>NC_080782.1:223953060-224299727 GCF_028018385.1 Neofelis nebulosa
TCCCAACAGGTGCCATCCTCAATGCCCATCACCCACTTTCCCCTCCCTTCCACCCCCCATCAACCCTCAGTTTATTCTCAGTTTTTTTTTTTCAACATTTTTTTTTTTTTTTTTTTTTTTTGGGACAGAGAGAGACAGAGCATGAACGGGGGAGGGGCAGAGAGAGAGGGAGACACAGAATCGGAAACAGGCTCCAGGCTCCGAGCCATCAGCCCAGAGCCTGACGCGGGGCTCGAACTCACGGACCGCGAGATCGTGACCTGGCTGAAGTCGGACGCTTAACCGACTGCGCCACCCAGGCGCCCCTATTCTCAGTTTTTAAGAGTCTCTTATGGTTTGCCTTCCTCCCTAATTTTTTTTTCCCTTCTCCTCCCCCATGGTATCCTGTTAAGTTTCTCAGGATCCACATAAGAGTGAAAACAGATGGTATCTGTCTTTCTCTATATGACTTATTTCACTTAGCATCACACTCTCCAGTTCCATCCACGTTGCTACATAGGGCCGTATTTCATTCTTTCTCACTGTCAAGTAGTATTCCACTGTATATATCAACCACAGTTTCTTTATCCATTCATCAGTTGATGGACATTTAGGCTCTTTCCATAATTTGGCTATTGTTGAAAGTGCTGCTATAAACACTGGGGTACAAGTGCCCCTATGCATCAGCACTCCTGTATCCCTTGGGTAAATTCCTAGCAGTGCTATTGCTGGATCATAGGGTAGATCTATTTTTAATTTTTTGAGGAACCTCCACACTGTTTTCCAGAGTAGCTGCACCAGTTTGCATTCCTACCAACAGTGGAAGAAGGTTCCCATTTCTCCACATTCTCTCCAGCATCTAGTCTCCTGATTTGTTCATTTCAGCCACTCTGACTGGCATGAGGTGATATCTCAAGTGTAAAAGTTTAAATTTTAATGAAGTTCAATTTATCAAGTTTTTTATGTATGTACCTTTTGTGTTATATTTAGAAATCATCAATGACCCCTGAACCCAATGTCATGAAGACTTTCTCCTGTTTTCTTCCAGAAGTTTATAGTTTTAGTTTTTACATTTAAGACCATGAGCACTGGTAATGTAAGGGTCAAGTTTATTATTTTGAATATGGGTATCCAATTGATCCAGCACTATTTCTTTTTTTTTGTTCATTTTGTTTTTACTTTATTTTATTCAGACTCATGTTAGTTAACATATAGTGCAGTATTGGTTTGACGAGAATTCAGTGATTCATCACTTACATGTAACACCAAGTGCTCGTCTCAACAAGTGCGCTCCTTAACGCCCATCACTCATTTAGTGTGTCCACCCACCCACCTCCCCTCCAGCAACCCTCAGTTTATTCTCTGTATTTAAGAGTCTCTTGTGGTTTGCCCTCTTGTTTTTATCTTATTTGCCTTCCCTTCCCCTCTGTTCATCTGTTTTGCTTCTTAAATTCCACATGAGCCCAGCACTATGTCTGAAGAGATTGTCTTCTTACCCACTGAATTATTCTGGCACCTCTGTTAGAAATGAACGGACTAGGGGCGCCTGGGTGGCTCAGTCGGTTAAGCGGCCGACTTCGGCTCAGGTCATGATCTCACGGTCCGTGAGTTCGAGCCCCGTGTCGGGCTCTGTGCTGACAGCTCAGAGCCTGGAGCCTGTTTCGGATTCTGTGTCTCCCTCTCTCTGACCCTCCCCCGTTCATGCTGTCTCTCTCTGTCTCAAAAAAAAAAATAAAAACGTTAAAAAAAAAAAAAAAAGAAATGAACGGACTATACGTGTGAGGGCCTACTTCTAGACTCTCTTCTGTGCTACTGCTCTGTATGTTTATCCTTATGTCAACAACAGAACATGTTGATGATCATTACAACTTTACAGTAAGCTTCAAAATAGATAGTGTAAGTCTTCTAACTTTATTATTTTTTTCCAAAATTTTTTACCTATTCTAGGACCTTTAACTTTCCATATACATTTTAGATTGGCATGTCTGTTTCTACAAAAAAAGGCTACTGAGATGAAGAATTTTTTTTTAAAGTAGGCCCCACGCCCAGCATGGAGCCCAGTGTGGGGCTTCAACTCATGACCTTGAGATCAAAACCTGAGCGGAGATAAGAGTTGGGCACTTCACTGACTACTGAGCCACCCAGGCATCCCTGGGATGAGGATGTTTATAATAATGAATATCCATAAAGTATTTTAAAATCATGCTATGCACCCAAGGTCATCAGTTTAAGTACCAAACTACAGTGAACTCTCCCACTAGCTATGTAACTTTAGGCAATCTTTAAGCCTCTGTATTCTTTCCTTCTTTTTTTTAAGTAATCTTTACATCCAACATGGGGCTCAAACTCATGACCAAGACAAGAGTCAAATGCTCTACCGTCTGAGCCAGCTAGATGCCCCATCTGTTTTCTCATCTATAAAATAAATGGGGACACCTGGGTGGCTCAGTCAGTTGAGCATCCAGCTCTTAATTTCAACTCAGGTCACGATCCTAAGGTGGTGGGATTGAGCCCTGCATCCAACTCTGTGCTGAGTATGAAGCCTACTTAAGATGTGTCTCTCTGTCTCTCTGTCTCTCTCTCTCTCTGCCTCTCTCTCCTGTTCTCCCTAAAATAAAAAAAAAAAAAAAAAAATATTTAAAGAATTTAACAAATAAGTGAATGGGTTGGCTTACTGAGCTATTCATCAATTTGGCATGTATAATTTTTTAATTCTAAAATTCACTCATTCAATGATAGTATTAATGATCATTAGTCTACAGAGGTATAGAAGTATTCCTAAAGTTTGGACAAACTAAATATCAGCTAATAGAAAATGTGATTTATTCAACAATACAACAGAATATATCCAGAGCAGTATTAAATTCATAGAACTATTACCTTATTGAGCAAAGCAACCTGGAACCCAGTGTATTCTTTCATATTAAGGTCTAGCAGTCTGTGAGGAACATCCTCTGAAATTCCCTGGAGCAACTGTTGAAAATCTTTCCTATAAGCCATTGATAAACCATGTGATCGGCTTCGGACTTTAATTCCAGTTTCCTGTACTACTTTTTTGCCTACAGATCCGATGACTCGATCAGATTCTATTTTGGCCTAAAGTAAAAATAAATAAGAGTTGGTCTCGACATAATCTAAATTAATAAATTAAACACTAATAGCTTTGGTCTTCTATAAATTAAATACATATTTATATTTTAAAAGTATGTAAGAAGTTAAAACCTCAAGTAGCACAGTTTATGTCAAGTTCTTGGTAAACTAAATATAGCTTAAATAATAATGTCTTACAGTTTTAAATCACTATAATAACCTTCCGGAGCAGGGCAAACAAAAACAATTCCAATTTTATTTTATTTACTAATAGCCACTACACTTAAATCATGAAATGTTTAAGTGCATCCTAAATGAAAATATGTATTTCTAAATCAGAGGTGATATAAAATTAGGGGAAAAAATCTCATCAATATTTACTTAAAGACACTATTATTAGCACATAATTAAATCTTCACAGGTATAACAAAAAGTGATGTAGTTTTTCACTGACAACAAGTAGCAATATTTTGACTCTTTCCAACCTACATCTCAATTAGCAGTTAAAGTAGTGATGGCAAAAATACCGGAAAAATAATGCATTCTATACAGTAGTAGTATCTTGGCAGTCTAACTGCATACTGCTTGACTACCAAAGAATCTATTACTGTGATATGCCCCAAATGACAAAATCAGCGTTTTCAACAAATATTTCAAAAGAAAGTCCCATTTTGAAAGAAAAAAACTACAGGTTTTAAAACATAAAGCAAAAGAAACTGATTTTTAAGAAAAGCAACTTTCTAACATACATTTCTCAAAAGAAAACATAACGAATGTTCACAGAATTTCTAGGACACTAATGAGGCCACTTTCATAAACTAGGAATTATTATTTGAAATTAACATTCCAAAACAGCAAACCACGTACTTGAGACTGAATTATGTTAATATATATGTGGTTTTAAAACATATAATGTATTCATATAACGTAATTCCATCAGAACCAGGAGAACTAACATTTGCATTGAAAACCATTCAAAATACTTAATGGTTCTATTTCTTAACATTACCTGTTGACTCAACTTTTTGAGGTATGAAATGACACTGTAACTAAGTCCATATTCCATACTGTCTGCTATTAGGTTAGGTGCTCCCATCATTCTAACAGCTTTCTTCAAAGGCTATAGGAAAAAAGAAAATATCACTCAATCCTAAACTTGTCAAAAACTTATGGCTACATGTATTGTCAGTTTTGAAGATTTCCCAAGAAAGACTTTCTTCTTTTCTTCAATAAGAGAGTAACATGATCATATTTGTATTTCAGTGAAATGTTTGCCTTAAAAAGGACTAGAGGCTATATTTTACCAACACCCGGGCAAGAAAGGGTAAAGTCCTGGACTCCTTAGTATCATTGGAGATACTAAGTTTGGAAGAAATGGGGAAGATACAGATCACAGAGGTAAATTTGATAGAAATTAAGTAGTAAGTGAAAAGAAGTCAAGAAAAATGGAAGATTTCTACTTTGGGTAACTGAGTGGGTTGTGGCTCAACCATTCACTAGCTTTGTGACCCTGGACCAAGTTATATCACCTCCCTGTGTCTGAAGTTTTCTTTTGTATAACAATAATAGTATCTACTTCATAGGGTTGCCATGGGATTAAATGAACTATACATGTAGAGCACATATAAAAGCATCTGGTACACAGGAGGCATTCAGTAAGTGCTAATCATTACTACTGTTACTATTAGCTGAACTGAAAAATCAAAACAAGCTCAGAGGGAAAAATAAGAAGGAAAAGCCAGTTTACTATTTGCTATGTATAGTGTAATACTTTTCAATTGTAAGGAGAGCCCAGTCGAAACCACTTGTGCAACGAAAAAAATCACCAGTATATTTGAGTGGGAAACAGTCAAAAAAGGATGACAGCCATTCACTGACACCAGAAAGTGTATATGCACTGGTGTCAAACTGGAATCAAATCCAGCTCTGACATCTCAAATCCATGTAGCTTTGCCTGAATTCCCCAGGTTGCTAGGAAAACGGAAGTAAGTCAACAGACATAACAGTTCATATTCAGTGTGTCTCTCTTTTCACTCTCTTACATGGCAGGCGCCATGTGCTAGACACACAACTCATCTCTTACAACTCTAAAATATGATTTTCAAAGCTCAAGACACTAATGCTCTTAGTAGAGACCATTTAGAAGGATTATAGTCAAATGCTATACTATTCCTCCATTTTTAAAAGTAAAAGTAATGTTTAAAAGTGCTTTTAGCATTGGTCTTTTTAGTAAGAGGTTACTTTTTCAAAAAGTAAATAATATATTTAATAATATATACACTACGGTCTTACCTACTGTGATACACTAGGTTGTTAAGTACAGGTGGCCACTGAGCAACATCGGGGTTAGGAGTACCAACCCCTGCACGATAAAAAATCCGCAGGTGACTTTGACTCCCCAAAAAGTTAACTAATAGCCTGCTATTGACCAGAAGCCTTACTAATAACATAATCAATTCACACAAATTTTCTGTGCAATATGTATTATAGACTGTATTCTTACAGTAACACTGAGGTTTATCTTGATTTTTTTTTTTTTATATTTTCAGGCTATACGATTCATCTGAGAGTTTTTCAAATTGCCACATGTCTAAAAAATTTTTTCCATTATATTTATTGAAAATAATCCACATACAAGTGGACCTATCCTCTTCAAACCTGTGTTGTTCAAGGGTCAACTGTAGTCACAATCTCGTGGTTCTAAAAATAGGAGTCTATAAGAATACATACTTATCTACCTAAAAACATGTTTTTTAGAGATTTAGGGAATAATGCAACAAAACTATTCTGTACCCTTAAGGAATAATAATTATAAAACTGCAATCTAACAAGGCAGTACAACAATTGGAGCTATTCTAAAAGCCAGGCTGCCTGGGAGTAAATTCCAGTCTCCCACACAAGTAGCCTTGGACAAATTACTTAATCTTTTAATACCTTAGTTTCCTCATCTATGAAATAGGAATGATGATCTCTACCTTGAAGGATTACCATATAAACTAAATGAGGTAAAATACTTAGCATAATATCAGGCCTAAGGTAAGCATTATATACATGTTCTCATCGTCATTATCATTGCCATCATCATTATTCCACAAATCACTGAAACCTTTCTTTCCCATTACATCTTTATCGGTCATTTGTACACTCAATTTTCATGACATTTATATATTCTATACATTCTATAACAGCAGTAAATACAAGTAAACTATAAGCATAATGTAAAATTTTGTAACAAGTTCTATTTTTAACAATCACATTCTTACCCCAAGATAGTAGGGAGGCATTGTCTTCAAATAACTTTCAAATGACTGTCTCCACTTCAATGTTGGTTTTGCTTTATGTACTTTAAACAAGTCATCTATAAATGAATGTGAACAAACTATCATCATTTTTTTCAGACACGAAAATCAAGTCAAGCACGTTTCATTTTTAAACACTGCTTTCTTATTTGTAAGAGAGTAACATATCAGACATCAATTTTTAACAAAATTAATAGTGGCAAAATTTTGGTTCTGCCATTGAGCAGTAATACCATTTTAAAAACCAAAAGATGCTAATCATGATCTAATATTTCATGAAATAAAGGTAGAATCAGATAATACACAAGAAAATCTGTACACTATCTAGACCTCAACATAAAACAGATTTGAGGACAGAAACAAAGTGTACACAATGTTTTCAATAAAATATACCTACTAATACTTTGACTATAAATTTTCTTTTGACGATAATATTTAAATCTGAAGTGGTTCCAAGCATAGAAGTCTTCTCCAACAGTACTGCTCAAAAATTATAGCCAGAGGGTCCCCAGAAACTAACTTTAGGCTTTTATTATATCATCGGAACACATTCATTCATTTAAAAAATATGTGCCTGGATGGCTCAGTTGGTTGAGCGTCCGACTCTTAATTTTGGCTCAGGTCACGATCCCAAGGTCCTGGGATCAAGTCCCATGTCAGGTTCTGTGCTGAGTATGGAGCCTACTTAAGATTCTCTTCCTTTCTCTCTGTCCCCCTCTGTCACTCTCCCCCACTCACATGCACACTCTCTCTCTCTAAAAAAAATAGACAAGTATGTGCCAAATGAAAATTATAGATGCATTCTTAGAAAATACATTCAGATCTATAAATATATGCTTCTACAAAAATCCTTATTTACCAAATACAAAGCCTCTATTACCAATTCTCACTATGTAAGAAAGCTAACTTGTAGAAAACTTGGAATACTTAAAAATTTAAAACACAGTATCTTCAATAGTTTGTAGAATCAAAGGTGTTTTGACACTGACTTTTAATTTACCACAAACATACACAGGTTGCTATAAAACAACCTTAGATAGGTTCGATATTTCAGAGTATTAACAACAGTTCCGTTAATTTCCACAAAACATGAGAACTTACAAAGACATGTTCCCAATCTTTGTTTTTAGGAAAATCAGTATGTATGCTGAGCCACTGAGAATGGGACACGAGTGACTTACCTAGAAGGGGCAAGAGGACGGGGTAATTGTAAGGCATCACAAATAAGTTGACACAGTTCAGTGCTGTACTGGCTTTCAAGTAACCAAAGGGATGACCGAGCTCGCTGTATTTTGCACTATTGCTCACATATACCTGTTAAAAGGGAGTGGTTGAAACTTCACATTTAATAACCTTTACAGAATGTAATTGAAACCATTGATTCAATTTAACTTTAGCTTAAAAAAAAAAACAAAAACCACATCCAACTTCAATTTTTAGGTCACTGTAGTTGCTCAGCTCACCTGCCAACACGTTTGAGGAGATTTCCTTTCCAGGATAAACTGAGTCAGTGGCGAAGGTTCCAACTCATATTTGTCAAAAGGCAATTTGTCAATAACCATCGGTTCACAGTCTGTACAGGAAAACTTCACTACAGGATGAGATGTACGAGGTGGCTAGAGAGGAAAGGCTTATTATTACTATTTACACAAAATACCAGAACAAACTCATTTTCCATATCCCTCGCTATCAAAATTTACTCAAGTCCTCAATTTTGCTGGTTAGTTTAATTTACTACTGACTACACTATTAAAGCTGAAAAAAAATACTTTAAAATGTAACGCTTAAATTTTATATAATACTCACAAAAAAAAAGACAAACCATTTATATATAGCAGAAAAATCTTTTTAGGTGGTAAAATCAAATTTGTCAGAAGTGCAAAATTTTGGAATAAGTGAGTACTCATAAATTGTCACATCTAGGAAACAACTGAAGTACAGAAACCTTAGTAAGTTCTCAATCGTAGCAATTTAATTTCTTGTATGGAGTGGTAGCTTCCAAACTGATAATAGACCTTGTGGTCAGTAAAAATTGCTGAATATATATTAGGACATATACACATTTACTTATAAATTATCTGTAAATTAACATATAAGTATGTAATAAGATATATACCAAAATAATATTAAAATTAGGAGAAAAATATACATTAAAAGAAGTTCTAATGTTTTCCTTCCCTATTCCAGTAGACCATTTGGTTACCTCTGTGGTATATACACACTACTTTGGAGAACCTGATCTAAAAGTACAAAAAACCAAAATACCTTAAAGGAAAAAAAAGACATGGTCGAATCCCTGCCCGTAAATAGTCTCCTTCCTAAAAATCTCACCAATTGAAGGAAATGTAAGCTCTGAAGAAATAACCTGAAATTTCACAGTATGAAAGACTCTTATTACTCCATTACTACTTACGCCCTGGTGGGTCCCAATCCACCGTGTTGGGACCGGATCTCTCTCACCTCTCTTATGTTCCAACTGCCTACTAGACAAAAGTCCCTCAAATACATTATTATGCAATTCGTTACTTCTCCCCTAAGCTACAAAACCTGTTCTCAAAACCTAGGGGTTGGTTATCCTTAACATCTCTTTATCCTCCATATTTAACTATCACAAAGGCCTAGATAAAATCCTGCAAATTCTAAACCACCAGGCAGAACACATCAACTTGGCAGGTGCTCAGTATTTAGTTACTGCCCTCTGTCAGTACTAAATTCTCACTCTCTAGAAATTTATCTTTTATTTCTTAGTATTCTAATTTATGCCATCATCATTTCTCAGACTAGACTAGTACAACTACTTATTTTTCATGGCCCTAATTAGCTCCCTCCAATCAATCCCATAGCCACAAAATATAAATATGATCATGTCATTTCCCTATCTGCAATTATTTGGTAAAAGTAGCAAGCTAATCACCTAAAAATAGGACCCAGACTCTTTTCTCTAAACATCAGATACAAAGGGCCTTGATGATCCGGTCCCCATCTGCCTTCAACCACCGCACACCGTGTACACCCCACGCTCCAGCCATGCCAAACGACTTGCAAGTTACGCAAGTAGATCATCTTCTCATACTCCTGCTTTCATGTCATCCCTGGCAGCTTTATTATTTTCTTCCTTGCATATTGGCAAACAAACTAAGTCTTGAAGTCTGAACTGGCAAGTAAAATGTCTCAGAGATTTTCTCCCTGACACCCTTTCTTGCCCTACACCCCCAGGACATACCAGGCATTTAGGCATCACCTCCTCTCGGCTCTGCTCCATCCCTCTTGCACAGTTAGCACACTGTAGTGTACTGTGTTTACAGTTACAAGTCTGACCTTCCTATGGAATGGTAAGATGCCATCGATTTAGAAGGTAAGCACCATCGTTTTACTCATACTGTGCTCCTGTATCTTGCATGTAACTGACACATATCTTACTGAATCAGTCCATGAAAGTCACTTATCTTTTTGGATTAAAATATTGAGATCCAAGAGCAACAATGTGTGTTGGTGAGAGAGGGTGTCTTCCAGAATGTGACAAAGAAAAGTTTGCATTTGTTACTTCATTTAATCCCCAAAACAATCCCAAGAGATAGGAGCTATTATCTCCATTTAACAGACAGGAAATTGAGGCTTAGAGAAGATAACAGACCAAACTCACAGCTAATAACTCGTGGAAACGTGATTTCAATTCAGAACCAGGGGCGGCTGGGTGGCTCGGTCAGTTAAGTGACAGACCCTTGATTTTGGCTCTGGTTGTGATCTCACCGTTTGTGAGTTCCAGTCCTACTCTGGGCTGCAGTGACAGTGCAGAGTCTGCCTGGGATTCTCTCCCTCTCTCTCAAAATAAATAAATGAACATTAAAAAACATCTACTTAGAGGCACCTGGGTAGCTCAGTCAGACTCTTGGTTTCTGCTCATGTCATGCATGATCTCACAGTTTGTGGGTTTGAGCCTCGAATTAGCCTCTGTGCTGACAATGCAGAGCCTGCTTGGGACTCTCTCCCTCTCTCTCCTTCTCTTTCTGCCCTCTCCTGCCCCCACTGCCTCTCTCTCAAAATAAATAAATGAACCTAAAAAAAAAGTAGGTATCTTTCAAAACATAAAAATAAAAAAATGAAAAAATCTATTTAAACAAAACAAAAAATAAAAATTCAGAACCAGTTCCTAATAACTCACATTTAATTTCAGTATCATTGCATCTTATTTGAATACTATTATTAATAAAAATTTCATTTCCCCACTAATATATCCTTCAGTACTAAATCTTGCCAGTGCTTTCCAATATTGTCTCTTTATGATTCCCTCTTCCATCATCTTAATTCAAACTCTCAACATCTCTTACGTGAATCACAGCAATAGCCCTCTAGATAACCTGCTTTCTTTCCAACTCATCTCCTAATATTGCTGCATATGACAACCACCAGATTAAATTTCCTACAGCATCACTCTGTTAAAAACATCTTCACTTATTCTGTGAACCCCAATGAGAAAAGCTCAAATTCCTTAACCATGCATTTAAAGTCGTGAGTACTTTGGTTTATTTAATAGTACTCTCAATGTCCCACATACATGGTATGACCCACCTATATACTCTGCTATTTCTCATTCCTCTAAATACACCTTGTTCTTTTTTACTTCCATACTTTTTCTCATATTGTTTCCTCCCCAACTGAAATCCTACCCACACTTAAAAATCCTCTAACAATTTGCAATAGGCCATTAGAGCAGTATTAACAGATTATGCTTGTGACACTGGTTTTGGATTTCCTTCTATTAGGACTTAACAAGTACTACACATATACACAATAGAATGAATAACCAACAAGGCAATATTTGACACAAACACAATATCTGTTCTATGAAAGTTGAATGGACACCCAAAGGGAAAGTAAAATGACAAAAGAAATTAAGAGTTTATCTATAAAGGCCAGATTTTAAAACTATGATGATTCAATCAGAACAAGGAAAGGAATAAAGAAGATACTTCACTAAAATTTATAAAGCCTTAATTTCATGTATTACTTCATTAAATCCCTACTAAATAAAGGAAATCTCACTTTATAGACCTGTATAGAGTAAAAGTAAAAAGTACCCTGAAGAATTGATATAGGTTTAAAGTATAAAGGTTTCAACTTTGCACTCTTGGTGGGAATGCAAACTGGTACAGCCACTGTAGAAAACAGTACGGAGGTTCCTCAGAAAGTGAAAACTAGAACTACCCTACAATCTAGCAATTGCACTACTAGGTATTTACCCTAAGGACACAAAAATACGGATTCGAAGGGAGACATGCACCCCAGTGCAACATCATTATCAACAACAGCCAAAATATGGAAGCAGCCCAAGTGTCCATCGATAGATGAATGGATAAAGAAGATGTGATATATAAATACAATGGAATATTATTCAGCCATTTGCAACAACATGAATGGAATTAGAGAATATTATGCTAAGCAAAATAAATCAGAGGGAGACAAAATACCGTATGATTTCACTCATGTGTAACTTAAGAAACAAAACACAGAAGCAAAAGGAAAAAAATAAGAGAGACAAATCAAGAAGCACTCTCAATTACTGATGGTTACAAGGGGAGGTCGGCAGGGGATGGGTCAAATAGGTGATGGAGATTAAACAGAGCACTGTGATGAGCACAGGGTGATGTATGGAGGTGCTGACTCACCATATTGCACACCTGAAACTAATATAACACTGTATGTTAACTAGAATTAAAATAAAAATAATGAAGTATAAAGGTTTCAGAAAGGGTTCAGTTTAATTCATGTATGATAACTGCATGAAACACTGTTAAAACTGCTTCATGATCTTTGAAATACAGTTCCTATATTCTAAGGGTAATAGCAAAGAACTACTGTCATGTTCTCCCACACAGTATCCTATAAACCTTCAGATACCAGAAAAAAATGTTGATCTGAAAAAAGTGTATTAACAACACCGAATAGATATTAATTTACATAAGGTTATCCTATCACTATAAGAACCATATAGTGAATACTGATAATTCACAATGATCATTCAATAAGCCCCACTGTTTCTAAAAATAATTCATGTAAACAAGACTAGAAAGTCATTTCTACCTTAAACTTCTGAATGAGAACACTGAACATAACCTAAAACCATGAAAGTCTACATGAATTTCTAAGACTACGTCCTAAAAGATTACAAACAAACAACTGAAACTATTTTCTAAACTTTCATTTAAATTCTAAATTGTGTCCTAGAGACAAGCCCTCACATTATATTATATTTAGAGATCAAAGAGAAACTCTTGTTCCATCTATGATTTTGCATCCAGATGCCAATCATAAAAACATAAGCATAGTATTAGATTCTAAAGAAAACAGACACCTTTTTTTCCTACTACTTCATAACAATACAGTGTACGAAATCAAGTAACAGCTTACCACAGCACTTTGAACATTGTCTAATTCCAATAAATTAGCCACCCCTTTGATAGCAGTTCTTAAAACTAGTATGAAAAGCAGTTAAGCGGCACCTGGGTGGCTCAGTGGGTTAAGCATCTGACTACAGCTCAGGTCACGATCTCACAGTTCAGGAGTTCGAGCCCCACATCTGGTTCTGCGCTGACAGCACGGAGCCTGCTTGGGATTCTCAGTCTCCTTCTCTCTCTGCCTGCCACACCCCTCCCCCCTCCCCCCCGCCACGCATGTGTTCTCTCTCTTTCTCTCTCAAAATGAAAAATCTTTAAAAAAAAAAAAAAAAAAAGCAGTTAAATGGTTACTATTACAAAGTCACAGTCTCTCAGGTACTTACTAGTGTTGGAGAATTCTGATCTGGCCAAAAAGATTCTGGAACGGGCCAATGACCTATAGGAACCCCAGTTTTAGGATTTGGTCTCACATATATGAGTTTGTGACAGCTATGCCAGGGCTGTGATCCAAAAGGCCTTGATATATCTGGCTGCCCATCTGTAGCAAAGAAATGAAGACAAAGAAAGCATATGTCAATAAGGAAAAAAGCAAAAAAGTTCAATTATATCCACTGTTACGTTGCTTAATGAAAATGTCTGAGTTTTCTCATTTTTCTTGAATGGTTCTACTATCATGACTACTTAACATTTATATTAAAATTCATGAGAGAGTAAATTCTGCAAATTCCAACTATGAGTTCAACATTTGAAAGGAGGTCCCACAGTATCCTTTGCTTGCCAAGTCAGAATATGTAAAACCTTCTTTATGGTAAATACTTGTTTAATGAATGACAGGTTTTCCCTACCAGATGATAAGGGCAAACACCCAATCTCTTCATCATCATTCTTAGCTTAGTAAATGCTAGGTAAATACTGCTAAATGAATATTTCTTTCAAATCATTTTAACTAAAGCCTATTTAACTAAAAAAAATTTAATGTGCAAATCCAGATACAAAGCACCTACCTTTAATCTAAAATTATTCTAGCAAAATAGCAACTGTCTTCAACAGTTCAATAAACATTTACTTGGTGCCCAACTCTAAGCCAAATATTAAAATAATTCAAAAATACATTCCATGTCTAAGAATTCAATTAAAGAAAAAGCTTGTTTATTTAAACCAGAGACAGTGACATAATTTCTATAATCTTACCATCTTCTGCTCCTTCCCTATAATCCTCCTCTGAGAGTACCCATTTTTTTTTATCTTTATGACTTTTCTCTTCTCCCAGTTACCCACTGTAGTGGACAACCTCTGCTAGGTGTCATTAACGACTTTCTAATTCTTGTTCTAAGCAATGCCATACTACATACAGGGTCCCAGATATAAGCTGTCCGTTGGTTCTAGTGTAACCCCTTATGCCCTCTAGCTAATAGAAATAGTTCATGATAACAGAATATTAAAATAAAGTCAGGTGGGGCTTAACTAGAGTTAATAGAGTCCAGCTTAATGGCAAAGGCTAGTTTCTCATTTTTGTAACCACACAAACCATTTATTTGTTTCTGACCAGTTTGATCCTTACAAAATGCAGCTAAGGAAATAAACACCTAGGACTGAACACTCTTGTGAATTAGGGGACACAGGAGAAGCATATATGCTGGGGAGAAGCAAAGTGGCACACTTTTTCCTAAAAAGGAAATATAAGGTGGCTAATCTGCAAATGGTTAATAAGTTTTTGACTCCTATAAAAATTTCAGGCTATCAACAATCAATATAAAAAAGTGATGCTACTGAACCACTATCGGTTCACCTTGACTTTCCTGTTTAATTTTCCCTCTTTACCAATAGCCATTTTGTCATCTCAACAATTTGACCTTGTCCATCTTAAAGCCAAATCATGGTAATTTTTCAGTTCTAGTTCAATGATGAAATTTAGAATGTCTATAAGAAAAGTATAATAATACCTTCTACAGGGGAAGGATCTGGTCCTGCTTTTTCAAAGTTTATTACCACCCCACTTTGCACTTTCTGTACCAAGGACTCCAGACATTGATTAAGCATTCTTGGAGAACATACAGAGTATGAACGGCCTGAGATAAAAAGAATAAAGTTAGTTGCAGAAATTTCTACCTTCAGCAAGACAGAACCATAGTGAGGTTTCTGATACTATTAACAAAAGTTCAATGGTAAAGTTTGACTTTATTTCATGATCTTATGGAAAACGAAGAAAACTAGTTATTTTTAATCCACCAACAATTCCATTTTATGAGAGTATGTAAACTTTTTCTTCTAAATATAGGTATACAGAAAATAGAAATTTGGTCTGAACAAACAACAATGAAAAAAATCAAATTATATACTTATATATGTAGTATATATGCATATTATATAAAATATAACTTAAAATGCATTTATAAAATTATCTCCCAACTGTTACCAATTTATCTTTCATACACATACACAACATCTAATAACTAACCTTCAAAATCTTACTCCTGCTCAACAAAAATATTATCACTAAGATAAATGCTAAGCACATGGCAGATAATCAATAATTATTTAATTGGTCTGATGGAAATTACTGCATATTTTAAACATTTGCACTGTAACAAATAGATGGTAGCATGGGCTTTTCTGAATTTCATCTGGTTTGCATAGTTGGGAATTAACCTATCTTAAATGAATTTCCCTTTTGTGTATTTTAACCTATAGGATTTTTAGTACAAAGCATTTAAAATGCTAGTGGTTAAGACAAAATACTAGTGAAAAGATCTCTTAAACAGGGATTTTCAATAAATATATCTAGAGCTGTGTTGTCCCATACTGTAATCATCAGCCATATATGGCTACTGAGAACTTGAAATATAACAAGTCCAAATTTAGATGTATACTAACCATAAAACACCCGATTTTGTAAAGTTAATAGGAAAAATGTAAACTATTTCAATAATTTTTAAATATCATTTTCATGTTGAAATATTTTTATTTATTGACTTAAAAGATATTAAAATTAATTTCACCTTTCAAGTGACCACTATAATATTTATGATTACATATGTAACTTGTATCATATTTCTCTCATAGGTGTTGATCCAAACCAATGCTGAAAACCTTCAAACATCTTACAATGTTATCTGCAATAAGCTCACTATGAAAACAGTCCTACTCTTTTTTCTGATTCCATCAATTATTTCCAAATACAGTTATATGATTATATTTGACCTATCAAATTACTCATATCAGTTTATACTTAACATGTGATTTGCGAAAGGCTACTCAGAAAAGAAAACATTAGGCAGTAGTAGGATTCAAATCCTCAGAGTCAGCTCTACTTAGAAAAACAAGTATCATATAACAAACAACTTACCTGTATGCGGTAATAGTAGTCGTAATCATAAAAATACCTACCAATTACTGAGTGTCTACATGCCTGGCACTATTCTACTTACTTTATCATATTAATTTATTTAATCCTAACCACAACTGTATGGGTTACTTTCTTCATTTTATAAGTGAGAAAACTAAAGCACAGAGAGGTTAATTTATCCAAATTAATAACAGCAGTACAGCCAAGAGTCAAACCCTTACAGGTTATTAGAAACTTTAATCTGGGTATACTCTTTTCCCTGGAAATCATGATGTTAATTTGAAATTAGTATTTTAACACTTTATTTATTTTTGAGACAGGGAGAGACAGAGCATGAACAGGGGAGGATCAGAGAGAGGGAGACACAGAATCTGAAACAGGCTCCAGGCTCTGAGCTGGCAGCACAGAACCCGACGTGGGGCTCGAACTCACGGACCGTGAGATCATGACCTGAGCCGAAGTCGGCCGCTTAACCGACTGAGCCACCCAGGCGCCCCTGAAATTAGTATTTTAAAAAGAATGCCTAAATGGAACCACACTTATTTGAAAGAATTGGCAGATTAAAATATTTTTGAGTCAAACATATATAAAGCAATATATAGAAAGGCTGATCATCTTAATACACAAAGTATTTAGAAGATTATATAAAGGCTGAATATCTTATTTCATTAAATTTAAGCATATTCCTAAGAAGTCATAAAAAAAACAAAAGTTTCTAAAGTGTAATTGTAGCAATTCTCTCTGCTCTTCTAACCTGTGTCATCATCGGTTGATGATTAGAAAAATATGAGTAAATGAGTTATAATCTTAGTATAAAAGAGAATTACAAAGATACTTTATTAAAATTAAAGAAAAAGCTAATAAACTTAAGTTTCCTGGCAAGTAATAAAGATCCATTAATTCCTTTGAAAGTTAAAGAGGAAATAGGAAATTTTGGCATCT
Organism: Neofelis nebulosa; assembly: GCF_028018385.1. Classification (NCBI taxonomy): domain Eukaryota; kingdom Metazoa; phylum Chordata; class Mammalia; order Carnivora; family Felidae; genus Neofelis; species Neofelis nebulosa. The sequence continues at coordinate 223,970,112 of NC_080782.1, forward strand.
TTACAAAGTAAGCCTATATCCTATGTGATATTTCTTTTACTCTCTAGATCAAAACTCATCTCTTGTACTGTACGACCCTTTGTATTGAAGCAATAAGTTTCTAGGATCACTGCTTATGTTTGTGAGACAAGCACACACCTCACAGTCAAGAAGCTGGCTCACTTATTGTTGTGTAGAGTCCACAAAAACATCAAACTAAATAAAGTGAGTCTAAAGGCAAAAGTGAAAAAAAATATTCTCCCACAGAAGCCTACTATACCAGCATTTTAGTCAAATGGAAAAGAGATAAAAAGAATATTTCCAGTAAGTTGAGCAACAGTCCTTGTAGAGGCTAAGACAGTTAAACTGATTTACTCTACAATCTTACACAATTTTTGTAAAATGCTTCTACCATCATCTCCATTGAGCATTTTTTGACTTGATAGCCCTGTACCTCCTCCAAACCTGCTTCTCCCTGGTGTGCCATCTCAGTCCATGTCATAGCCATTTACCTCCAATCTTCAGGTCATCCTTCATTCTTTCTTCCCTCGCTGCCCTCATCCTTAGTTCCCCTTTGCATCAGACCACCTCTCACCACCCACAAACCCAGCACTTTACACCAAAGTACTGTCATCTCTTAACCAGCCTCTCTCTTTCTATTCTTGCCACTTTACGCTATATTCTCATCCAACAGCTGAAGTGACCTTTCAGATAAAGAAATCAGATGTCACCTCCTATATAAAAAGCCCCGGTGCTTCTCGTCATATTTGGAAATAAACAATATTTATTATAGCCTAAAAGGTTATTCAATATTTGTCCTTTGCCTACTGCCCTAAACCCACCTGTTTACTCTCTACTTCACATCAGCCTTCCTGCCGCTCACTGTATGGTTTACTCCATTATTCAGATCTTTGCTCGAATGTTAAGTAGACTTACTGTGAGGGATCATTTTACGATATATAAAATGTCAAATCATTATGCTATATACCTGAAACTAATACGCTGTAGGTCAGTTCTACCTCAATAAAGATTCAGTGAACATGCTGTAGCAATAAGTTTAGAGAGATTAATATTTTTAAGACACAACTAAGATTGATTTAATCCCTATTAAAACAAGCGGCTTTACCTTTAAGGTTAGAGATATACAAATGTAATTTATAAAATAAATGTTGTTGGGGCACCTGGGTGGCTCAGTTGGTTGGGCAACTGACTTCAGCTCAGGTCATGATCTCACAGGTCGTGAGTTCGAGCCCCACATCGGGCTCTGTGCTGACAGCTCGGAGCCTGGAGCCTGCTTCGGATTCTGTGTCTCCCCCTCTCTCTGCCCCTCCCCTGCTCATGCTCCGTGTCTCTGTCTCTCAATAATAAATAAACGTTAAAAAAAAAAAACTCTTAAAAAAATAAATGTTTTATTTCTTTAAACAAGTATAATAATCTCCAAGGATAACTAATATATTAAATTGATTCAAACTAGGAGGGGTAAGCATATCTTTTAGGTTTATGGCTTAAAAAAAAAAAAAAGTCACCTCCTCAAAAGACCTTCTAAGAACACTCATTCTCTGCCTCAAGTTATTCTCTACACCCTTACCCTACATTTTCTTCATAGTAAGTAGCACTCTCCAATAGTGTTTATTCATTTTATGATTTTATCTATCACACAGTCCAAAAAAGTAACCTTTGCTTATTATTGTTCCTGTTGTATTTCCAGCACCAAGAACAGCTATATAGAGTGGATACTCATTCATTAGCTGATAATAAAAGAAAATTGCTTACAATGACAATTATATAATTTTTTTAAAAAACATAACAAAATACTAATGATTTTGGCAACACAGGCACATTTCTTTCCAACTTTTCCTTAGTAAACAAGAATTATTCTATGAAGGCAAAATAAATGAACATACACTACTCTTACCATTAAGTTTAAAAATGCACAGGAATTGTTAGTAGTGATTATATATCTGGATAGTGCAATACTAGTGGGTTTAACTTTTCTGTTCTTTCTACTTTTCTAGTGCTTTATCCTCAAAACTTTCATTAGTAAAACTTTCATTTTAAAATAATAAAAAAGGAGTACATATTATTCAGATCTATGAAAAGGTGAGTGGCATTTGAGCAGCTTCTCATTATTGCTATAGCAAGAGCATGAAAAGAGGCAAATAAACCACTACATCAGGAGACATTCAGGATATGTATTTGGGGAAGCTTTTCCTGACCAAGGTTTCTGGGTCATTGAAAGATATTACCAAGGGTGACTTCATCTGGAGATGTTCCTTTCAAAGAATAAGCAGAATAGCTTTAGTATATTACTGCCAAAGGCAAGGATATTAACCACTACATGATCTCTCAGGTTCACTGCAGACCCTCTCTTATACCACTCACTTCATTTCACACTCTGAATATTCTTGATTCTAGAAGACCAAAGTTACAGTACATATAGTCCCATAACTTTATCCTAATTCTGAGTAAATAATATATAGTAAAAAATTTTCCAATGCAAAAGTGTTAATTACAGCTTTAAGGACTTCAATCTGTTAATTAAAAACTAGAACTAAAAAAAAAAATTATATTATCTATCTACCTATCTATGTATAGATATAGATATAGATATAGATATAGATATAGATATAGATATAGATATAGATAGATATATCAGGATTTTAGCAAGTAAGTCAGTTCAAGGCTAAAAACTAAACTTTTCTGAATACAAATGTGAATCTACCCATAGAACAATTGGGACTGTCACTGAAAAATATTATCCATGCACAAGGAATTGTTAGCAGTGAATTTTCACATTTCGATAGACAGGTTTTCCCTTTAAGATGTATGTATATAACTTTTTTTTTTTAATATAAATTAAACTGAAAGAACTATAAGAGTTCACCAGAAAGTACTTCTATAAATAAGAACATTTAATAATGTGAAAACAACTTCCTAATTATCTACTTTACATATCTGTGTAGGGTACCTGTTTTGTCTGTGAATTTCGCAGATTTCCAAATTCCCCACAGAATTGAAGAAAGGTACCTAAAATGTTAATTAAATCTCATATTTTCCTTTAAACTGATACAGCTGGCTATGACTGTGTCTGGAGACTAATAACGTCACAGGCCTCTGACACAGGTGAAATAGTGGTATGCCAGACCTGGACATTTTAGTATCAAATTCCTTAGGTGAGAACTAAAATGCTCCAAGAATACCGTTGCCTGTCATACTCACTACTGAAGTCTGAAAGCATAAGATAGTGTTTCATAAACAGTAGACACTCAATACCTATCGGTATGAATTTAACCCACCTGCTGACCAATTCCACATTACAGAAGTTCTGAGTCTGTTACATATTTTCTTTCAAGAGTATCATTACTGTTCACTTAACACAGGGACCAGATGGGTAAGACCTCGCTACCTGGTCCTCTAACCTGCTATCCAGCTTTCTCTTTGCCTCTAGGGAAAACAGCACTTAACCAGGCATTGATCATTATATGGTTGATGAGATGATTGTCAAAATTCTCTGCATTTTTCACAGAAAATAATTCTGCCACATTTGTAAATACTGGTAATCTTTATAGAGAAGAAAAAAAGTTTAACAACTTCAAATACCAGCACTTTCTATATGGGTAGAGAAAAAGACCATTCATTTCAGATCCAATAGTTTTAAACCCCACTCAAATCAGATCGCAGACATTCATCAATGGATTTTTAAAACCATGTAGGTCTACTAATTCCTACCATTAGCGTGTGGAACGACAACATGGAGGTTTTGAAATGTGCATTTTAAAACATTCAGACAAACTCTGCCTTAACTCACTGGATTACTGCCAGGAGAAAAACTTACCGCCTGTCACTTCACACATTGGTGTGATCGCAGAGTCATCTAAAGGCACACCTGTCAACTGTTCTGATTCTACTGACATGGTGCCAGGCAACCGCAACACTAGTGCAAAGAGTCTCTGATCCCAACGAAAAGGTTCCTTGGTCAATTCACTTCCAGGCAAAGGAGAATTAAGAGGTAAATGAAGCTGAAAATAAGGGGGGAAAAAGGTAAGATTTCCACATGATGTTTTTCTCAAAAGGCCACATTAATTACACGTATATTAAAACTATGTATCACGAGTCTCCTATCACTCAAAAAACAAGCTCAAGAACAAAAGCTTATACAGATACAGCTAAAATAAGCACATGAGACATAGTTACTTCATTCTCCTAAGTTTTTACTCTAAAAACCTCGGTTGAAAACAATCTGTTACTGTAAATGCTTTTCCAGATTTCCATTCAACTGACCACCAAGTGCTGGACTGCTTCCAAATAAATCATTTCATTTAATCATTAAAACAAGCCTATCACAAATACCTTATTATTCCTGTTTTCTAGATTAAAACAATGTCTTGCAGAGAGTAAGTGATTTGGCCATCTGGGTCCAAGTCACTGCTTTTTCTGTTACACCACAGCAGCCTCAAACATCTCCAGTTAATAATTTTAATTATGCTCTACTTGTGACAAAACACACATTCCCCAAAGCACCTGCATAAAAGTGAATTTTGTCACTTTAATTACATGTTAAATGTATTAAAGATAATGATTCTTCCCACATCTGAGTAAAGGTAGAGGGTTTTTATTTCTCCATGTGTTTTTTTTTTTTTTTAATTTTTTTTTTTCAACATTTTTAAATTTATTTTTGGGACAGAGAGAGACAGAGCATGAACGGGGGAGGGGCAGAGAGAGAGGGAGACACAGAATCGGAAACAGGCTCCAGGCTCCGAGCCATCCGCCCAGAGCCTGACGCGGGGCTCGAACTCACGGACCGCGAGATCGTGACCTGGCTGAAGTCGGACGCTTAACCGACTGAGCCACCCAGGCGCCCCTCTCCATGTGTTTTTTAATAGATGTGTTTTCCCCATCAGACCTGCTAAAATAGAATCTAGGATTCTTCAGAATCTTTAAAAGCTTTGAAGTAATTCTAATGGGCACTTCTGCACCAAAAGAGTAATAGAGTACCAAGAGAATCCACACATTAATCTTAGAGTAACTAAATGGGGACAACCAGACAGAATATGTATCAAGAAGTGACCCGATAGCAAGTGTGTAACACTGAAAGGAAAGAAAAGGGGAAAGGGAAAACTAGGCTGAACCCAATCAAGCCTTTCATTCTAAATACCAGTTTACAGGGACTACTGGGGAGAGGGGATCAAGTTAAATATCACCCCAAGAAGCAAGAAGTCAAAGCCAGCAAGTGGGACAACCTACAGGGCAGAGGAGGACCTGATTTCTCCAATAAATCAATGGCCTGAAAACGCAAAGAGTGGGGAGTGGGGAGAGCTGGTGGAATATTATAGAATAAAATGAAGCAATCAAAAGCAAAGATTTTCGAGACAATTGGGGAAATTTGGAATAATATTACTGGAATTATTAATTTTTTAAGTGTGAAAATGACATGGTGCTTAGGGAAAAAAAATCTTTATTACTTATATAATTTATAGAAAAATAAAGCCTGGGATCAGCATACTCAGGATTTATTTAGAGTTTTCTCTAAAATACAGAAAACACTTAATTTTTTAATTTTTTCTTAATGTTTTATTTTTGACAGAGAGACAGTACGAGCAGGGGAGGGGCAGAGAGAGAGGGAGACACAAAATCCAAAGAAGGCTCCGGGCTCTGACCCATCAGCACAGAACCTAAGCGGGACTCAAACTCCCAAACCACGAGATCATGACCTGAGCCAAAGTTGGACGTTTAACCGACTGAGCCACCCAGGGGCCCCCAGAAAACACTTTAAATCAACACCTCTAAATTAACTGCCAAAGTTTATACTGCTTTGGTCATACAGCGAACTTAATTGTATTGTTTACAGCCTTTCTATTTCTTAACAAAGAAGATTTCTAATCTTGATAAATTAAGAATTTAAGTCATTCTACACTGACTTAAGACTCAAGTTTCTTCATGAGTTACATTAAACCATTAAAAAAAAAAAATCAGATTCTATTCTAGGAAGAGAATTCCTAGTGAAGCCCTGCTAAACTGGCACCTCTCTCCGAAAGGTTCATGCCAAGAGAATATGCTGCAGGATCAAAATCAGCCAAGGTTTTGTGACCATGGCCAGGAGTCATGAGCTTTTCCTCTGGCACTGATCCTACTTAAAGCAGAAGTCAGTGGCAGTAAGGAAGGAATGTTGAAGAAATCGGGGCCAGGATGTTCTGTGATGAAGGTTCCCTAACCTCAAAGGCTCCGTGACTCTCGGAAAACAGTTCAGGAACTCCAAGCCCTTGCTAATATTACCACACTGCCAAGAAGACAAAGAGGAAAAGCCTATTTCTATCAGCTCCTTTACTCCAGACCAGTTACCTCTGTACCTGGGAAGCACAACAATTTGGTGCTTGGTCATTTTCTCTCTAAGATCACAAAAACATCAAAGCACAAGTGGCACTGGAGGAAGAGGGTTTTGAACTGTTAACAGAATTACTCTGGATGTCATGAATACATGGAATTGTCTCAAGAATCCAGTGGATAACAGCACTTACAGACCTCATATATAAGCAGCAGACAGCACACTGACAGACCACAAACTATACACACATACACACGAAACTCATCAGGTAATAATCTCTCTCCCTCTCTTCTTCCCCCTCCTCTCTCTCTCTTCTCTCTCTCTCTCTCTCTCTCTCTCTCTCTCTCTCTCTCACACACACACACACACACACACACACACACACACACACACACACACACCAGATAATGATAAGCATCTACAAGGGAGACAATACACAACGAAATAACTGGCCTTTGTAGAATGCCAGATCTGGAATTTATTTCAAATACATAAACAACTAAGAATGGTCACAACCATATTTTATACATAGTTATATTAATTTTATAAACTTGTCAAATTTTTATTCATTTTTCTATTTATCATTTCCCCTTCCCCATATCACAACTACCCTTTCTCATCAACAAAGAAGAGGGATAAAAAAGCCCCTATAGCTGAAACGTGCTAGTAAAACTGGAAGGAGCGATGGCAGGCAAACAGGGACAGGACAAAGGGCCTGAAGGAAAAATATTCTTAGGAAGGTTGAATTACTCCAAAGCTAAAGTCTACAGCTGAAATTCTAGCAATGTGTTAAAATCACAAATGGAGGTCTCTCTCAATATATGGACTTTGAGAATCAAGGCAAATTGCACATAAATCAAGAAAAATGTTAAAATTAACCATAAAAAATGTACAAAATTATGAATAGGTTATTTCCCAACAGTGAAAAATGGGGGGGGGGGGGGGGAACCCTGAGAAAATCCATATGGCCACATAATACAAATTACAATACTGAGGAGATACCATTTCACACCCATTGTATTAGCAAAATTTTAAAGGTTGACAAAAGTGATGACAAGTATATATAGCAATGGGAACTTTCCATCACTCCTACATACAATCATTTTGGAAAATAATTTGATAATATCTGGTAAGCTAAAATTGAGCTTACACTAGGACCCACTAATGCCACTTCTTAGGTATACGTCTTAGAGAAACTCTCATATATTTTTACAAGAAGCCATGTAAAAGAATACTGTCTACAACATTATTTGAAACAGGAAAACAGGAAACAACCTAGAAGTCCAGTAAAGGAATCAAGAAATAAACTGGTCTGTTTATAAACCAGAGTTGAAATGAATAAATGAGACTTCTAAGATCCAATATGAATAGATCTCAAAACAATATTTTTTAATATAAAATACATACAATTCATGCATGCATACATAAAATAACATTAATCATGTATGGACAGCTTGATATATTTTCACAAGTTGAGTGTCCTTGTGTAATTAGCATTTATATCAAGAAACAGAACCTTACAATTTATGCCCCCTCCAGTCATTATCCCTCTCCAATTGATCAGTTTTTCTTGATTTTGAACTTTATATAAATGGAATTATAGAATATGGTCTCTCTGGTTTATAGCTCCTTCCATTCAATATTATGGGGGTGAGATTCATACTGCTGCATAGAAGTGTAGATCATTCATTCCCACTGCCATATAGTGTGTGAGTCCGAGAGAGAGACAGAAGGAAAGAGGGATAGAGAGAGAATATGTACTGGAATTTATCTACTTTTTTGTTGATAAGCATTTAGGTTGTTTGTAAACAGTACAACTATGAAATTAAAGCATGTATTTATGAAAAACATTAAGTATGCATTTCTGTTGGTATATACCTAGGAGCAAAGGTGCTCTTTTATGAAGTGCCTGTTAATGTCTTCTGTCTACTTTTTAAAAATTGAGTTACCTTTTTTTTTTATTGATTTGAAAAATTATTAATATATTCTGAATGAGTCCCTTGTTAGATATACATATTGTAAAGACCTTCTCCCACCTTGTGACCTCTTTTACTATTCTAGTGGTAGCTTTTTATAAATTTATTGTAAGATCTTATTTTTATCAAGTTATATCTTAATATCTTATTTTTCTTCCATAGTTAGCACTTGTTGTGCCCTCAAAGATCATGAAAATGTTCTTCTATTTCCTAAAAGCTTTATTATTTTACCACTTACATTGAAACCTGAAATACACCTGGAATTGAGTTTGTTATATAAGGTAGAAATGAAGGTGGATTTTTTTTTTTTTCTCAAATGGATATCCAAATGACATGCTATTGAAAAGAACATCTTTTCTCTGCTGTTCCAAAATACCATCTTGTTCTTACATTGGGTGACACTACAAGTGTGAGTCTATTTGTGAATCAAAACAGTATCAGATGAAAAGAAAGCAAGATGCAAAATGGCATACATAGAAAAGCATATGTATGCACTGTTAAACAAGTACTTCACCTTTTTTACATATGTTTAACATGTGAATGTAGCAAAAGAAATAAAAATGAACTAAAAAGCAACAGACAAAATTCTTGATGGGGTGGGGATGAGGAAGAGGGAAGAAAGTTAACACTGAGTACAATGTTCTTTCATTCACTAAATTTTTAAAATTTTTTTAAGATTTTATTTTGAGAGAGAACACATCATTATTGAATCATAATCAATAATAATTATTGAAACCATAATCTACATTTTTAATTTTTTTTTTTTTCAACGTTTTTTATTTATTTTTGGGACAGAGAGAGACAGAGCATGAACGGGGGAGGGGCAGAGAGAGAGGGAGACACAGAATCGGAAGCAGGCTCCAGGCTCCGAGCCATCGGCCCAGAGCCTGACGCGGGGCTCGAACTCACGGACCGCGAGATCGTGACCTGGCTGAAGTCGGACGCTTAACCGACTGCGCCACCCAGGCGCCCCCATAATCTACATTTTTAAAACTCAAGTGTTGACATTATCAACAATAGCCAAACTATGGAAAGAGCCCAAATGTCATCGAGTGATGAATGGATAAGGAAGATGTGTTATATGTATACAAGGGAATATTAGCCATCAAAAAGAATGAAATCTTGCCATTTGCAATGACGTGGATGGAGCTAGAGTGTATGATGGTAAACAATATTAATCAGTCAGAAAAAGTCAAATACCATATGATTTCACTCATATGTGGAGTTTAAGAAACAAAACAGATGAACATATAAGAGGGGTGAGAGAGAGAGAAACAAACCATAAGAAGCGCACAATGATAGAAAACAAACTGAGGGTTGGTAGAGGGGGTAGTTGGGGGATGGGTGAGATAAGTATTAAGGAGGGCACTTGTAATGAGCACTGGGTGTTGTAAGTGATGAATCACTGAATTCTCCTGAAACCAATATTGCACCGTATGCTAACTAACTAGAATTTAAATTAAAAATTGAATAAGTAAATAAGTCCCATTATCACAGAATAGGAAAAAAATAAAAATCAAGTGTTGAAATATCCATATTTTAAAAAACTTATTAAATGGAAAAAAAACTTTAATTATGAAAATAAGTACTTTCAGAAAAAAATTTTGAACCATCCATTAAAAAATCTAGTGATTTTAAGCCACTAATCAGTATATCTTATAAACAATTTCTATTGTTTTTATAAAGCATCCTATGCTTTTCCCCTAGTTACTCTTTTATCCAATGGAGAGAGACAGCAATATACTCTCTCCCTTTTGCTGTTCTCTCCCAATTCTCAAATACATGAGAGTAACAATAAAAATACACAATAACTAATAGCTAGCATATTGAGCACTTACTATGTGCCAAACACCATTCTATGGGCTTTTCATATAATATTTATAACAAAACAACACAGTAGGTACTATTACTATCCCTGCTGTAGAAGTAAGTTGTAATATAAAATTCCATGTCAAGAGAAATCAGCTTGGAGAATACATACTCAAATAATCCCTGCTGTAAAATCAAGTTGAGAGCATCTAAGGATGCTCTCAAGTTTTAAGAATTGGATAAATCATGCTCAATTTAACAATACAATAATTTTTCCATAACCATGATATTGGTCTTTATTAGGGTCTTCATAAAATTATACTTGGCAAATTTCAGTCTGATGGACTAACAAAGAAAATTATTGTTTATACTAACAAAGTTTTATTTTTACTTATATACAATTGAGGTTTTCTATATCATTTTAAATGACTCATTTCACTGATACCACCATTACAGACATTTTTGTAATTATCTTGGTAGCTGACAGAAAAGAAAACAGAACTCCAACTTAAATTTAGGAAGACTGCTCTATTTTCCCTCTTTCCTTTGGAGATCTATCTTCCTGCCTTGCCTGCCTTTTCACCTCTGAATCTTTCCTGAACTACTTATTTAAAAAGAACAAAATTTATTTCTCCATAGATATAAAAAGTCAAGGGCAGGGGCACCTGGGTGGCTCAGTCGGCTAGGCATCCAATTCTTGACTTCAGCTCAGGTCATGATCTCACAGTTCGTGAGTTCAAGTCCCATGTCGGGCTCTGTGCTGACTGTGAGGAGCCTGCTTGAGGTTCCCTCTCTCTCCACCCCTTCCCCTCAAATAAATTAACTCACCAAAAAAAAAAGTTAAAAAAATAAAAGTAAAAGGCAGATTAGGTAGGTGATAGTTCATCATTAGTCCTGCTCAAACTTTGTTATAAAAGTACAATTTCTCCTTTATTCAACTGTTTTGTGTTTGATCACAGTTCAGACCCTAATTATTTGTGACTGTGCTAAGAATGGACTAAAGCTTAACTTCGCACTGAGCACCTACTAAAGCATGGCACTGTGTCAAGATTTAATAAGAACTATACCAAAGCCAAATAATACTTGAGACATTTTAGCTGGCTCACCTTAAGAAAAACTACTATAACACCTCAGATAACCACAATTCTTACACATTACTACTTATTCTTTAAACGTGCAGAATGTAAAAAATAAAAGTTAACAAACAGTAAAAGAAGATAAAAAATTTATTTTTAAAACATCTTTAATTCAGGAATCAAGCAGATCTTCCCGGCACACAGCCTAACTGGCTCCTGGATGATGACCACACCAGAGCCGACGACGAGAGCCAAGACTGATGAATCTGTACCAACACTTAGGTGGTTTCCCCTTGCACTTACTTGGATATTCTGCCGCCTGGTCCTATTACTGAAGTAATTCAAATAATATGTCCTTTAATAATACTTCCCACCTTATGTTTTAATAACCTATTTACCAATCTCACCAGTTTGAGAGAGGGCAGGGTCAGGGATCTTACTCTTTTCTGTGTCCCCCACCCCCCATCATAGTACTTGTCCAATGAAATCAATGAGGTCCTACAGCCTAAGGAAAAGCACAAGAATAAGGGGGGCAGAGTGAGGGCAGCAATGAGAACCCGAGCACCTCCGAGTCCTGCCAATAGGGAGACCTGTACTCCCCCCACCGCAACGCACTTATGGATGGAGATGAAGACACACAACACAGACTCTATGGTAATGTTTGTGGTGGGTCACAGAGCCAAGGAGTCTCACCTCCAAGGCTAGAAAGATGATTCTCTTGCCATGTATGTACTTAATCTCTATGACCCTTGTATGTGCTCACACAGAAAGGACACAGAAAGCTGCAAAACCTGTGGGGCACCTACAGCAGGGGATGGAGAAACAACCATTCCATATGTTGAAGACATAAGAAGTACTCCACCTAACTTAGTGTACAATACTCATAATGAGAATTTACATATGGACATACTTCACTGAGGCCTACACAGAATACAACCACCAAATTCTTGCCTGATTCAGAAATACAAAGACCGTGACCATGTATCATTTCTTGCAAAATTTTTTGATCTCACACTCCAAGAGTAAAGTACAAGGGAGAGAAACTGAAGATTTTAAGAAAGCCTTTAAGAATGAGTAAGGTTTTAATATGGGGGAGACAGGAACAACATTCAGGGAAAGTGAGCACGTGGGGGAAGAAACCAGAAGCATTCAGGAAATTAGAGCCGATTTTGGGTCGAGTTTAGAGGAAATATAAAGGAATGAAAAGAACTTTTTCTTCAACTGCTAGTCATTCCCTAGTCTCTTCAGTCCACTAAAACAATCCTCACACTAAGTCACCCATGATCTTTTTCTTTTTTTTTTTTTTTTTCGGTCATTGTGGTAAATGCCAAGTGTGGAAAGCGTGCCAGTCCTAAGTCTTAACAGGCCTCACAGTTTCACTATCACCCTCTCGGGAGCCAGCCACCACATGAAGAAGCTTGAACTAGACCACTGACTAATGAGACATCACATGAAGATAGAAGCCACAGGGACAAGCAGCAAAGTGCCCAGGCAACAGTGAGAACCAAGGCCCCAGACTTAGGAAAACACCATCTTCAATGTTCCAGCCCCAGTTACGCACCCAGCTGAATGAAGTCAACCCACAGAATCTTGAGAATAATCAACTGTTGTTTCAAGCCTCTAAAATGTATGATGATTTGTTACACAGAAACAGATAATGGTGCCATTAAATCTAGTGGAGAGTTTTCACATTTAGCTTCCCCCCACCGGCATTCAAAAAACTATTTACAACTCTTTAGAAAGACACTCTTCCCTTCCCTTTCACACTAGAATATTCTCCTGGTTTTCCTCCTCTGGCTTTTCTTCCATCTTCCTCCCTCACCCACAACCCAGACTAAACCTCCAATACCATTAAATGCAACAGATCCTCAAGGCTTAGTTTTAAGCCTTGGCCAATTTATACTCTAAACCCTCAACCCACCTACCCACAGCTTCATTTACTATCTATACTCTGATAATATTAAACATTTTCAGATGCCCAGCCTAGATCTTTCTTCTGAGCACCAAATATTCTTCTGTCTACTTAACCACCTTCCCCCTGAATGGGTCAAAGGTACCTTAAACTCAACATGTTCAAAACTGAACTCATGATTTTCCTCCACCCAAAATGATACTCTTTCAACATTTCCTAGCTCAATGAATGGTACCATAATCTCTCCAATATTGCAAGGAGTCAATTCCCTCTTCCTTACATCTTCAAATGTACTATGTGTAAGCAAATTTGGTTGATTTAACCTTCTAACTACCTCTGAAAATGACTGCTTCTTTCTATCTCTTCCACCATCACCAAGTTCCTTGGCCAAGCTATTGGCAGAACTGATGCAACAAAGCCTAAATGGTCTTCCAACATCCATTTGTCTTCCTCTCCTCCACCGAGTACCTCCAAATAAAACCCTTGGATGGCCTCCTTTTGCTTTTATACTGTAATAACATTACTTGCCATTGCTTCAAAGCCCCTTATGTGGTCAAGCCCAAGCTTCTTTTCCATTTTATACAATGATCCCTTTTCTTTAACGCTCTAAGTCACATTAGTCTTTTCTAGCCTTGTTCTCAAAACATATTCCCTTTGGGAAAAGAGTCTTTGTACAGTCCCCCCACCTGATATGATCACCTTTCCCACTTTTTGTGTAGTAAATCTTACTCACCTCTTCATATCTTAACTTTCCATGACCTCCTTGACTAGAACTAGTGTGCCCTTATTGTAAGCTCTTATGGCACATTTTTCTCTTTTTTGCAGGATATATTCTTGCAATTTTACTTTTATCTGTGCAATATTTTTATTAATGTTTGTCTTCTCAACTAGACCAATGGGGGGTCGGGGGGGAGGGCAGAGCTCCTGCTTGTTTTTTACTCATCATGTGATCCTCAGAACCTAGCACAGTGTCTGGTTCATAGAAGAAACTCAATAAATATGGCTGAATGAATAAATGATGTATGGATAAGTTAGGCGACTGGGTAAACTGTGAAGGGTCCTAATCTAGTAGACGATAGAAAGCAATAAAACATTTTGAACAATAGAATAATTCACTCAAGTGGTGTGCTTTAGAATAATTACTGCCATGGTATGACATTGAAAAAAATAAAAAATTAGGAAGCTAATGTAATAGTTTAAGAAAAGCACCAGGGTGACTGATGGCAAAAGAAATAGGAATGAGAGGAAGAAACGAGTTAATGAAAGCAAAAAAAAAAAAGCAAGAGACTGATATAAAAAACAATTATAGATGAAAAAATATACAATATGTTATGTCCTAAGGCCATGACACTTTCTCTACCTCTGCTATTAAAGTGATGATTTAAACATGCTCAAAATGACCAGTGTACTTAATATATAAAGCATAATTTTGTCAAACTACAAAACTAAATTTCAAATACACACACAACCAGAAAAGAATATTTTTCTTAAAAGATGTACAATAACATAAAACTACTCAAAATTGTTAAATACTGTCTCAAATTATAAAGAATTCAACATTAAAACTATAATCAATTATAAAGTATTAGGTCAGAAGTTTAATTTAAAAGCATGTTGGTAAAGAAACTTTAAAAAATAGTAAAAGCTTTCTGAATCATTATGAGGGTCATTATTTTCTAGGTAACTGAGAACACCTAATACTTCAAGTACGAAAACTTTTCAAAAAACTTTCTACACTAAGTTATGTATATCCTTATCTTCTGGAAACAGACTGTACCCCCTAAAAATAATAAACTTTTCAAGAAGCAGAAAAAAAAAAATTTAAAGACATCTTGTTCATACCAAATACTGCCCCAAGTCACACAGGAAGTTAATAGCCTGACAATTCATCACTTGCTAAACTCTGTACCAGATTTTCAATTAAATCTCCTGCTTAAATCATCTCATTCAGTCCTCCAACACACCTATTACTTATAACTTATGATTCTAAGGCCTATCATCAATTTAACGTATTTCTTTGGTTCCGCAAAAGTTAACATTAAATGTGTATAAAAATTTCCCCCAACAACAGCACACAATTATCTATACAGCTCCATGACCCTTTCTTCTTCCAATATCACTAAGTTTGAGTTTCAGGATCATATAGTTTGAGTCTGTGTCTTCTCCATACTGGGTCTAGAGGTTCTTCTGAATCCCTTTTGGCTTTTAGAAATTAAGCAGAACATCAGTCATTTTTTATAGCCTGTTTAGCACCTTCAGTTTAACCTTTAGTTTAACCTTTAGTTGAAGAGTATAATTCAAAGACTACCAGTGTTTCATCTGCATTTCCATTTGATTATTATCTCCATTTCAATTATAAGTTACGAGATGATACAATGCGTCTCTTTAAAAAGTTGACTTTGGCCAAATGTTTGATTTCTCAGTAACAGTTCTTCATAATCAGGGGAAGTTTTACTTTCAGAAGTCTGCAATTCTAACTGCCTTTCTTTGCCTCACCTATTTACTGCATGCCTATTCCGTGTATCATGTTTTTTCTCACTTCAGTGTTAATTCACCATACAGCAATAAGTTCTCTAAAAATTTTTAAGAATTAGGAAGCCAAATTTCTGTTAAACTTCTGTGAAACTTCTCATTAAAAATACATAACAATCAGATGTAATATATGAACTGTGTTTGGATTCTGATTCAAATAACCGTCAACATTTGTGAGACAATTAGGGAAACTGGGATATAGACTAGATATTAGACTCTATTATTGATTGGACCCCTTATAATTTTTGGTAAGCTATAAATTAATTAAAAGTAATTTAACTTAATTATTTAAAACTTAAAATTAAATTTAAGGGCCCCTGGATGGCTCAGTGGGTAGAGCCATGTGACTCTTGATCTTAGGGCCGGGAGTTCAAGCCCCACATTGGGCTAGAGTTTACTTAAAAAAAAAAAAAAAAAGATTAAATTTAAATTTAACAAAATGTCAAAATATATTTAAGTTTCATTTGGAGTACGGAACATTGCTGATGTATACAGACAGATACATTTTGCTGTCCTTAGATGTTAAAGGAGACATACAGAAGTTTTTATGAATGAAATGATAGTGTTTGGAATTTGCTTTAAAATATTCCCACCAAAAATGTGTATGGGGGGTGGGTAGGAGCAGAACAGATAAAAACAAGACCAACAAAATGTGTGTAACAATTGAAGCTGGGTAAGGGTTCTTCATGTTTATTATTTTATTTTCCTTATTTGTATATATGTTTGAAAGCTCCACAGTAAAAGTTTTTTTAAAAAACTGGACATATGTGAATAAACACAATTAAAAATGCAAGTAATTGGAGCACCTGGGTGGCTCAGTCAGTTAAGCATTTGACTTCAGCTCAGGACATGATATCTCACGGTTTGTGAGTTTGAGCCCCACATCGGGCTCTCTGCAGTCAGTGCGAACCTGCTTTGGATCCTCTGTCTGCCTCTCTCTCTCTGCCCCTCCTCTGCGTACTCTCTCTCTCTCTCTCAAAAATAAATAAACATTTAAAAATTTAATTTTTTAATGCAAATTAAGACTTTGTGAAAAGAAAATGAGAATGCGAAGGAAATCTTACCTTCCTTTAGTAGCCCTTCTGTAAATATATTAGCCAAATGTTCATGTTAAACTGAAACATTTTAACTCTTTTAAGTAGAATATAAAAAATTCACCTAGGTGCTGACAGCTCAGAGCCTGGAGCCTGCTTCAGATTCTGTACCTCCTTCTCTCTCTGCCCCTCCCCCACTCATACTCTGTCTCTCTCAAAAATAAACATTAAAAAATTTTTTTTTTTAAATTTCACGTGACATGAGGTGCTAGCAAAGCAAATAAGCAAACAGTTCAGCCTGAATGAGACCTAAATGACCCACACCTATGCCTAAAACATGCACTGACGTAGGCATGACCAGATACGAGTCCATCACTTGTTACCTCCCTGCTGAAAAAGCCAACACATTTCTCCTGATTTCAGAAAAGCTGAAGAGGGTAGGGAATGGGTAGACAATGTTTCTTAGAATCAAAGAAATAAGGAATTATCATTTGGAGGTGGGAGGAGGGTAAGGAAACCTTGATACAAAGAGATGGATACATGTGTCCAAGTTACTGCAGGTTTAGGAAAAAACAAGATTTAAACCCACAATCTCCCATTTTGCTATATCTTTGTTATTTATTGGATTCCCATCTAATGTGTACACTGTGCCATATACTGTCACCTTACTAAAATCTGTTTTTCTGTCTGACTTTATAGCAAATAATTCAGAATGCTGCTTTCTGGGTTCCTGTGTTTGCTTACTTACATCACAACTTTTGTGTATCAGCTTTCTAATCTTTACAATATATAACAAGGTTACACTCAGACATATATATACATACACATAAACAATGTTGGTTTACAGCAAAAATTAATAACTCACGGGGCCCCTGGGTGGCTCAGTCAAAATTAATAACTCACGGGGCCCCTGGGTGGCTCAGTCTTGGGCGTCTTCGGCTCAGCTCATGATCTCATGGTTTGTGAGTTCCAGCCCCGCATCGGGGCTGACAGCTCAGAGCCTGGAGCCTGCTTCGGGTTCTGTGTCTCATTCTCTCTCTGCCCCTCCCCGACTTGTGCTCTGTCTCTCAAAAATAAATAAACGTAAAAAAAAAAATTTTTTTTAGGGGCACCTGGGTGGCTCAGTCGGTTAAGCGTTCAACTTCGGCTCAGGTCATGATCTCATGGCTCGTGAGTTCAAGCCCCGCGTCGGGCTCTGTGCTGGCAGCTCAGAGCTTGGAGCCTGCTTCAGATTCTGTGTCCCTCTCTGTCTGCCCCTCTTCCAACTTGTGTTCTGTCCCTCTCTCTCTCTCTCAAAAATAAATAAACATTAAAAAATTTAAAAAATATATTTTTTTAATAATTCACTATAAAATTTAAAGTCATATGATGATCTGAACATATGCATTAAAAACAGACAAAATTCAATACCCATTCATGATTAAAAAATAATAATAACTCAGCAAACTGGGAACAAAAGAGAACTTCCACAATCTGATAAAAGGAACATACAAAAAACCTACAGTTAACATCAACCACACTTACATGGTAAAAGGTTTCACTCCCCACCCCATCTCCCAAGATAAGGAACAAGGCAAAGATGTCCATCCTCACTGCTTCTACCAGTACATTTAGGCAAGAAAAGGAAATAAAAAGCAATCAGATACGGAAAAAGTAGAAGTAAAACTGTCCATATTCACAAACAACATGATTCTGTATGCTAAAAAATCTAGAAAAAGCTACTACATGGTATGTGAATTTAGGAAAGTCAGAGATTACAAGGTCAAAATACAAAAATCAACTGCATTTCTAGCTAGCAACAATCAGAAATTGAAAGCAGAAAGACCAATTAACAATAGCATCAAAATATATAAAAATTACATATATGTAAACTACATATATGAAAAGTACAAACACTGCCGAGAAAAATCAGCCTTAAAAATTCTGAGAGATATACCATCTCCATGGATTGGAATAACTAATAATGTGAGGTGTCGACTTTTTCCAAAGTAACTTTACAGATTCAATGTAATTCCAATCAAAACTACAGCAGGTGGGGCAGCTGGCTGGCTCAGTCAGAAGTCAAGCATGGGACTCTTGATTTGGGGGTCATTAAGTTAAAGCCCTCCGTTGGGCATACAGCTTACTTAAAAAACAGCTGTGGTAGGCTTTCTTATAAAAATTATCAAGCTACTTCTAAAATGATATGGAAATTCAAAACACCTAGAATAGACAGAACAATTTTGGGGGGAAAAAAAAAGCTGGAGACTTTTAACTGACCTGTAGACTTATAAAACCAACAGACTAGACAGTGTTGTACTGGCAAGAGACAGACACAAAAATCAAAATAGAATAGAAAGCTCAGAAACAGACACAAGTGGCCAACTGATTTTCAACAAAGATGCCACAACAATGCAATGGGGAAAGGATTATCCTTTTAACGAATGGCACTGACACAATTAGCTAATGATGTGTCAAAAAATGAAATCTCAATACTTTCCTCCCATGAGACATAAAAATTCTAAATGAATCATGACTCTGAAAGTAAGAGCTTACACCATAAAACTCCTTGAAGAAAAAATAGGGAAAAATCTTAGTAACACTGGGCTAGACAAAAATTTCTGTAACAGGATACAGAAAGCACAAACTATAAAAGAAAAAATTAATTTAAAACATTTGCTCTTCAAAAGACACTGTAAAAGGCAAGACATAGGTTAATAGGAAATATTTGAAAAACATGTATCCAATAAAGGACATGTATCGAGAATATGTAAAAGATTCTTAAAATTCAGTACTAACAACACAATCCAATAAAAAATGGGCAAAGGTTATGAACACTCACTTCACCAGAGAAGATATACAGATGACATATAAATATACGAAAAGATGTTCAACACCATCAGTCCTGAGGGAATGCAAACTAAAACGAAAATGAAATTCCACTACACACCCGCTGTGTTGCCTAAAATTTAAAAGACTGAAAAAATTCAAGCGCTGGAAGGATGTAGAGCAACTAGAAGTCCCGTATATTCCTGGCAGGAACGCAAAACTGGTCCAGCCACCCCAGTGAACAGTTTGGCAGTTTCTTATAAAGCTCCATATACACTTAGCATATCACCCACCAGCTACACTCCTATGTATATGCCTAAGAGAAATGAAAACTTATGTCCACAGAAGGACCTACACGCCAAGTACGCAGTGGCTTTATTCATAACGATCAAAATAAATGGGAAAACCTAAATGTTCCATCTAGTGACTGAATGAGCAAACTGCAGTATAGCTAGACACTGGACTATTACCCGACAATAAAAAGGAACAAACCACTGACACATGAAGCTGTGTGGATGCATCAACAGCATTATGCTAAGTGGAAGAAAGCAAGACCCAACAGACTATATGTACTCATGAGTCCACTTATGTGACATTCTAGAAAAGGTAAAACTAGATAGATAGACGGAGACAGACAGATAGACAGTCAGATACAGTGACAGAAAGCAGATCAGTTGTTTCCAGGAAATGACGACAGAAATTAACTGCAAAGGGCGCAACAAAATGTTTTTGGAGTTATAAGACATATTTTACATCATAACTGTGTTGTTGACACAATGTTTATTTACTTCTGTCAAAACTCATGTTTTATACTTGAAAGTACTATACTTATACTGCATATAAATTATGGCTAAACAAAAAGGACAATAAAAACAAGAACAAAGTAAACATAAACCAATACAAACAGAGTACCATATCCAGTGGCACAAAAAAAAAAAAAAGGGCAAGTGGCAAAAATCTGCAGAGAATTGAAAGTTCCTGATTTCAAAGAAACTGGATCAATTAGTAGTAGTTCCCAAGCTATGGCAGAGCTAAGAATAAGGCAACACTTATGAAGTAACTGCAGAAAAATAATATACATATGTAATCAAATGCTAAATTTTGCGGTATTTATAAGTGCTGTAAAAATCATTCATGGTATGAATATCAACTGAGTAGCTACTCTATGCCAGGCACTGGGGTTACTGTGGTAAACAAAAGGAACACACATTACCTGTAACTAGAGATTATGCTAAAGGCTATGAGGAAAAAGGGCTTTTGTTTTTTTAAAGGTCAAAACAAAATCTTAGGCTCCAGTCTTAACTAATGGAGATCACACCCACTGGTTAGTCTCTTGTCTTGATAAGTTTCTAAATATTTCTATATCCCCCTAATACCCTGTCTTTCCTGACAGCATCAGCGTCGCCTTCCCTGTCTTCTCTGGCCTCTACGAGAATTAGAAGCTCTCCTTTTTGTACTGTAATAGAAAATAATAAAAACAGTAAAATTTCTTAAGCTCTTATTATCTCATTTAATTATTACAACAACCATGAGATATAGTTATTATTGTCCCCGTTTTAAAAGCTGAGGAAACTAAAGCTTCAAACCAGAGAGAATTAGGTTACATCTTTAATGTAGGATTCCAGGTCTGGAGCAAAAATGCACAAGATAAACCTAGAACAAACTGTCATACTAGAAAGTAGTTTCCAAAGCTTTTAAAATAAAATTAATTTCTTTAACATACATCTTATTTCAGAAACTGCTAACTGCTTAAGATCTAATCTCTCTTCCTTCTAATCAAAACCCCCAAATTTTAGCTAGACACATAGCCACCCAAGCAGAGATTACATGCTTTGTTCTGCCTCACTAAGTATGGTCAAGTTCTGGTTGATGGACTTTGCTTGGAGCTGCTACATACAAGTTTTACGTCACGCTCACATTAGGTGGCTGCCTGCCCTCCATATTCTTTACTCCTTCCCACAGGGTGAAATTCATTTGTAGCACTGAACTAGGTAGAGTACATTGTTAAACCAGTTACCAACTCTACACATAAAAGCAAAGACAAAACAAAAAAGTAGAAGGAACTTAGGACTTAAACACAGTTTGGAGCAAAACCACCCTACCTCCCACACCACTAACCACTTCTGTCTTTATGTGAGAGAAAAAGTTTTCCATCTTTTTAAAGCCACTGTTACTTTTGTCCAATTACAGGAGCTGAACCAATACCCTAAAAAATAAACTTGCCAGAAGATTTTCAGAATTCTTGAAGGTTCAACTAGATGCCTGTCAGTTTGTCTGCTTTGTTGCAGAACAAGAGAGGCACAAAATGTGTATTAAAGGCAGAGAAGCACACGTTCTAAACCAAATTAATGATAAATGCCTTTGTGATTTAATAAATAGAAAGCTGGCACCTCCAGGATCAAGTCCCACTCTAATCCCAATTACTCAGATTTGCTCAGATAATATGGATGAAAAAAAGCTTCAAATAAAATGTTAACATTTTTTTTTGGTGAATCTGAGTATTTCTTAAATTTCGTTCCGCAAATATAACACAGCCTTAGTTCTTCCTCAGAACAAATAGTAACAACAACAACAAACCCACATAACTAGGATTAGGCCCTTAAGTTTCATTTCAGTTTCCTCCTTTCCAGTAAATGTAGGAATAGTTCTAAGACTCAAAACTTAGTCCTTCAACTTCCTTTTTCTCCCTAAGGTTTTACCCTTCAACAGTTATAACCCTCAATTATTTTTCTGATTATTTCCATGAACAGTTGAACAGCCAAAGATACCAAAACGGAAATTATCTGGTTGAGAAAAAGGTATATGCAAGAAATCTACTATCCCAGGATTTGCTGCTTAGGATTAAAGAACCAATGCACTCTGTTACAGCATCTTTAGATTTCTTCCCAGTATGAGAGTTTTATTAACGAGGAAAGGTTTACTAAATGCCACTGAATTATGTAAATTTCATCTCAATAAAACAATATACAAACCTTAGCACAAGCCAAGCCCTTTACCAATCCAGTTAAGGAAAACTCCAAGAAAGAACAAAGATGGAAGAAGGACAGAAAAGATAAATAAGAATAATGAGGATAACAGTAATGGATAAATTCAGAAGTCAGAAGAGAGACACAGATGGGAAAAAAATATATCAAAGAAATAAGTTAAAAGATAGGAGTTTCCAAACTGAAAGACGTGTGATAGGCCACCACAAAATCTAGTGGCAATAGAAGCTTACAAGTAACACAATGAATATAAACTGGGGTAAGAGTGATAAGAATTAAGCCCCAGAAGTACAGAGAAAAAAATGTGACTAAATGCCTAAAAGCTTTACAGAAGGTAGCATTTGCCCAGTGTCTCAACAAATACTGAGTACATTTTGGGAAGAGAGAGGTAGGAAGAGATAGGAAGCACCCCAGAATCATGGAACAGGCACCGGTAAATAGTGTGATGGACTCAATGAACAACATTTTGGTGTTGGTGAAGCACTCAGATGCAATGTAAACCAAATAAAGCATGGGGAAAGTTGGGATCAAATCATAAAGGGCCTTTTATACCTGGTAAAGGGAGTATAGATATCCCAAGGTAGGAAACAAAAGGAAAAGGGAGAATGCCCAAGTGCTTAGCATCAAAACTCAATGAGAAAGATAAAGGTGTCTGGGGGCGGCAACATGGGAGAAAGGGGACAATAGGTACTAACTTCCAATTATAAAATAAAGAAGTCAGAGAGCTGTCATATACAGCATGGTGACTACTGTTAATACTGTATTGCATATTTGATAGTTGCTAAGAGAGCAGATCTTGAAAGCTCAATCATTATGTTGTATATCCAAAACTAATGTTCATGTCAATTATATCTCAATAAAATACACACCCTCCCCGAGAGCAGCAGTGCTCTAACAATTTATACTGTAACACCATTTGCATTGTTAAAAATTAATGAGGACCCTAAAGAGCTTTTGTTTATGTGGGTTATGTCTATAAACTGACACCATCTCAAAAATTAAAAGTAAGAAAGTTAAAAGATAATGGCTAGAAAAACACATCTTGGTAATCTGTTTAGAGATGGAAATCTGTATATATTGATGGATGAAGCTGTGGGAATAAATGAAATTGCCTGAAATGAACAGGTCAAGTGTAAAGGCAAAAAAAAAAAAAAAAAAAAAAAATCTAAGTAACAAGGGGACAGATAGGCATAAAGCAAGATCAATGATTAAATGGAACCAAAAGCCAAATAAAAGCCAGGAAAATATAAACCCAGAAGCCACTTTTAAGAAAGAGTGTTCAATAATGCAGGCAAAACCTCATGGAAGAGAAAACTCAAAAACCTATGAATGAATTTGGAAAATGAGAAAGCATTATTGACCTTACTAAGAATGGAAGAAGTCAGAATATAACAGATTAAAGAATAAAAAACAAGGTAGAAAAGTCAAGGGGATATCAGAAATAATTCCTAAATTTGCTACAAAAGGAAACAAGATTTAAGAAAATCATTAGAAAGGGAAATAGGGTACATGAGGGTAAAGACACAAGTTTTCCCCTTTGTTTTGTTTCATTTTTTTAGAATGGCTGACCCAGGGAGGCAGAATTATACAACCATCACCACTACGTAATTTCAGAACACATCCATCACCCAAAAGAGAAACCCCATGCGCATTAGCACCAACTCTTACCCTCAACCCCGGCAACCCCTATATATTTCTGTTTCAATGGAATTGCCTATTCTGAGGATTTCATAGGAATGGAATCATGTAGTAACTAGGCTTTTGTATCTGGCTTCTTTTACTTAGCATGTTTTCAAGGTTCGGCCATGTTGTAGTATGTCAGAATTTCATTCCCTTTTAAGGCTAAACAGCATTCCATTGTATGTATATACCACACTTTGTTCATCTGTTCATCAGTTAATGAACACTGGATTGTTTCTACTTTTTAGCTATTATAAATGATACTGAGACATTTTATGTGGACCTACTTTCATTTCTCTTGGGTACATACCAAGAAATGGAGTTTGGGGGTAAAAGGTAACTCTATGTTCAACTTCTTGAGGAACTGCCAACTAATTTTCCGTAGGTAGCAGCTGCATCATTTTACATTCTCACCAGTAATGTATGAGGGTTCTAGCTTCTCTACATTCTTACCAACATTTGTTACTATACATTTTTTTTTATTATAACCATGATAATAGGCATAGAGTGGTATTCCATTATGGTTTTGATTTGCATTTCCCCAATGACTCATCATGCTAAACATCGTTTTCATGCACTTATTGGCAATTTGTATGTCTTTAGAGAAATATCATTTCAAATCCATTGCCTATTTCTCAATTGGGCTGTCTTTATTTTTGTGTTATAGCAGTTCTTTTTATATGCTGGATACTAGGCCCTTATGAAGATATATGATTTGCAAATATTTTCTCCTGTTATACGGTCTTTTCTTGATAATATCCTTTGAAGCACAAATGTTTTTAATTTTGATGAAGTTAAACTTTTCTACCTTTTCTTTGAATGTGCTTCTATTGTCATATCTAAAAAACCGCTGCCTAATCCAAAGTCATGAGGAGTTAGCCTATATGTTTTCTTCTAAGAGTTTCAGCTGTCACATTTACACTGCCCACATATTTTGATTTCATTTTTGTATATGGTGTCAGGCAGGGGTCCAACTTCACTCTCTTGCATAAGGTTATCTATCTAGTTGTCTAGTACCACTTGTTGAAAAGATTCTTCTTTCCCCATTAAACTCTTGGCTTCCTTGTTGAAAATCAATTGACCACAAATGTATGGGTTTTATTTCTGAACTCTCAATTTATCCATTGATTTAGACGTCTATCCTTATACAGTACTGTATGCTTTTTGTTTTCTTTTTAAATCCCACACTAGAGTGTAAGGAGCAATAAACCTGAAGTAAAAAGAAAAAACCCAACAGACTAGTCCTAGCTATGCCTCTCAATTGAGAATCAGCTCTACTAACATTCATTTTCCTCACTGTCACAGAATTGGGAATTGAGATATGAAATTACCTTGAAACAATGAAAAGTAATGAAATTAAGTCTTACACATTATTTTCTTAATGATTACATTCAATATAAATTATTTTGGCAGCCAGGAATAAAAGAAGGTAACATAGTAAGAATCTGTTTCTAAGAAACAGTGCCTAGCACATAGTAAGCCCTCAATAAATTATTTTAATTAACCATTTTCCAATTGCTTTGCATTCTTTTCATTCGTTTTCAATGACTATTAAAATTATGAAAAACAAATGACAAATTAAAATCACCATACTTCAGGTTCTTCCTTTAGCAATGATTTCCTTGAAAAAAAAAAAATCAAGTACATTTCCCTTAGGCTATTTTTGCTTTTTATTTATTTTTTAATGTTTGTTTATTTTTGAGAGAGAGAGTCAGAGAGCATGTGGGAGGAGGGGCACAGAGAAAGGAAAACATAGAATCTGAAACAGGCTCCAGGCTCCAAGCTGTCAGGACAGACCCCGATGCGAGGCTCAAACCCACAAGCAGTGAGATCATGACCTGAGCTGAAGTCGGACGCTTAACCGACTGAGCCACCCAGGAGCCCCCTATTTCTAGCTTTTTATGTTATTATCCAATACAAGCATTTAAGACAGTTCTCCTCATATGATATTTAATAAGGAAAGGAAAATTAAATTATTAGTCAAAGGGAATTCTATAAAATTTAGTTAATAATCTGAATCATTTAGTTGGTAGTTTCCACATAGTTACTTACAATGCATATCCTTTAAGTTAAAAAAAAAAATTCTTTTTTTTAATCTAGTAAATTTAAGAACAGTATCTGTTCAGAGGAAAGAGCACTTATTACCTGGCAATCAATGATATGAAAATAATTCTTTCACAAAGTTTTATTCCAACAAATTTCAATGGTGAGGTCTAATATTTTAACAACTTTATTGAAAAATAATTACCCACCATAAAATTCACCCATTTTAAAAGTGTCCAATTACTTTTAGTAAATTTGCATAGTTTGCCATCACTACTATCCAGTTTTAGAACATTTCCAGACCTCAGAAAGATCCTTCATCCCCATTTGCAGTCAGTCCCCAGCCCACCCCAGGCAACCACTAATCTACTTTATAGATGATCCATAAAAATGGAATCATACAATCTGTGGTCTTTTGCATCTAGCATAATGTTTTGGAAGTTTGTCCATGTTATATAGCATGTCAGTACTCCATTTCTTTTTATTGCTCAATATTATTCCAAGTTCCTTTATTTTATTTCTGGCATAAAACGACCCACAGACAATTTTGTCTTTTATAAGGAGGTTTAAAAAAAAAAAAAAAAAAAAGGTGCCAAAATTACCTACAACTTGTTTATTCTACACTACTGCTACTATCTTTCTAAAATCCAAATCTGATCACTTTCTCTTATACCAAAATCTCTTCAATGGTTATTACCATCAACCTCTAAGACAGTCTCCATTCCTTGGCAGGGCATACACAATGGGCCATGCCATCTGTCCACTCTCATTTCCTGCTGCTTCTTTCCTGAACATTCTGTCAACTATCAGTGCTGAGGTGTATAAGGTTCTCTTCCTCTCTTTATGCCTTATGCTCATCTACTTCCTTTTATGCTTTTACACTCATCTGCTTCACAAACTAGAATTAATCTTTCAAAGTCCAACCTCAGACATCATTTCCCAGCGCCACCCTCACTTTCTCAGCAGCTTGTGCTGTAATCATTTCACTTCTTACACCATGACCTGTTGACCTCTCTGTCACCAAACTCATACTCCCAGCACCCAACCTTTTGTCTGAATATCACCGGTTTCAAGAAGTATTTGTTCAACTAAACAATACATTCTGACCACTAGTATTTTCTGCTCACCTCATTAAGCAAGATCAACTACACTCTAAAACTCATGGTGAAAAGGACCTAAAGTAGTATAACGCAATTCAGTGGTCTACAAAACAAGACAGACTCCAGAGGTCAGCAAACTATGGCTCACCAGCCAAATTCAGCCCATGTTTGTTTTGGTAAATAAAATTTTATTGACTACAGCCACACTCACTGGTTTAACATATTGTCTATGGCTGTTTCTGCCCTACAGCAACAGAACCGAGTAGTTTCAACAGATCATATGGGCTGAAAAGCCTACAATGTTTACTACCTGGCCCTTTAAGTTTGCAAACTCCTGGTATACGTTATGATGTGAGGGAAGAAAATATCAGAATTTCCTTTGTATAAGTTTTTTCATCTCATCTTTAAAAATTTCTATTTTTGTAGATATTTTCTAATATTAATATAAGGTGTGTGTATATATACGTGTATATATATATACACACACATTTATACGTTTATAATATCTAAACATAAAAATGTACAAACATTGGGGATAGTGCATGCCCATATTACTTTTTCATTTTTACTAATACAGGCAACTCAACAACAAGAACAAAATAAATAAATAGATAAAAACCCTATTGAGTCTTAGGACAAATTTTTAGAGTTTACTTGAAAATTTGGCAACCAAGGTTATTATATGACAACTGGGTTTTGTAAGTGCTTCAAAGCACAGAGAAAGAAGTCTAGAACGAAACTTTTTCCAAAACAAAATGCTCAATGCGTCTCTAAAAGATCTTTTTATTGAGTCTAAAAATGTTATTCACATAATGCAACAGTCCTAATATTCTTCAAGTTGAATGCAATAGAATACGAACTACATAAACTACTTCAAAGGTAGTTAATTTTTCTTAATTATAACAGACAAATCAAATGCAAATTTGTCCATCAGAATCCTGAAGCCCAACTGCCTGATACACATGATCAATACATGATATACAAATTAACACATGATAAATATATAAACTCAGAGATTACCTCACTAGCTAATTTTTTTAATCCATCTGTACTTATCTGATTTTATAACCAAAATGTTCCTTAGCTATGATAGTAGGCTACTTACATTGAAGACAACAGATACTAACCTAAGGTTCTGAAGGGCCCAGGAAATCTCAAACTCCTCCCCTTACAGATCTTAAGGTTTTAAGAGGTTATTAGTTTCTAACAACTCAAAAGTTGGGGTCTGATCATCATCACCAACAAATGTATAAACTAAAGTTAATTTACCAGTTGAATCTGGATTTGTCAAGTTAGGGTTGTCATTCTATGTTGAATCATATTCTCCAACCAATAGTCACAGCCCCCAGAGAGAACTACACTCTACTCTGCTCACCTTTAAGGCTTTTTCTGAGGCCTTCCGAGATGACTAGCATCAGACTTTTGAGGAAGGCTAGCCATTAGACAAGGCTTTTCCCCACGATCTGACTGCTTGAAGTGACATCCAGGATCAGGTCGATCCTGTATCCAGGAATCATGACCCTCCCTGAGGCACCAGTCATCATGAGACAGTCAGTGCACTTTGGCACTTCTTGAAAACCACTGGGCTGCTCCTTTAGCTGAAAGGAAAAAAAACATCAAAACCACAACAAACAAAACAAAGGGGGAAAAATCAGTAATTCAACCTGAAAAGACAGAGCGTGGGGAAAAATAAACCAAACAGCCTTGTCTAGATCAAAATGCAGCCTTGCCTTGATGTAAAGACCATAGTTCCAGTCACTGCACAGTTTATTCCTAATACACAAATCTAAAATATTTTGTATCTATTTTATTACGTCTGAAAAGAACAATTGAAAATGGAGGTTTATATAAAATAACTATTTATGGAACACAGCTAAATAAGTATAATGAAGGTATTTATAAACAACTAACAGCCTACGGCTTATGGGATTGTGCCTCACCAGTATTGAGACCAATACTCAACTTTTTCATGCTCTCAAACTGTAATCTGACTTAGAGAGGCATAAAATACATCTAACAGGCTCACTTTCACGGAGTTTAATTGGCAGAAAACTACTAGTGCAGTTAAAGCCAATCTACAACTATTCTTAAATCACATACTGATAAACAGAAAAGAAACTGGGTTTGCATCCTCTTCAGTGGACTTCACACTAGTACAAGGTGTCCTCACACACACAATGCT
This sequence comes from Neofelis nebulosa, assembly GCF_028018385.1. NCBI lineage: Eukaryota > Metazoa > Chordata > Mammalia > Carnivora > Felidae > Neofelis > Neofelis nebulosa. Next base: position 223,999,549 of record NC_080782.1, read on the forward strand.
GTTCTCCCAGCATTCTCAAGTTCAATGTTCACACTTACTTGAAATAAGCAATTTTAAATGTTCATATCACTATGACTTAAATTTAAAAACTTAAGGACCTGATAAATAAGTAATAAAATGACTTAAGATTTACTTATTTAATCTGCTTCAAAATACAAACTCTATCAAAATTTAGAGATAAATTCTGCATATTTCTTTGTTTTTAAATACAAAATACTTTTCTTAGGACATAATGTTAAAAGGCAAGAAAAAGTCTTTGAACTATTGTTTTAAAAGTTGGCTTGTAACTCCTTTAAAATATTGGTACCCTCAAGATATTTTATCAAACAATTATTTGATATTCCTTTCTACTATATATCCAATATCCCCATTTCAGTTAACACTAACAACATCCACACAGATCTCAAGTTGGAAACTCTGAAATACAACTAGGCCGTCTTTTTTTTTTTTTTTTTTTTTTACTTGAGAATATGGTTAAAGCTACAGACCTCTGTCCCCCAGAAAAATGTGGATGATTGCACAAATGGACAATGTCTAGTATGTTTTCAGGCAATTCACAGAACCCTCTAAAGCCCAAGCATGGACCCTGGTTCAGAATCCCTTTCAAAGGCTGATTTTTTTTCTCCTACTTTATCATCTCTGAAGACCTGCCTAGTTAGCATACCCATCAAATCTCTCACTCACATTTCTGCCCTTCTATCCAGCACTGGCTTAGTTTTGGCACACCCCATGTTTCTCCTGGATTATTTCATGTCGTTTGCTAATTCTTCCCAGTTTACCATCCTTCAACTATCTTCTTTCACCCCTGCAGGCAGAGTAAGCTTACTAAAATGCAAATCTAATCATGAGACTCCACTGCTGCTCAACACCTCCAATACTTCCTCTACAAATGTTAACAGAATGATGTCTAGTCTCCTTAGGGGGTTCTTCTGGCCTCTACCTATATTTCAAGGAACCACTTCTCTTGCCTATGCTTTCTATACTCCACTCATATAATTTCAAGTCTCTCCATATACTGTTTTCATGCCTTCATACTTTCACACACTATTCCCTCCTCTTGAAGTACCATGGCTCAATTCCTTACTCATCTCTCATAACCTAGTTCCCCTGTTTATGCTCTCTCAAAAGCTTTTATTTCTGCCATGAGATTTATCTCAGTGTGTTACAAATGCTTATTTCCTTGCCTATCTTCAAATATGTCTTCTAGAGGCAAGAGCCTTGCTTAATTTCATCTTTGTGTCCCCAATACCTAGAAAATAGTAGTACTAAATATAATTGTATGGTGTGCCACTATTCTTGTACACAAGCAAAGTTACTATACCACACCCACACCCACACACACACACAATTACTGATGAACTAATCTAAAATATACTTTAAGAATTGAAAATCAGAACAATTCATTAGAGAAGGGTATTTTAGCAGGAACTCTCTAGAAAGCAAAAATTAAGTGTAACTATCACCAATTCTTTATAAATTGCCCTCATCTGAGAGTGTGTGTGTGTGTGTGTGTGTGTGTGTGTGTGTGTGTATATATATATATATATCCATCCATATTAAAATAAATATATATTTACATATATATATATTAATAATGCTAGCTATGAATATCCAAACCAGGAATTAAAGCACAATAAGGGTAACAGAATACTATGCAGTCCTTTGGATAAAAACTCCTTAAGCCAGTGATAGCAAGCACATGACAGATAATATGAATTAATTACTCTTTTTTTCTTATCCTCTCCTCTCCTACCTCATCTCATATTCAGGGTCTAAAAGCCCTCCTCAAACTCGGCATACCATAAATGCAGTAATTATAGACTGTGGTCAGCACACATGTTAGTATTTCAGGGCTATCCAATAATCGATTCTAAATCATATCAAACACAGTAAAAAATATTCACAGAAGACCTAGTCCATATTCCCAGGAAGCCCATTCCCAAGTTTAACAATTCCAAAGGTCAACAATTAATTTTTATCTTAAAATATTTTGCTAGCATTGTAAGTCAAAAATGGTGAAGGTGGGGCGCCTGGGTGGCGCAGTCGGTTAAGGGTCCGACTTCAGCCGGGTCACGATCTCGCGGTCCGTGAGTTCGAGCCCCGCGTCGGGCTCTGGGCTGATGGCTCGGAGCCTGGAGCCTGTTTCCAATTCTGTGTCTCCCTCTCTCTCTGCCCCTCCCCCGTTCATGCTCTGTCTCTCTCTGTCCCAAAAATAAATAAAAAACGTTGAAAAATGGTGAAGGTGCTTTGTTAAAGTTGTTCACTTTCAAATGTGTTTCTTATAGTTTAAAATACATATTTGTAATTATATTGTATTCTAAAACTATGGTTTTCAAATATGTGTATCAGAATCAACTGGGACATTTTCAAAAATACAGATTCCCAGGTTCCTGTCACAATCAACTGAACTAAAATTTTCAGAATTAGAGCTGAGCCATAAATATTTTATAAAATACCCTAGGTGATTTTGATGCAGCCATTTGAAAACTAACGTTCTAAACATTATAGTCTATATATGGAAGAGCTGCAATCAGAAGGGTAATAGAAACATCTCTAAGTAAATTTTTCCTTACATGTGTGGTGTCTCTGATTGCTTATTGGTTCTGACAGGCTAATAAAATGCAGGGTGAAACTGACTCACCTGCTGAATAAAAATTATTTTGATATATCTTACCACAGAATTCTAGATAATAGATTACTTATTGTAGCCATACAGCTTCATTAAAGAGTGATAAGCCAGTATTTTAAAAAAATTATTCTATTGAAATGTTTGGCTAGGGGCAATCCATCCTTAAAGGGTTTTTCTTTCCACGTGCCCTTGAAAAAAGATATATTCAATAAGAGTACTGTAAATGTGTTGCTGAAATTCACTATAGGTTATCGAATTGAAACATTTCATCAACTTCTCTTAATTATAAATTTGTATTATAATTTACATATTTTCAATATACATATATTTTGTTTATATATGTATATAAATGTATATATAATATTTTATATATTATATACACATATACATATTACCATTTACATATTTTCAGTTTTCAATTACAGATGTATATACATTTCTATAGCACACTAGGAATAATAAATCCAGGAGGTGAGAGAATAGGGCCAAAAATATGGGTATAAAAAGAAAATACAAATGATCCGTATCCAACAAATTCTTATTAAATGTCCTTAGAAAGTTGAATTGATAGAGACTAACATATACAGTAATGTTATACATATGTTTAGAACATTTAAACACAAACTACTAAGACACAAATTACTGAGTCCCTAGAAATCAGTAAGAGGCATCACTGCTAAGGGATGAATGAAAACTCAAAAAAATGCATTTACACACAGATCCTTTGGGTACATTCCATGATACTACAATGACACTCCTCAAGATTCCTTAGAGGTTTTTTAAAAAGAAAAAAGAACGAAAAAGTTGCTCCAAAATTCTAAGTGTACTGGGGAAAAAAACAACTATTTTAAATATGTATTAAAAGTCTTGACTGATAGGGGCGCCTGGGTGGCGCAGTCGGTTAAGCGTCCGACTTCAGCCAGGTCACGATCTCCCGGTCCGTGAGTTCGAGCCCCGCGTCAGGCTCTGGGCTGATGGCTCGGAGCCTGGAGCCTGTTTCCGATTCTGTGTCTCCCTCTCTCTCTGCCCCTCCCCCGTTCATGCTCTGTCTCTCTCTGTCCCAAAAATAAATTAAAAAGTTGAAAAAAAAAATTAAAAAAAAAAAAAAAAAAAGTCTTGACTGATATAATTAAAATAGTTTTGACACAGGGCACCTGGGTGGCTCAGTCCGTTAAGCATCCAACTTCAGCTCAGATCATGATCTCACAGTTCATGAGTTTGAGCCCCGCTTTAGGCTCTGTGTTGACAGCTCAGTGCCTGGAGCCTGCTTCAGATTCTATGTCTCCCTCTCTCTTTGCATCTACCCCACTCACACTCTCTCTCTCAAAAATAAATAAACATTAAAAAAAATTTTTCAATAGTTTTAACACATTTTTAGGGACTTTACTAAAATAAAAACATTTATGGCAGGAGAGATGAGATTTCAGAATTACTTCAGGTACAAGAAAAAACTCAAAAAATTCTGGATTGTCTTGATCAGTACAGATCACAAAGAGTTAAATAAACCATAATTATAGATCCTAAAGATTATCTCTATAAAAGGTAAAACCATTTACATTACAAAGAATGATCCAGAAAAATCACTAACACTAATCCACTTCTCAAAGGCTGAGGGGACTTCTGCATCAGCTTTTGAGAACTGACAAGTTGAAAGATAAAACCCTACCTAATCTGTAGCCACTTCAACACAGAGCTGAGATTACTCAGACATTCTCTTTCTACAGAAGCCCTTTCTGAACATTTGCCAAGTAGTTGTCCTAGTTTGTCTTAAAAAGCTGGGAAAGTCATAAGAAGGCAAAACTTTTTTTTTTAATGTTTATTTATTTTTGAAAGAGAGAGAGAGACAGAGAGACAGAGAGACAGAGAGACAGAGCATGAGCGGGGGAGGGGCAGAGAGAGAGGGAGACACAGAATCTGAAGCAGGCTCCAGGCTCTGAGCTGTCAGCACAGAGCCCAATGCGGGGCTCAAACTCACGAACTGTGAGATCACAACCTGAGACGAAGTTGGACGCTTAACCAACTGGGCCACCCAGTAGCCCCAAGAAGGCAAAACTTTTAATGTCAAAAGCCAACATTTCATTTTTTACTGCAAGTATCTTCTCTAAAACGTTAGCCTCCAGGGCAATCACAACATTGATAAAGAGATGCAGAAATATTCTTCAGCATATAGAAATCTCAATATTTGAAAGATAATACTACTATTAGCACTTTCAAGGAAGAGAAAAATAACTACTACACTACCCTGGAATGCCATTCACCGCCAAGAAGGTACTGGCAGGATTTCTTCTGGCTACTTTATTGAGCAATATAGTTAGCCATGTGTTCCTGGAATCATAGTAAGAATAGTTTTCCATTGCAAAACAGTGCTAGGGAGGATCTTTGCAGGAAATTAAAAACAGAACGAAATTTTTTCAATAATTCTGATTTTGTGATTCTACCAAAACACCTGATACATCAGTACTAAACATAATGAATGGTACTGTAATTGGCCATTAGTGCGTACACTTAACAACATCAAAGAATACTACTACGAGGCTAAGCAATACAGTTTTCTTGTGTATCAGAATTCAAAATCCTATCTAACTCACTCCTCAAAAGTGAAAATATTGTGAACCAATTTTATCAAATAGCTACACTTAAAAAGAAAAAAAAAAAGAGGCAAAAAATACACACATACTCGTCCAACACAACAGTCACCAAGTCCTAGAGAGTTATTCAGAAGTACTACACTAGAAACACACTCATGACACGTCAGACAATAACCTGGACTTTCATTAAATGAAGCCAAAAGACAATTAAAGTCATGAAATAAGGTAAAACGATCATATACAGCTCAAGATTTTTGCCTGCAATACAAAACCGTTAGTCTCGTAACTCCTAACACACTGCTAAGTGATGAACTATCACAGAGGAAATGGTATCCCTATATGATTTTGACAAGTAAGTTATAAGAAATTGGGTCATTCTGTCCTCAACAAACTTAGCCAGGTCAAGAGAATATGACACCAAGTTTTTCTATTAACTATTTTCTAGGCTCAAAACAACTTTATACCAGGCTTCTTTATAATAATTTCAGATACAAGCTAAGAGTCCATCCTAATACTAAATCATCCACAAGACCCTTGAATTCAATGAAAATTTAAATGATGATAAAAATTCACAGTACACAGGATTTAACACATACACAAAACAGGTCATATTAACACTCACCTCCCTCTTTAGTGCTCCCACTTAGTATATATCTCTATTTAATAAAACTATTTAATGAGTAATCTCCCCCCATAAGACTGTAAACTTAAGAACCAGAAATCGGGGCGCCTGGGTGGCTCAGTCAGTTAAGCAGCCGACTTCGGCTCAGGTCATGATCTCGCGCTCCGTGAGTTCAAGCCCCGCGTCGGGCTCTGGGCTGGCAGCTCAGAGCCTGGAGCCTGAAAGCCTGGAGCTTTCGGGTTCTGTGTCTCCCTCTCTGACCCTCCCCCATTCATGCTCTGTCTCTCTCTGTCTCAAAAATAAATAGACGTTAAAAAAAAAAATTAAAAAAAAAAAAAAAAAAAAAAAAGAACCAGAAATCTACCCTGTTCATCTTTTGTATCCTCATTGCCTAGAAATGAATGCCCTGGTCATAAGAGTCATTCAGTGAGCACTGAGTGAACAAGAACATAATGTCTACATCACAATTGTATAGAAAGGTGAAGTAGACAAACAGGAAATCAGGTAAACAGAAGATAAATTTTAGGACAAAACAAAAAAACAAATCAAATAAAGAAGCAGGAGACATAACAGAAAAAAAGCACTGGTCTGGAGGGGCTGGGATGTGTTTGGAATTTATATATCAATTCTAATCCAGATTTTGGCAATAAAAAATGTTATAATCTTGAGCAAATCACTTTGTCTCCCTGGATCTCAATATCCTCATTTGTAAAATAAAAAGACTACACGAGCTCTAAGTCGTCTTATACGCCATAAGGATGATTTTAAAGCAGCAGAAACACGTATTCCTGAAAAATAACATCAGCAGATCAAATATAATACCCCATGTGAGATAGTATAACTCTTTTGAGCAGAGGATATCAGTCAGGTGGGACGCACAACTCCATAAATAGTAACAGGTCACATCAATAGCAGCCACAGGCAATCAAAAATTATATATACACAAGCATAGAAATCACTGATATATTCACTCATTCAATAAATCTAAAAAAGAATCAAGTTTTGCCAAAAGCAAAGGTTCAGAGATCTGAAGAGGAAGAGACAAAAGACAAAATTCTGTTTCTCATTGTCTAGTAGAAATTATGACAACATAGATCACATGTAGCACGTATGTGCACACGTGCATGCGCGCTCACACACACACACACACACACACACACACAAGCAAACAAAAAGCATCTTTATACTTTTTATTAATTGAAAGACTCCTTAAAATGAAACACATAATTTAATTACTTGGGCTAGAACAGACCAACATTTCCCAATATTTTAGCAAAAATTACGTTTCAACTATATGCACATCTGGGGTACATTCTCTCTGCCCCACAAGAGGAGTCTTGTTGAGACATTAAGAACCAAATGTGCAAAGGATCAAAAACATTCCTAACCTTGAAAACCAAAACAACTCACAGACCTATGTTCCAACTACATTAGCAAAATAAACCTTTGCCTTAAAACAAACGAATCTTCTGCCTCTGATAAATAATAGTAATTTTCATCTTGAGGACTACCAAACTCATACCATAGTATCTATAATCAATATTTTTTAATATAAGCTCTGTTCACAGTACCAGGCTAACTATCATAGAAGCTACAAGAGAACTAAAATGGAAGATGCTTGCCCACAAGAAAATCTTCCCAATCTTACTTGCCAGGTAGTTTTAGATTACTGTAAGCACACAGTCCCATTTCTCCAATATCCCTCCCAAAAACCTGGGAAGAAAGATGAGCAATTCTAATATCCATTTATACTTCAAAATATGTTTAAAACTTAAAGGAGGTCCTCCAAAACAAATATTATAAACATGACGAATCCAGTTATATAGGAACAAAATATATTGTACCCCAAAGGACATTTCTACAAAGGCAGCAAGACAGAGCATCTTGAATGAATAATCTTACATGTAGGAATATTTTACAAAAAATAGAAATATTTTGTCAGCCATCACAACTATAAATCAAAATCATTAAGGAAGGAAACAAACAAACCACCAGAAGACTTAATTGATATAAAATAAAGTTGAAGACATTACTATGGGTTCTATTAATAATACCTCTGATTTGATTATTGATACCTAAATCTTCCTCTCAAATTTTTCAAAAGGAGAGTAAAGTGGGAAAAATCAACTTCAAAGTTTCAAATTTAAAGTTAAGCAACATTTCTACTCCTTGTTCATATATATAATTAATATCCATCTGGGTCCTGACAGTGGCAGGACATAATTGGCTATGCATGTCAACCTAGTTCAAGAAAGTCCAAAAACCCACTAGGTTCAGCTATGTAGCATTCCAATGCTACTGATTATGTATAGACTATAAATTATTTCATATGAATTTTAATCTGCCTAAAATTTTCAGTTCTATCTCTATGAATTATATCCTAAATTCCCTTTAACATTAACTGCTCAAACAAAACAATTCTGGTTCTCTTCCACACAACTCAAGATCAGGCAATGACCACTCTACTGGTTCCATTGTTTCATGATAGAACAATACTACGCTCATTGCTTTACAGCCTAGCAAGCACTTTGACCTATATTATTTCATTTCAGTCTTCCAACAAAACTATGATGTAAGGCAAGAATTGCCAACTTATTTCATGGACAAGGAAAGAGTATTGGAGAAGTTAGGTAACTGGTACAAAGTTCACTGCTAGAAAGTAACCGAACAAAGACCAGAACGCACGCATCCTGACTCCGTGTCCAAGTGACATTCCACAACATCACACGAATGAAAGTATTTCTAAAAATTACTAAACTTAAAAACTATACTCTTCCTACTTAATTAAACCCTTTGTAAATACAAGAATTAAGATTCTAAAGCAAATGCAAACAGTAAAAAAAAAAAAGTAGTCTAAAACACCTCCCATCTATATCAATATATTCTGAAAAACAAATACAGTTGCTCCTTGAACACAAATGTGAACTGCAAACATCCACTTATATACAGATTTTTCTCAATAAACACAGTACAGCACTATAAATGTATTTTGTCTTCCTTATGATTTTCCTAATAACATTTCTTTTCTCTAGCTTACTTTATTATTAAGAACACAGTATATAACGCATATAACATATAAAATAGGGATTAATCGACTGTTTATGTTATTGGTAAAGCTTCCCATGAACAGCAGACTATGAATAGTTAAGTTTTGGGGCAGTCAAAAGCTATACACAAATTTTTAACTACAAGGGAGTCGACAATCCGAACCCCCACACAGTTCAAGGGTCAACTGTATCAAATACTACAGTAAAAACAGCTTAAAGTTAAAATAAGTCTATTGTAGCCACTCTATCATACCACACGCGACCAATTCTGCATAAAGAATGCTAGCAGAGAATAGGTGAGGCTAGCTTTAAGTCATGACTTGAATAAAAGTGTCTAAAAACCTTCAGTTTTCCTAGTCTTAAACTCCTCTTGGCTTTGCTCTAGTCTAGTCTAGAAGTCTCCACAGTAGAGTGCACATGACAATCCACTGAGATATGGAAGAAATTATTAGCGTGCTGTGCCTATTTTTTTTCAACCTGAAAATAAGATTTCATTTTCACTAAATTTACTGTATGAACTGAAACTGTCACCCTCACATAAACTCAAAAATACACGTGGAGCTGGAGAATGGGGGGAGGCTCAACGTTTTTCACAGAAATTCCTATTCAAGAAAATCTGGAGATCACTGCTATGAACAGAGAAGGTATGTAAGTCCTAGGAGACAAGTGACTCTAGGCCGCATCAAATAATCAAACCTATTTAAGGTGTTCAATACCCTACAGTACATATACAAATAATAATTTTTCAACCGTAATTGCATAATCTATGCTGACAGGAATATAACTTACCTCATCCTGGACTCCACTGGTAGTAGTCAGCTTGCTCCCATCAGTAATTGTAATAATTATTGCTGGCTCCAAAAAAAAGGGGTTTCGTCCCTAAAGTCAAAAACACATTAATTATATTAAGGTCTAGACATCAGCTTAATTTTTCTGAGTAAAAAGCCAATTCTTAGAACACTGTATAAATCCACTTTTCTTGTTATTAAGTTTTATATACTGTATATACCTTTTGTACATTAAAAAAAGATTCAGAAAGAAACATGCACTGAACAGAAGTTAACCTTAAAGAAATGGGATTAGGTAGAGGAAAAGTTAGACTTTTCACTTCTTTCTACATTTTTCTATCATTTTAATTTTTTACGGTGAGCATTTATACTTAAATAACTAAAAGTACTTTATTTTTTAAAAGGAACTCTATAGCTCAATTCTAATAATCTTATTTAGATATTCAAAATTAAAAGACAATATTTTTCTGAAAAACTTGTTAAAGAGAAAGGCAACATAGTACATGAAGATAACAATGCAATGTAATTTATGCCTGTAAGCAAAACATCTAACCAAGTGACTGGATATATGCATGGAAGAGCTCTAAAATCTGGTTCCATGGGAACACAAGGGCTACTCTAAGGTTAGTGAAATTTAATGATAGCCCAATATGAAAAATTAAGAAGGATGGTTACTTAAATTGCTCGGCAAGAGAAGGTACAAAAACAACAGTGACAGAGGCAATGGAAGACAAGTGACACAAAACTCTCAAATGCTCCATATATAAAGTGAAAGAACTTCGGTAACTTCCACTCAAATCTCTGGCCAAGTTACTCAGTATGATGATCAATTTCAAGGGACACATTCTATGAGGGAATCAGATAAACATAAACTTATCTTTTACATATAAATGGCTCTCATTTAAGATATTAAGGCACATTTAAGACAAAATTATGACCAAAGGCTAGAATTTCAAGACGTAAACCTTGTGTTTGAAAATTATCAAATTCTCTGCCATTAACACATTCAAGAAAGGATGGAATGAAGTTTTGCTGGATATGATGCAGAACAGCATATGACAAATTTTAATGTGTATATGAATCACTTTGATCTTGATAAAATGCATGTTCTAATTCAGTAGGTCTGGTTCAGTAGGTTCCACATTTTCTTTTCTAATGTTTGTTTATATTTGAGAGACAGAGCGTGAGCAGGGGAGGGGCAGAGAGAGACAAAAATCTGAAGCAGAATCTGTTCTGTCAGCACAGAGCCCAACACAGGGCTCCAACACTCGAACCGAGATATCATGATCCGAGCCGAAGTCAGACGCTTAACCGGCACCAGGCACCCCTAAGGTTCCACATTTCTAACAAGACTGCAAAGTAGGAGATGCTAATGTCCACAAACCATATTTGGAATAGCAAGGATGTAGAAGGGTTATATGCATGTAATATTCTATAGTTCAATAAACTTCCCTTACACTTATATAGCTCTCAGTCACTAGCATATTACAGCATATACTCTATTTGTTAAATGTATTTACAAACACTTCACATACACTGTGATTTTAACTGATCTTCATAAAGTGGGAAGGGGAGATTTGGCAGTTTAAATTTCTTGATCAAGTCATACAACTTGCAGGTGGCATATACATTTTTCAAACAGGTGTCCAGGAAATAATAATTCCAAATGGGGAAAGCAACCTCTGGTCAAATTAAAATATGTTGGCTATAACTTTTAGAAGATTTCGAGTGCATAGAAGCATCCAACTGTTAAAGAAGACTTGCAGGGGATTAAAAAAACAAACAAACATGAATTTACCTTCCCTTCCTTCTCCACAACATTCATGGTAAGTGGAATACATTTGGAGAAACATTACACTATACTAACATTCATGGTAAGTGGAATACATTTGGAGAAACATTACACTATACTACCTGTCACACCATTCACCCCCAACATAAATAATAAATTCTAATAATATAAGTCTTCTCATAGATCTATAAACAGGCCATGTTCATTGTCACTGCTGAACTTCACCTGGTTCCCCCTCATAGAATGTCTTCCCTTTTCCCTGCCCACAACCCACTCAATTCCGAATTTTTCTTTAAGGCCCAGTTTAAGTCCTCTTCTTCCATTAATTAGCCTGGCCTTAAATAATTTATCGTTCTCCCTCTCCAAATTCTAATAGTGGCAGTTTTCAAACTTAATAAAAATATAGATACATAGAATGTTTCTTCAAATAAAACTGGATTTGGAGTGGTGTCATGGAGTACATTTTGTCTCTTTTTTTTAAGTACACTCCATGCCCAATGTGGAGCCTAACACAGGGTTTGAACTCACAACCCTGAGATCAAGGCCTGAGCTGAGATCAAGAGTCAAATGCTTAACCAACTGAGCCACCCAGGCGTCCCCATGGAGTACATTTTGAATACTACTTCCCTGCAGCATTTAACCTCTCTCCTCCTCAAATTATTTTTAATTTAAATATACAACACCTTGCACAACAATGTGAATATACTTAACACTACTAAATTCCACACTTAAAAATGGTTAAGATGGTAAATTGTTATGTGTATTTACTATAGTTTTTTAAAAATACACCGTCTTGTATTGTTCATCATTGCTTCCTGATTGAGTAAACTGAAGTCAAGGAGCATGTCATTATTTCTTCCTCAGCACTGAGCACAAAATATTTAAGCACTGGGCACTTAAAATACTCATTGATTCACTGACTGAGGTTTAATACAAACCTGTCCAAGTTCATGGAACCATTGAGAATTTTTCAAACTTCAACAAGCTTTGAAAGAAGATATAGATACTTTACCTATATCTCAATATAAATGAGTGCTTCCCTAGCTTAACACATTAACAACTCGTGAATTTGCTAGGATACAAGGGTACACTGCCTCTGTCCTGTGTCAGTCTAGCCATCCACTCTCCATTTACTCATGTTTGTCACTCAAATGTTTACCGAGTGGCTGCCATACGACAAGTATCGTGTCAGGTGCCTGATAATCCAATCTCACCAATAATAAATGTACCTATGTACATAGAACTCTCTTCTCCTGGTCTCTACAAATACCACGATAGATCAAAAATTGGCAAAGGGAGATAAAGAAGGCCAAGATATCCTGATAGCTTCAGAATTATTTTATCTTGCTTCTACCCTTAAGCTACAACTACGTGGACCAAACAATTGGAACGGTGCTTCTGTAGCACCTCTACACCTAACTCAAATTTTCTTCTATATTTTCTGAATGAAAGTCTGACATCAATTTTTATTCCTGTATAAGCACACTGAGAATTATTCTTCAGAGGCCAGTCGGTTACATTTGTAATTAAAGAACAATGATCTATGACGTATTGAACTTTATGAATGGTGATATGCATCCAAAAACCAGTACATACTTTAAGGACCATCATATCTAAAAATCAAGTTAAAATGTATTAAAATTCAGCAAAGCCTTTGAGTTAAAATGTAAGCTAAATTAAAACATCAAAATATAAGTGACTCTTTCCTTGATAACCAACTTTTAGTTGAAACTTTACTGGAGTCATACACATAGTACTCTCCATAGTGACTATACCTGAAATTACTAATAATCAGGTACTTGATAATAACAATAAAACAGTCATGCGATCTCATTTAACCCTAAAAACATGGTACAGTAAAATATTCACAAGATTAAATAATATAATCCAAAGTTACCCAGCTGGTAACCAGCAAAGCCAGAACCTTATTCCAGTTCTAAATATCATGGTCTTTCCACAGCATCTAAAAGTCCTGTTGGTAGCAACTAAATCCTCTTGCATACAGTTCTACACGAACCTAGACTGTGCCATGTTCACAGAATAATTAATAGTGTTACAATCGGTTTGGTTTTATTTAATATATTCTATCTACAGCAAAATTAACTACAGTGGAGCTATTCCTTTACTTGGTTTCCTGTTGCTTTGTGATTTCTCACCCACAAAAAAAAAATTTTTTTTTTTTTTTTTTTTTTTTTTTTTGAGAAAGAGAGAGAGAGAGAGAGAGAGAGAGAGAGAGACACACCAAGAGACCATGAGCCGGGGACAGGAGCAGAGGGTAATTAAGAGAGAAAAGAGAGAATCACAAGTAGTCTCCACACTTAGCACAGAGCCTGATCCCACAACCCTGGGATCATGACCTGAGCCAAAACCAAGAGTCAGACACTCAACCGACTGAGCCACCCTGGTACCCCTAAATTGTCTATATATAAATCAATATACCTCTCCCCAACAAAAACACACTGCAACAAAATACAATGTAAACAAAACGGAATGTTTACTTTTGAAAACGAACATCAACCAACTTTCAGAGAGCGTAGGTACAAACGGAAGGTAAAACAATATTAAGACCTTTAATGACTTTAAATTTTGGAAAATTGAGATAAAGATCAAAGATAGAAAAAAGTAAAGAAAAATATGACCATCTTCATTTCACCTATTTAATTATTTAACCCTAACATGGCTAATTATTAAATTATTTAAAATAATTTAATAAAATAATTATTTAATTATTTAACCCTAACATGGCTAAGATCCCTTCAAGAATCACACTAAAAAAGACAATAGGATTAGTCATGATAAAAATTAGAATACTAATGACTTACTGCACATATATACAAGAGGACAGTTTTTATTTCTTTAGGAACAAATTATCCCTACCCCTATATAGAAATATAAATGTTAGAATAAATTTATTTAAGCATAAATTTCTAAATCACCTGCAACAAATGATCAGATGATGTTGCTCCAAGACAGTTTTCTTCTCTACAGTTTACACTGCTCCTCTCCCGCCTGTGCAAGTGCATTTATGCTTGGCAGAAGCACGGGAAATAACTGGCATCTTTCTCACACATTTTTACCCAGTAAATTAAAGCACATTTCTGGTTGTCTACCAGTATCATGAGACAATTTTCATGTGTTACAAAAAATAATCTAACATTTCAAGGTCAAAAGTTGTGACTTATAATGTCATTAACTATCTGTTGCCAAGCCAATGCAGTAAGGTAATTCCCAAATCCTTACGTTTTTATTCCTTGTATGTTTATGAAGTCACTCAATTTGGGGACAGTCCATATTAGAATAGACCACAAAATTCACCTTGGTCATAAAGTTATAAATAGCTTTTATCTTAGTTACAAGATCTCCAAAAAAAAATAGTAATATTAGGCTCTGCTACATCAAAGGCAACCAGTAGAGGGACTAAAAGTTTACTTTTGCCATTAGCAGAATTAAAATCAGATGGTTCTCTCAGAGCTGTACTTCTTGGTGCAAAGAAATCTAAATATGTCCCTAAAGGATAGAGTGCAAGGTATAATATTCTACCTATTTACTAATGGAAATCTTCTCATTTAGAAAATTTATTTAAAAAAAAAAACAACAACTGATTTTACTACTGGTCAAAAACCTCAGGTAAAAATTCTGCTAAAGATAACATAAAATGCAAATGTTAAGTTCTTGCAATAATTTAATATTACCATGGGGTTAGCCAAAACAATGAAATTAAGGCATAAAATCTCAATAAGAAAATTTAAAGAATTAAATTAAGTAATCTTGGGGCACCTGGGTGGCTCAGTCAGTTAAAGTGTCCAACTTCGGCTCGGGTCATGAGCTCACAGTTCGTGGGTTCAAGCCCCGCATCGGGCTCTGTGCTGAATGCTTGCTCAGAGCCCGGAGCCTACTTCAGATTCTGTGTCTCCTCTCTCTGCCCCTCCTCCACTCACACTCTGTCTCACTCTGTCCCTCAGAAATAAATAAATGAAAAAAATAATAATAAAGTAATCTTACCCACTAGAACCCATTTTTGCAAAAAAGTTTTTGAAAATTTTCCAAAAAAAATTTTTTGAAAATATAAAAGGCTAAATTTCCCTCAAATACAAACTAACCAGTTCTCAGAATCAGAATTTTTTTTTTAACGTTTTTATTCATTTTTGAGACAGAGAGAGACAGAGCATGAATGGGGGAGGGTCAGAGAGAGGGAGACACAGAATCTGAAACAGGCTCCAGGCTCTGAGCTGTCAGCACAGGGGCCCGATGCAGGGCTCGAACTCACGGACCGCGAGATCATGACCTGAGCCGAAGTCGGCACTCAACCGACTGAGCCACCCAGGCGCCCCCAGAATCAGAATTTTTAATTTTACCCAATAAATTTAAAATGTAGTGGGGGGGGGGGGGGGGCTGGAAGAGAAACAGGAATTTTACTGTACTCTTAAATAAGTCTTAACTATTATCTTCCAAAGCAAAAGCAAGGCACCCCTGAGTATTCAGTAAAACTTTCATTGGCTATCTCTGCTATGGTACCAAAGGACTCATTTTCTCCCTGTGCACCATGCTCCATGTTATGTCCTTGGAACAACCTCATAAGGACAGCCATGGCAAAGCTACTTTTCCCATGGATTAAAGGGGCTACTGAAGAGAAAATGTGCACCAAATGTCAGCCCACCAGCTCTCCTGTGATGGCATTTTCAGCTACTTACACCTACTATTGCCTAGTTATTTTGCCATATGCCCAGAAAGGTACAGTCAAAAGAAATCAACCAAAGAGATGTTAGGATGTATAATGTCTTACACATATAGGCTAAAAGCGTATTCCCTAGCAAGAAAATCAGAAACTTCCAGAAACAGACTGTGCTTTTTCAACCTAAAACTTCCTTTTCAAGTTAAGTAATAGCAACAACAGCAACTATGTCAAAAGGAGGAAAGAATCGCCGTGAGAAGTAAGTACTGCATCAGTAATGGTTCTCATGCATATGCCACTGGACAAGTACTCAGTAGGACAGCTATTAAAAATTTTTTAACGGTTAAGTTGCTAAACTAGATGTTTAGGTCCCCTATTTACATCTTTGTAAAATCTACATAAATAAGAACATAAAGCTGGCATTATCAATCCTATTTTCCTCTACTACCATATCTAAAAAAGAGGTAACAATATATGTTCCTCTAAAATATGACCAACTACTTCATTCTCATTTAGAAATGCTGACACTCCCTATATAATCTGTCAAAATTCAGATTCTATAGAGAAAATATAAAACACAGAAATATTAATATTATTGTTCTGTGTTAGATATAGATGTCATCTACTTCATAATATTCATCTCCTTTAAACTTATTTCTAAAAGAAAAATATCTTAGGATGCAATTCACTTCCAAAGACTTGTCATAATACTGATAATAAACACAATTACAACTACATAGAAATGAGAAAAGCAGCTTTTAATACATACTTTGCAAATACAAGTCAACTAGTATATATAACATTTAGTTCAGTATTGCTCAACTTCAGGCAACTGCATACCACAACCAGAATTTTGTCAATATCTGCTTATTACCTGTACTAATATTTATGTACTCAATATTTCCCTTGAAGTCAGTTATTTTATTTTTGCCTCAATCTATATCAATAAGATCTATGAAATCACAGTTTTGATGTGCTAATTATATCTTCTATTCAATAATTCACTGTCGTTAATACAGTTTTGCTTCTTTCAAAGGGTGGGAGGTTCGTTGTATTACAGGAATGAATCACAACTGGTTAATTAAACATTCCAAACAAAATATATTAATTATTTAAGTCAATAAAGGCCTGACAGCCTTATATTTAAATCAATATTCCAAGGCCAGAATTACAAGTTTTAGGTTTGTTTTAGAATTTAAGATTATTACTTTTATAGTTATGATCTCAAGTGGTATGGCAAAAATGAGTCTTTTGATTAAAAAAAAAAAACTCTAAAATATTCATCTTAGGAAATTAGTGCTTATAAAAAAAAATAGCACCTCTGAATATATAGAAAAGATCTCTGAAAGGGGAGCCTGGGTGGCTCAGTTGGTTGAGTGTCCCACTCTTGATTTCAGCTCAGGTCATGATCCCAGGGTCATGGAATAGAGCCCCACATCAGGTTCCACACTGACCATGGAGCCTGCTTAAGATTCTCTCCCTCTCCCTCTCCCTCTCTCTCTCTCTCTCTCTCTCTCTCTCTCTTCTCCCCACCCCTGCACTTCCCCCACTCTCTCTAAAAATAATAAATTTTTTAAAAGATTAAAAAAAAAATAAAAGATCTCTGAAAGATACATTACAAACTGATTAACCATGGCTGCCTCTGAACAATGGAAGTGAGCAACTGTGTAACTTTCTATAATGCTTGAACTTTTTAACCATGTGCATTTATTACACATTCAAAACAAGTAGTCAAAATTAAAATGTGCTTAGTATCTAAAAATAAACCTTTAAAAATCTGCTAGTGTATGAAAACCTAGCATCTTAGAATAAAGTAAGGTCTATAACTACAGAAAAACATCAAAATTAAACAATTAAAATTCCACATTAAAATATATATTCCTTTAGTTTCAAGTAATTCTATTATACAGTTGTGTACAAATACAGTTCCTTTACCTAACCATACAATTCCTTATGTTAAAAATATTAGCATCATTAAAAACAGATGGAATAAGACTTAAGAAAAGGCCAGGGGAATCCCATATATTTATTTTAATATAACGACCAAGAGCAATATCCTAGAATTTGATTCAATTAATAAACCAAACAGCAATCATGTAAGAAATACTATAGGAGCGCCTAGGTGGCTCAGCTGGTGATCTCACGGTTCACGGGATTGAGCCCCAGGTCGGCTCTGCACTGACAGCAGAGCCTGCTTGGGATTCTCTCTCTGCCTCTCCCCCATCATGCTCTCTTTTTCTCAAAAATAAACAAACACGGGGGAAAAAAAGAAATACTGTAAGAACTGAAGAACAGTTTGACTTTAGGACAAAAATGTTAAGGAAACTCCATAACATACAGGGCTAAGAAATACTGCATCAAAAACCAGGAATATAAATTCAATAGGTCTAAAATATTAAATATTTAATAACTTCACAGAATTTGAGTTTTACATTTGAACTGGAATCTAAAATTTAAATAAGATTATTCTACAAATAAATAACTGGTTTTGGTAATATTTAAACAGTAATAGCAGTAAAAAAAAAAAAAAAAATTGGGGGGTACCTGTGTGGTTCAGTAGGTTAAGTGTCCAACTCTTGACACTGGGTCAGGTCATGATCTCACAGTCATGAGCAAGCCCTGCGTCGGGCTCTGTGCTGAGCATGGATGAGCTCATGTGCTGCTTGGGATTCCCTCTCCCTCCCTCTCTCTGACCCTCACCCTGCTTGTTCTCATTCTCAAAATAAATAAACTTAAAAAAAAATACTAACATTCTAGATAAAAAAAACCTAATATGCTCGTTATATTAAATGGACTAGGTAATATTAATTTGGGAAAAAATTCCAGCAAAGAATGTAATAGTAAACATGTTGCAAACATGGCAGAAAAAGAAAAAAAAAAAAAAAAGCCAGGATGAAAACCTATTTTCAAAGACAGATGAAGTTATATATAGCAATAATGCTGAAAATTAATTTGACATCAATAAATCACACAGACCTACCTATACTATCCAGACTAATCATCTCCTTGAGGTGTTGATTACCACCAAATGTATAGATATTACCTTTGCAAAAGTCTGGTTAAATCATGTCTTTAACTATTAAGAGCTATTTTTTCCTAAACATCTACACATATGTTCACAAAAAAATCATTCACACACACATCAGCTCTCCTACACAGAAGATGGAATTCAACCACAGGATTCTATGTAAGTATCTTCATGACTACAACTGAAAATGAGAAGGAACTGCCTAATAAATGTTTCATGTCAGTAAAGTTAGCAATAAAGCATTAAATTTAATAAAGCAAAAAAAAATTCATGATAAGCACTTGGAAAAATTGACAGTCTATTTTTTCCCATGTGCTATAGCTGAAGGCCAACTGAAAATAATTTAATTGGATAAATCATAATTCGAGATTAGTTTTAAGGGGCTCTGCTTTGTAAAAAAAAAAAAAAAACAAAACATGAATTTTCACTTTTTAGGAAAGAATTGATGGTAACCCAATTTCAGAAGGTTTTTTAGAAGGAACTATTAAAATTTCTCCAAATCCATTACAAAAGGTATTTGTACTCTGTACTCCCTAGGCTCTGACTCAAACATTTACTGATGCTTAGTACTAAGTCCCTTCCCAAGTGTTTATAGATTTAAAATTTTCAAAATAGGTGACATGTTTAGGAAATGAGAAACTAACCACATAATACTTGGGCCTTTCGCCAAGAAAAGTATATAAGCCCTTCTAACTATACATACAAATCCACAAAGGTTTTACCTTAGAAATGAACCTCATGAAAAAGCAGAGGTCATATGAATGACTGGATAGTTGTCACACGTTTTTGATAGTTGCTCTAAGCTCATTAAAATGGAAGCTCTAAGAATGACTCTTTTTTTTTATTACATTAAGAGTTACATTCAATATAATGTTGTTTGAGATTAGACATTGTCCCTTCTGGATTAACAATAAAATTTACATATAAAGACCTTTTAAAATTTTTTTTTAATATTTATTCATTTTTTGAGAGGGAGAGAGAAAGAGCACATGTGCACGTTAGTGGGCTAAGGGGAGAGAGAGGAGACAACAGAATCTGAAGCAGGCTCCAGGCTCTGAGCTGTCAGCACAAAGCCCAACATGGGACTCGAACCCACGAACCCACAAGATCATGACCTGAGTTGACACTTCATCAAGTCTGACACTTAATCAGTGAGCCACCAGGCACTCCAACATATAAAGACTTTTTGCTCTATTATCTGATTTAGGCCCAATTTTCTGAATGCAATTTCTTGGTTTTTCTAACTTACTGCTTTGAGAAATGGATTGACAACTAAAACTGTACAACAAAAATTCAAAATTTTACATTAGCTTTTACCTGCCAAAGTACATAAATGACCAGGAATTACCACAACTCAGGCATTATCAGAGGCCACAAAGACATCATTTTGCTTACTCTCAATAATCCAAAAGGACTGAATGCTGTCATCATCTTGTAGATGGAGCCTTTGTAACATCACTTACTGAGGTTTGCAGCCTAACCTTTCACAGAACACAGAATCATCTTCAATTCCGGGGATTAAAAATAATCTATTGTTGGGGCGCCTGGGTGGCTCAATCGGTGAAGCATGCGACCTCAGCTCAGGTCATGATCTCGAGGTCAGGGAGTTCAAGCCCTGCGTTGGGCTCTGTGCTGACAGCTCAAAGCCTGGAGCCTGCTTTGAATTCTGTCTCCCTCTCTGTCTGCCCCTCCCCAGTTCACGCTCTGTTCTCTCTCTCAAAAATGAATACACATTAAAAAAAACAAAACAAAACAAAAAAAAAACTATTGTTTTTAATCCTTTCAGAATAATTGTTGGTATGCTTTCAGTGTTCAAACTCGAAAATAACCAGAAGACTTTGTTGATGTTTCCTAATATCTAACGAGGTTTCCTTTTTTTTTTTTTTTTTTTTTTTTTTTTTTTAACGTTTATTTATTTTTGAGACAGAGAGAGACAGAGCATGAACGGGGGAGGGTCTGAGAGAGAGGGAGACACAGAATCGGAAACAGGCTCCAGGCTCCGAGCCATCAGCCCAGAGCCCGACGCGGGGCTCGAACTCACGGACCGCGAGATCGTGACCTGGCTGAAGTCGGACGCTTAACCGACTGCGCCACCCAGGCGCCCCATCTAACGAGGTTTCCTTTAACATGCCAGCATCAATACTGCCATTGAGGAGTTTCAAAGTACGTTACTAATAGCTAATGCTACAATTACTTTTTCTCACATACTCAGAACTGTTTTCATCACTGTAACAGTTTGTCAGACAATATAATCCTTCTGAGGACCTTTACTATGAGTCCCTCAGCTTATCTAGGCAAAAGCAAAAAATGGAAAATGTTAAAATGCCATATCCTTTTAAGGAACAGATTAAAAAAACAAGAGTGCATAGGAACAAGAATAAATCTTGATAAGACATCACTAGCCTGATATAAATTCGTCCCTTGGTTACAAGTAATCCTCTTAATTGTAAGATTCTTATGTTAAAATATTTTCTTATGTGCAACTATACCTCAATATACCAATCATCGGATTTTAGATCACGTATGCTCTAAAAAAGAACTATTATCATATAGAAAAAAATCCTTCCTAGGCTTATCCTATTTTTCCCACATAAATCTACATTAAAAATAATAAAAGGGGTCATAACATTTCACATTTGACCTTTCTTCTGTACAAGAACATCCTCCCTCCACCCCATCCCAACCAACACCAACTCATATTCTAAAATATACTATTTACAAAGCCCTAGAAATGGACTCAGATCTAAGTTTCCTCAAAAAATTAAAACCTTCTTTCTCTGAAAATCGGAAAACATGTTTGCTTTATTAAATTAAACATGTTATCAAACTGTTTTTGAACAAGAGATTTTGGAGAAAAAACTTTTCAACACCAAGGGGAAAATATTTTTGGAGCTTCAATTTAAAGCCAAAACCATCATGTTTGTTCCTTATGGCACAAAATTTTACATTAGCTGGAAATACTGGCTAGCTAATTCTAGCTTCTTACGATGTTTATGATGGATAGATGTTGGGTTATGGAACTTCTGTCAAAGGTTTCGGATTACAAAGCTTTGCCCTGTTAAGTGTTTAACATAACATTGGGCACGACAGTTAATCATCGTCATCTGAGTTCCTACCATGTGCCAAACAGGCACTTTGCTAAATGATTAATATTTCTAGTTCTTACAAAAATTCCCCAGAATTATGCTATTTTCACCATTTGGTGGATAAGTGATTTGAAGTTCAGTGAGGCTAAGGGGACTTGTCAATACAGCCTAAGCTAGTAAGTGGCAGAGCCAGGCACGACCAGTTCTAATGAAGCGGTTCTTTCTGTACCACACTGCTTATACTGAAAAAAGCTGTGTAACATACCATGTGCCCACAATTCCAGTTTTTAAAATGCAAATAAAAGGAAATTCATAAAAATGAGAGTGTTACAATAAATTACATTCCATACCACTTAATCTTCACCACAATCCTGCAGCATAGATCCTTTCACCTCATCTTCCTAATGAGGAAACTGAGGCTGAGAGGTTACATGACTGGCCTGGAACTCACGGATGGAGTGGGAACAGATAGAACCAATCAGAGTTTTCTAAATCTTAAAAGACGATGCTAAGAGGTTTTCAAAATTATCTTATATCTGGGCGCCTAGGTGGCTTGGTAGGCTAAGCATCCAACTCTTGATTTTGGCTCACTCAGGTCGTGATCTCACAGTTTGGGAATCTGAGCCCCACAAAGAGCTCCATAGCGAATCCACACTGACAGTGAGGAGCCTGCTTGGGATTCTGTCTCATATTCATATTCTCATTCTCATTCTCTCTCTCTCTCTCTCTCTCTCTCTCTCTGTCTCACTCCCTCTCCCTCTCTGCCCCCTCCCCAGTGTGAGCAGGGAAGGGGCAGATAGAGAGGGAAACAGAATCTGAAGCAGGCTCCAGGTTCTGAGCTGTCAGCACAGAGCCCGACACGGGACTCGAACCCATGAATCGCAAGATCATGACCAGAAAGTAGGACGCTTAATCAACTGAGCCACCCCAGGGCCCCCAACGTTCATATTAACTTTTTTCCAAGGGAGTGGGGAGGAACTCCAACTGCATATTAACAGTATTTTCATAGTGTTACAAGAAAGGCTAAATGTAACAAACTGGCAAAATGAATTGCCTGGTTTTCACCAGAGGAATCGAAAGAAAGCATATTCCAGTAGAGAACCACAGACATACCCCTAAAAAGGGACTTATATCTATTGGTTACACTTGTAAATAAAATTTGTTCTTTAATAACATACAAATTGCTAATAAAAAAATCTGTATGACTGTTCCATAACCATTTTTAATCTTTTAAAATATTTCATAAGTGTAAAGAAATCAGCCTTCTAAACTTTTCTGGGCTTTACTTTCTTCATGTATACAATGAGGAAGATGGAGTAAACTTCTAACAGCACTTGCAATTCTAAAGTCCCATAAAACAAAAGTCATAATGATACATAAAGTCCAATGAAAATTTCTGTCAGGAGATACAAAAGTTCAATCTTGTTCTCAAGAACGTATATAAAAATTCACTAAGCTTCACACTTTAGATTTGTGTATTTAAGTTGTACCTCAATAAAAAAGTTGGGGGAAAAAGAATCTGCTTCTTCTGACAAACTAAAACAGAAACAAAAAACTTTAGTATTTTGTCTATGGTCTGGGACCATGTTTAAATTAAGAAAATTAATAACACTGCTAAATAAAAATTAAGTCTGCATAAGGGCAATACTTTTTTTTAAATGAAAGAACACAGGGCTAGTAACATATGGGCACTGCTGAAGCAAATGAAAAAAGACCACCAAGATGATTATATACGTTAGAAACTTGAGTGAAGGGTTATATTGGCTAAGGGTTATTTTAAATATTTAAAGAAATTTCAAGTTATAAAATATTGCACAATCTCTTTGTAGAAACCTACGACATGAACGTGTCTAAACAGTTCTTTCCTTACTCCTGACCACAAATGACCTTAAATCAACTTAAAATACTTGAAAAGTAAAATTCTTTCATTCAAATATTACATTTGTTCCCAGCCTTTTAATTTTCAGTTGTACATAATTTAATATGTAATTATTGACATTCCCTTGCATGAAGGGAAAATAAAATTCTCTTTGAAGAAGTAAAACCTATTATTTTTTGCTTTTTATACTTATAATTTCTTACACAGTAAGAATTACACAGTAATTTCTAATTAAGAATGCAATAATGTCCTTTGGATATCCTTTTTCATTTTCTTTTGAAAGATCATGACAAAGCAACTTTTTGATCCTTCAGAAAACAGATTTAGAGCATATTATGAAGAAAAGTGAAGTAAGTGTTTTCAAAGAAAATAAAACCTAGGTCTTAAAATTTTTCATTTAAATTACCACCTTTAAAACTAATACTCAATAGGAAATAAATCATACCCACTTCATGCTACTTTAAGCTCAAACCTTCTTATTAAAATATCCCTTGATATACGAGAGGTGTTCCTCAAAGGTCCCTTGCAAAACAAACTTGTGTAAATCTCATCTTAAACGCACTAGGGGGAGCTCCCATTTGAGAGAATCCTACAACATGTGCTTTTGTTCTATGTAAAGGTCCCTTCTTCTCTAACTTGTATTCCTACAAAAAAGAATGACTTTCTGACTTATCTGAACCTTACAAACCATCCCTATGCTTTGTCATATTTATCAACTGCCATTAAGACAACTCGGCCAAGTGATAGTATTTACTTTCCACACTGCTTTCTCAGGAAGCAATACAAAGCCCAAGGGGAAAAAAAAATACATATTTAATAGGCTGTTAGATTTCAAAGCATGTAATAAAATTCTGCTTTAAAAATCACCACATTTTTATAATCAAAATTTCAAATTTAAGGTCAAAAAATAACAGAAAACTAGAGGTAAACAAACTAACCTGAGGGAAAAAAAGCTTTGTGTCTCCTTGGCACTTGACAAGTTTGAAAGTACATTTTTAATATACCATCCCATTTAAACCTCTAATCATTTCTATAATAACAGTACAATGGCTTCATTATTAGTAATCTGGAATATGAAGAAGCAGAGGCACAGGGTGGTAAAGCATGTTACACAGTAATTCAATATCAAGGTCAGGACTGGGATTCCAATTTTCACATTCCTGGCCATTGTGCTTCTTTTATCCAGTTAAAAAAGATGGAGAGAAAAAACTTTTAAGCAAATTTAACTGTAGAGTCCCCTATCCATCAGTAAGAATTATGAGCCAATAAAAATTATTGAAGATAAGTTTAAGAGGTTTATAAGAAGTTCAAGGACTGGCCAAAAGCCTTTCAATGGGGGAAAGGAGAGTCTCTTCAAACAAACGGTGCTAGGAACACCAGATGTCCACAGGCAGAAGAATGAAGTTGGACCCTTACCATACACCATATACAAAAATTAAGTCAAAATGGATTAAAAACTTGAATGCAAGACCTAAAACTAAAACTCCTAAAAGAAAATATAGGGGGAAAGCTTCAGAGACATTGGGTTTGGCAATGATTTCTTGGAGAGGATACCAAAAGCATAGGCAACAAAAGAAAAATTAAACTGGACTCCATCAATAATTAAAACTTCTGTCATCAAAGGACACAATCAAGAGTGAAAAGGGAACCCATGAAATCGGAGAAAAACTTGCAAATCACGTATCTGGTAAGGGGTTAATATCCAAAATATTTAAAGAACTCCCACAACTCAACGACAACAACAAAAACCAAATAACTTAATTAAAAAATAAGCAAAGAACTTAAACAGACATTTCTCCAAAACCAATATACAAATGACCAACCAGCATATGAACAGATGCTCAATATAAATAATTGGGCAAATGCAAATAAACCAGTAAGATATCACTTGTATCTATTATGATGGCCAAAATCAGAAAAACAGAAAATAGTGTTGACAAGCATGTGGAGAAATTGCAATTCTTGTGCCCTGTTAGTGGGAATATAAAACAATTGCAACCACTATGGAAAATAGAGGAGTTTTTCAAAAATTTAATAAAATTACAGGATCCAGCAATTCCACTTCAGGGTATATATTCAAAAGAATTGAAAGCAGGATCTCAGAGAGACATTTGCACACCTTGTTCATAGCAGCATTATTCAAAATAGCCAAGAGGTGGAAACCCAAAAGTCCATCATGGATGAATGGATATGCAAAACGTGGTATATACATACAATGAAATATTATTCGGTCCTAAGAAGGAGTATAAAATCTTGAAATAAGCTACCACAGCGATGAATGGTGAAGACATTATGCTAAGTGAAATAAGCCAGTCACAAAATGACTAACACTGTATGATTCCATTTATATAAGGCATCTCTAGAGTATTCAAATAGAGATAGAAATTAGAATTGTGGTTGTCAGGGACTGGAGGGAGGAAAAAATAAGTTATGTTCAACTGGTAAAAAGTTTCAGTTATGAAAGATGAAAAAGTTCTGGAGACTGGTTGCAAAACAGTGTGAATATACTTAATACTACCAAATTGTACACCTAAAAATGATTAAGACAGCAGGCACCTGGCTGGCTCAGCAGGAAGACCAGGGGACTCTTGATTTCTGGGTTGAGTTCAAGCCCCACACGGTTATAGAGATTACTTAAATAAACGAACAAGCAAACAAACAACGGTTAAGATGGTAAATTTGATATTATGTGGGTTTTCTTTTCTTTTTTTTTTTTTTTTTTTACCACAATTTAAAAATTAGGAAAAGTTCATGGACTTAAAAATTTTACAAAATACCATTCACCACTCTTTCCAGTTCATACTCAGCACAGAAGCACGTTCCAGTATAAAAATCTACTTTCTTTTGAAAAAAATGTCTACAGGTCAATAAATATAAAACTACTGGTAATATATTTCTTGACAGCCTAAGGGAAACAAAAAACCCAAATGGGAATCAAGTTTTCATTACTTCACCTACATTACAAGAAAAGCCTGTATTTTGTGCTACCTTAGTACTAAATAGATACTGCCTGGGTAAAAGGAAAAAAGTAGTATTAGAACTCTACCTGAATTTGCTAAGTTCACAAATATTTATGATGAAGAAAAAACTGGTTAAAATTCTTCTCCCTAAGATTCATTCAATTTGATCTTGTCTAAAAAGTTACTATTTTTCAAATGAGGTAAAACTTGGCATTGAATATCCTTTAAAAAATTAAACACATATTGTAAATGCTTTTAGGTACTGCTCAAGGATTCTCTTCATCAGATTTTCGGTGGTTCTCAAAAGATCAGCATTATTTGAAACTCTGGTGAATACATGTAAAAAACACGTGTGTCACATTTAGCTGCAATGATAAGCAATTTAAGTGTTGCTACAATATCCAAGGAAAAGACTAGAAAGAAGCTATACTTTGTTCCATGATTGCAGAAATATCAGCAAATGGTACAGATTTTCAAAATTAAATATTTATACGGATTTCTATACGCAAGGAAGTTTTTACTGGGATATCCAAAGTGCTTGAAGAAAACAATCACCAAGATGCGTTTTTTTTCTCAGCTACTTTAACCTTACTTACACCCTACAAAGTCTGTTAGTATCCTAATTACTAACATCTCAAAGACGATTTATTTGTAGATATACTTACTAACTTAACACAAGCAATACAGACATTGAAAATATCCTTGGGATTAGTTATGGAAAATCACATATGTACATGTATGGGGGGGGGGAGTAGCTATGGGGGTATCTAATATATATACATATACATCCACATTTAGGTATTTAAGAAAGTCATTCAGAAATGTACATAAATGTTTTTAGATGCTCTCTAAAAATATGCTCTGTCCCTCTCATCTAGCTCATGTTATCTCATTTCCTTTCACGTACTAAAATTATATACAAGTATTTAGTACTGTGGGTCCTACAGATCCTTGTAGAGTATGAAAGGGGAAGTATTTATGTAAAAACACAGGTTACAGAATAAAACTATTCCACAGAAAACAGGCAAACACAAAGTACTCTTAACAAAGAAAATACATGAACTATATTTAGTGTTAAGTATTTGAGACATCCAAAATTCTTGATAATCTATCCTTTAACAGAAAATGTGTAATATTTAAATCAGCGAAATAAAGACTTATGGTGAGAAATATCTCTGGGAAGATGTTTTCTTCTAATTAAGTGCTTTACTCATTTTCATTTGAAAATTATGGCTTCCTCAATTATTTTAATGCTAGTGTCATTTTTATGTGCCAATTCAGGACATAAGCACTAGTACTACTCCATGCATCCTTGCTTACTCATCAAAATAACTGAGAAGCATTATCCCTCCCCCTTCTTGAATTAATAAATCCGAACATGCAAAAGCATCCTAATCTCCAGGCTCTTCTCTTGGTCAAAGTGGTAACAGCCCAGCAGGACCACCTTCAACCTCAAACATCATAACGCTTTACAGATAAGAACTTAAGCATTCTCTGGTGGAAGATGGCAACTGGGAAAAGGAAAATACAAGTTTAAATTGCAAATGTCCTCAGCCTCTCCAAGACAATCAGCTTCTCTAAAGAAGCACCCTAAGAAATATTTTTAATAGGTGGCAGGAGGTAAATGTGTGTAAATGCCTTATGAAATATGATGCAGAGAAATAGGAAACAGTTCTTCCATACATTGACACCCGGACAACCAAATTAAGAGTAACCAAATAATGGCAAGTTTCAAATTTGTCTTTGAACTCAAAGAAGCTTGGATCAAAACCTTCACCAATAGGCCTGTATATCACTACATATAACAAAGAAATAGAAAAGGGTAAGAAATCTATTTTACAGATTCTTGGCAGAAAAAGTTCATGACAAACCTACCTAAATTACAAATATTGCAAAATAAAACAGGGTAGAAAAACTTAAAGATTTATGTGGTAAGAAAACAAGCATTTACTGAATTAAACAATGGAGGTGCAATTCAGTAGAACTAGAACAAAATGACTCTGAATCATGTATACTTAAATGCTATAGGATTATATTCAGCCCTTTCCAAAAATGTTTAGGTGCTCAATAGGTACCACTAAGCAAAGCATAAACATTTCTAAAACAAGGGAATAATTCTGTTTCTTCCTATATAAAGCAACCAAAAGTTATAATCACTGGAAATTTTCCTGAAATTTGTCAAACTCATGAAAATTGTGGCTCATAGACCTTGAGAAAAGAACAAAATGTATTCCTAAATGTATCATTTGTGGCAATAATGTTTCTGCACTACAACTTAAAAATTAGGGGCGCCTGGGTGGCGCAGTCGGTTAAGCGTCCGACTTCAGCCAGGTCACGATCTCGCGGTCCGTGAGTTCGAGCCCCGCGTCAGGCTCTGGGCTGATGGCTCGGAGCCTGGAGCCTGTTTCCGATTCTGTGTCTCCCTCTCTCTCTGCCCCTCCCCCGTTCATGCTCTGTCTCTCTCTCTCTGTCCCAAAAATAAATTTAAAACGTTGAAAAAAAAAAAAAATTAAAAAAAAAAAATTAAACTTGGAACTAATATTCCTTTGTTATGTGTAACATTACACATTCACCAGTATCTTTAATTTTCCTGGCCAGCAATCTCAAAAATTACAATGGACTACTTTGCCTTATTTCATAGTGAACCACCATATTGGGAGGGGGGGGGAGAGATAAAGAAAATTCAAAAAGCCTCTTTTCCAAAAGTATGGAGTTCAAAAATAATAACAGCCTCTGGACCCATGATTTAATTCAGAAGCGAATTCAGAATTCTTCCTGCAAAGATGCTTACTGTGGATGCTTCAACAGCTGAAAAATGTTAATGTACTCAGTTACTGCACTCCAATGAAAATCTTACCTTTCAGAATAACTATAAAATATGGTTAAATTAAACCCCGACAAAAACAAAAATTCCTCTGATGTTTTTACTAATAAAAAAAGTAAAACCACTAGTCAACTAGTGTCCAGAAGTCACTGCAGGAGTTGCACAATTGCCTGTGGGTACACTATCACAGAAACTGAGCGTGGTGAGGCAGAAAGTTTTCCCCTTTTATAACCTGAGTGAACTTCAAGGGATTAAAACCAAATTCATGTCAATGCTACAGCACAAAAATTCAGACTCTAATTCTGAATACAAATACATTTTAAGAAAAAAAAAATGAGGGCTTTAAAGCCAGTAAAATATGGTCAGTTTCACTTTTGTATTATGTGCATATCGTACTTTAATCTGAAATGCTTCATACTTGTATTTCATGTTATATAGGTTTTGGACTTGACAGTGTTTCTCCACAAAAAGAAAAATCAACTGTTTTTCCACCTTAATATTCAACCTACCTGCCCATAGTTGTCTATGCCAGTTACTAATCTATTTAAATTTAATAAATCAAAAGCTGTCCTTAGGGATTGGCCAAGAGTCGTAAGTCCTTCAGCCTGAAGGTTTTTCAGTTCATTCATAAACGTTGCATGGTTTTCCTTCCATCCGGCCTGTAAAGAAAATGTAAGAATTTTTTTTTTCATCCTTTAAAGCCATGTACACATGGGCAGCCGTTACAATATGCCGTTCGCCAAGGAGCTGCTTTGCTTCACTTTACAGTATGGTTAGATTAACGTGTTAATACCGTATCACCGCCAAGGAAACTCTCTTCAAAGGTGGCCAAGGATAAACCTGCTTGCTCTACAGCTTTTGGTGGCTAACAGCCTTAATACTTTATAACTTCCCTGGGGAATTTACTCCCGAACCTACTACCCAAGATTTGGGCATGCAAAAGGTACTGGTGGAAAGCAGAAGTGGGCAGGACTTCTGAAGTTAACCTGCAGCTGTCCCACCGGCCCGCGGCCCTGTGAGGAAGAATCCGAACACCAAGCTCCGCAGCCCCCCACCCGGCTCGCTCGCCAACCAGGGCGAGCGCGGCCGAGCCCCGGGCCGAGTCCCCTTTAATGCAAACCCGGGCTCGGCGCGGCCGGGCCCGGCTGTCACTGGGGCTAACTTGAATAAATATCCCCCACAGTTCATTGCTGCCGCTCACGCCGCGGAGGGGAAATGTCGGCCATGTTGATCGCAGCGCCGCCGCCGCCGCCGCCGCCGGGCCGGGCTGGGGAGGGGACGGCGGTGGCCCAGCGACTCCGCGCCGCGCCAGGACGCTCCGGAGCGGGGGAGGGGGTGGGAGCCCGCAGGGGAAAAGACCTCAGCGCCTGGAGCACAGCGGGTGGGGGAGGGGAGCATAATGAAGGGTGAATGGGGGGGCGGGGAGGGCGAGCGAGGAAGGAACAGGGAAGGGAAGGGGGAGGGCGAGGGCTGTTACCTTGATAGCATAGGGCGGCTCTTCGAAAGTGACCAGCATATACCTGTCTCCTCTGCTGGCAGGGTCCCGGGCACGGAGCTGCGGGAGAGCGGGTGGGGGACAGGAGAAGGAACAGGGCGGGCGAGAGGGAAGCACAGAAGCGAGGTTACGATGCGAAGGGGCGCCGAGCGGCCCCGCCGCCCCCCCCCACCCACAGTACCGCACACGCAGCGGCCACCCCTCCACGCCGCCCCCCACACACAGATCGGCCCCCACACACCGCCTGGAGCCCGGGCCTGGGCCGAGCCCGGCTCGCAGCGCCCGCCCGCCCGCCCGCCCGCGCGGTGGGGGAGGGGGTCCCCGAGCCCGGCAGCTCCCGCAGTCAGGTCCCCGACACCTCCGCCTCGCCGCCCCCGGCCATCCTCCCCCCCCACCCCTGCCGCCCGTGGGTCGCCGGGCCCGGGTCGCCGCCCGGGCTCGGTCAGTCGGTACCTTCATGAAGGTCTCTACCGCGCCTTTGGCCGTGTCCAGGTAGGTGGTGCCCAGATGGCTGCGCTGGTTCATAGAGGCAGACGTGTCTATCAGGAACAGTAAGATGGGCATAGTGCTGGCCGGGGACACCGGGGCCCGAGGTGGAGAAAGAGGAGATGGTAGAGGTGGAGGCGCCGGTGGCGGCGGCGGCGACCGCCGCTACGCGGGGCGGGGGAGCGCGGCCCCCGGGAGGAAAACACCGTCTGGGTCTTTCCTCCGGCTGCGGGGAGTTTCTCCCCCGATAGTTGAGAGGAAACTCCCCAGACCCAGTCCTCCCCGTCGTACCCCCGCCTCCGCCTCCTCCTGCCTGCCTGCCCGCTGGGGCGGGCGCCCGGCCGTCTGTCTGTCGGTCGGTCCGTCCCCCCCGCCTCGGGGGTCCCGTCCCCGCTCCCGGCCCCTGTGTGTGTCCCAGCGGGAGACGGGCCTGGCTCCCCACCCCACCCCCGGTGCAGGGAGTGGGGACCTGGGAGCTGGCGAAGAGGGGAGTGGGCTGAGGGGAGATTGGCCCTGGGGCTGTTGGGAGAAGTTTCAGGGACTCCCTCCGCACCCCGGCGGTGTCACCACTTTCTCAGCCCCTCTCGCTACTGAAGCGCTTTTCTCTCTCACACTCCGGTTTTAACTCGGGCAGGGTCTGCAGAGGCTCCGCCCCTTGACACGTCCTCGAGCCACGTGACGCACCGCCCCGTTATCCTATTGGCTAATCCCAAGATTCTCATTAGCATATTCAAACAGCTCAGGGGCGGGGGAAGCTTGTAGGCCGGCTCCGGGAACAGTTACTGAGCACGCGCGGAGGCGGGGCATCGGGTGCGCGCGAGAGCGAGCGCAAGGGACGAGCAGGCGGGCCAGCAGACGCGGAGGCGGGCTCCGGGAAGGGGCGGGGACCGACCGCGGAAAGACCGTGGCGTGGGGGAGGGGGCCGCGGCGGCGCGCGCGGGGCGGCCGCGGATGTGAGTCTGCGCGTCAGTGCCGCTGGCCTCTCCTTGGCTGTTGGAGGTGATAGGGGTCGGAGGAAGGGAAATGGAGGCTGGCCTCACCTCCCCTTGCGAGGTCGCTGTATCAAACCCCTTCCCCCGAGGGCGAGTGAGGAGGGGATGAGTAAAGTAATCAAATACCCGCTTAGAAGGGGGCCGGCCCGCGCGGTCTTCCCTCCGAGGAGAGCTCCGGGGCCTGCTGTCGCCGGAGGAGGTTCCTTAGGCCTGGGAGGGCCGGCCCCTGCGCGGGCGGGCCCGGGGCGGGGGAGGGGAAGTGAGAGGTTGTTTATGACCTGGGACTAATCTCCGCCAGTCCCACCGCTCCCGGCGGGGAGTGGGGATGAGAGGCCAGCTTCGCCCGCAGTCTCGCTCGGCCTTGGGGAGCGACCTAGGGTGAGGGCTGGACCCGGAGCACACCAGGAGCCCTCGGTGGAGGACCCAACAAAAAGAGGATTAACCTTCTGTTTTCCTAACTCAGCCCTTTAAAGGACATGGGGAAAGACTCAAATATCGATAAACATTTTGTTGCGCTTTTTATTCTCGGGGGGGGGGGGGGGTGGGAAACGATTCTACCAAATAACCTCTGTCAAGCCGAGTTTTCTTAGGACCAAAGAACGTCAATTTCAGAGTTAAAAGGGACCTTAGAAAACCGTAGACCAAGAACTCGTTTTTAAATGGAAAAACTGATTTCAGCTTGCCTAGGTGACAGAGTGGGTTCCTCATAATCCTGCCAGTGCTCTTCCCTTTCACTGCATGCTGTGTCTAAGACTGGTTCCGAATAATGTATGCGGGAAGTCGTTCTTGGTTAAACGAAACCCCTATTCACCCTGCCCGAAGTAATGAATCCTTTCCTAAATGTCCGAGGAACTGTTCACTCAAATATACTAGTTGAAAAACTGAAGACCGTGCCTGTGTGTTAGAGGCACACAACCCTTATAAAGACTATGTAGATGTCTTTAGGGCCTCTCCTGCTAGCCTTACATTTCGATTTTATTTTTTATCCTGAAATTCTTATTTGCCTGCTGATCATTTAATGAAATTGTTCCTATCAGTCTCAACACAAAAGAGACCGGTTTTGTAGCACTTTTTTAAAATCTTGAGTTTCATAACTTGGACTTTTTCCTAATACTTAGGACAACCTCTGAACTTCTTATGAATTTATAGTAGGGCCGTTTCAGTCATACGCTGTTCTGTGAGTATGTACGACAGAAGAGAGATTTTTAAGAGATTTGGACTACAAAATAAGATGGAATACAGGTCTTAACATCCAATATTTGCTGAGGACCAGTGGAGTTTTAAAATGATTAAAATGTGGACCCTGCCTTCAAAGAGCTTATGGTTTTTTTTAGAAAAATACTACATACATATTATTAGCTACTACAAGGCAGAGAGTGATTAGATGCTAAATAATTCAGAAAAGAGAAAAATGTATTACCCTTGGGTGATG
The DNA here is from genome assembly GCF_028018385.1 of Neofelis nebulosa. Lineage (NCBI taxonomy): Eukaryota > Metazoa > Chordata > Mammalia > Carnivora > Felidae > Neofelis > Neofelis nebulosa. Next base: position 224,033,869 of record NC_080782.1, read on the forward strand.
AACATTTTCCAGGGCCAGTATATTTAAGATGTTCCTTAAAGCCACGTTTCTCTGAGATCCTAGATCTGGAGATAAAAAATCAAGAGTTCTTTGAGACTTTAAAATGTGTGTTTTCATTTTAATGACAATATACAAATTGTTACACCAGTTGTAAAGACAACATTTTTCTTTCAAAGTGATAATTTGCAAATGAAAGATTTTCATAGAATTGGCCTTCTGTTTACCAGTGCTTTTCAAGCTGGTCCATGGACTCCTGCCTATCCTAATATGTATTCTCTAGAATGACAGGAATTTCCTTTGCATTACTCAGGTTTGAGAAACACTGCTTCAAAGAATTGGTAGGATTTGAATATGTGGGTAAAGCAAGAGGCAGCTGCTGATGAAAAAGTCCTTTTCGACATTGAAAATGTAGCGAAGAAAGGAAGCTAACAGCAGTGCCAGGGGCTTCCTGGGGAACAGTGTAGTTCAGCTGAGCTGGAGCACTAGGTATGTGAAGAATAGTATTAAGATCCAGAAAGGTAGGTCAGATCTAGACAGTAGAGGGCCTTTATTCCAGACTAAGGATTTTTTTTTTTCCATATAAATTACAGTTCTTAGTTGGGGTACTAAGGACAAAGCAGTGTTTGAAGGAAATCAAACTCAACTACTGAAGTACATGAGCATGCATTAATAATGACTTTCCCTGTTATAGTTATTTGAAATCATTTCCTATGGAGACATCATGGCTCTTTCTTCCCTGACTCAGTGGAGTTGGCAGATTGTCATAAATGGAGATGTATGGTAGAGACAGTGTTAGATGCAAAGATCAGGAGAGCCAAGTCCAAAGAGCCAACCTAGAGCATAGAACCAGAACCTGTGCTTATGATGGCTTCTGAGATCAAAGACCAGGTTTCCAGTTCAGAAGCCCAGAAGTGCTGGAAGGCAAGGCCAGAGGCAAAACAAGAAAGAAATCAGGACATATATAGGCAGCAAATCAAGAGGCAATCAGAAACCAGGAAGCATTGACGAGTGGTCCCTAGACAGAATTGTGAAATAGGCCAAGTTTATTCTTAGTGACTCTGGTTGACAATTAAGCTATTGGTTGATGATGGCTTAAAGCAGTGGTTTGGGGCCAGGAAATGCACATCAGCATTGCCCACAGAGTTAAAAATGCACCAAATCCCCATACCCAGAGGCAGGTGATTCAGTAGAATTGGGATGGGCCCTGGTCATCTCATTTTTTATAAAGCTCTTTAGGTGAATCTTATAAATAATGCTGATTAAGAACTATATGCTTCAAGTATAAAAATAATGTATATGTCTACAGCTAGTAGTACACACTAAGTAACTTTAAAAATTCACATACCCTTAGAGTTATTACATTGCTTAAAAGAAGTTCTTAAATAAATCTGCAAAGTAAAGGGGGAAAAAAACTATAAATGTGACACTAGTATAGATAACCGTGGATTCGTAGCATATGCTTATTTAAATTGCAGGAATTCAACCATGTTTGACAAAAAATAAAAAGAGAAAACTAAATAGTACCAGAGATTTCCAATCTCTGTGATTCTAGAACAATTCTGGTTTTATGCAGGCTTATTTATCCAAAACATGGCCCCTAAATGTAAGCCAACTATTTCATCAGACTCAAGTGAAAAAAACGGTGAGCTCTTGCAATGCTGGAGGGAGAACGAGTTGGGAGTATGTGCGCTAAATCCTGTGCTATTGCAGTCTCAGGGATTAGGGAAGGTTTCTCTGGGAGGACATTGGTCAGAAGAGGTATGTGGGAGAAAATTTGCCCTTTGTTGTTGTTTTTTAAAGGAATGCTGCCTAATGCTAGGGCTCCAATTTAAAAGGGAATGAATAAATTATATGAAAGCCTCTGAAGGAGTGGCGACTCTGGCTTCAACAATAGCCTAAATTGTCGAAATAGGGCCGTTTTAACAAGAACTGATGAATTAGATTCATTTGTAGGAGCCAACCAGCACCCTGCTAAATTATTTTAAACCAATTAAGCAGGATAACACAGTTTAAAAATAATTATGTGCCAAGGACTTGGCTTACGGTATCTGGATGTGCCATCTGAACAGAGTAATCAGATGAACCCAATGTTCCTCATATGTAACCTAACAAAGTTTGTTTTGGCTGTCTTACCATTTTCTCAGCTCTCTGCTTTACTCTTTGAGATCACAGTAGTCAATGATGTTGACAGGTTGAGAACATTAAAAAAAAAAGAAAAGAAAACACACACACACACACACACACACGCAAAACCAAGAAGTAATAAGCATAAAAATTGAGATGTGAAACTAGACAGCAGAATGTATTTGGATATTACATATATAAAGAGATTTAATTTTGGTCATCCTAATCAATCCTCAAGGGAAAAAAATGCTACTAAGGGACTACTTCTGAAGAGGAAATTAAACCTTTCCAACAAGCAGTATTTCACAGTAACAGTTGATGGCTCAGAGGATTCAAGATCAGTCCTGGAAATAGACACAACCAAATTGAGAATTAGAATCACAGTGGAGCAGTTTCTCCAGCTAAAGAGCATGACCATTGCTGTAATTCTTTCAATTAATGTTAATTGCATCCCTACTATGTGACAGGCACTATGGTAGGTCATAGAGTTTGTAATCTAATGGAAAGACAGAAGACAGACCAGCATAATGAGACTGCACTATTATGATAAGTCAGCAAACACCAAGCATGATAATAAGACCTGTCTTAAGAGGATTGGTTTGAAAATGCAAGGTTACATACCATATTTCACCAATTCTGAGACGCCACGGGTTCTAAGAAATGCCATTATTTTTGGAACACTGAAAGAAAAAGGTGCTAATTAAACTATGACACAATGGCTTTTTTATCAATTAGAATTTTTCCACAATATATGGAATTCTACCAACCAGGAGCTTTAACAATGGAACATGTTATAAAAGAATACTCCACTATTGTCTTCAGTATTTTCTTCCAAACCATAGGCTTTTATTCTACAAGTTTTGATACTCATGCTTTCTTGATCCAACTAGAAGATGTCAGTGAAAAAGTTTTCAGACCACAATCAGGATTTATATCCTCTCTCTAAATGGTTGGTTGACTGAAATGTCTAGGGTTTGCAATTGCCTAGGCCTGCCACCAGGAATAACCATGAATTTTGCACATGTACAGCTACATCACAACTGCCTTCTGGTGACAGCATTGTAAGATGCCATTATTGCAAGTTGGCTTCCAATTTTAGAGATGTTAAAGTAGAAAGATGTACATTTTAGAATCGGGAAGATACCATTTAGTGCTGGTAGCTCTTAAAATAAGCATCGTTAGAATACACAAAGAGCTCTGTGAGCACTGGGGATAGAGCAGCTGATCTCACAAAGGAAGTGATATGCATTCAGATAGAAATCATATGGGAATGGGACATGTGTGTGGATGTGTGGTGGAATTGAGGCCAGACCTGAAAGGAAGGAGAGACAGAGCTGAGCCGATCTCTAGGGGAAGCCAGAGTTTATCCATTTACTTTACTGAAGTTGAGGAAAACATTTGTGGTTTGAAATGCTAATACGTATTAACCTCTGAGAGGGTTTCATGTCCAACTAGGAACTTTTGAATTTTATCTTTGGGTGATAGGGAAACCAAGTTTGGGGGGAAGGGAGTGATATAATCACATTCTCATTTTAGAAAGATGACTTCAGTAAACAGTTGGAAAGGAATGATTAGAACGGAAAGACCATGGCAAGGAGACCGGTGAGGCAATTTCTGCCTCACTACTCCTGGGGAAGTGGCACCAGGAAAGAAAGGAGAGGGTCCAAAAGACATTGAGGTGCTGGAATTGACAGAACTTGGTGAACTGAGTGGATGCAGGCAGAATCATCTATTTTGACATTCAATCCATCTTGTGTCATGTAAAATGAATATCACCAAACTATAACTATAGATTCCAATAATAACCAATGGTGTTTTCTCAGTCATTTGTTCAACAAATACCTCTCTAGTGTGTGCGGGAGCTGGGAATTTAGCAGTGAATAAAGCACAGGAAAATGCCTGTCCTTATGAAGTTTACATTCTAGTGGGAGAGGTAGGCAATAAACAAGGTCAATGAGTAACCCTATGCCAAGTGTACTCTATGTGCTAAGGAGGAGGAATAAAGCAGGAAAGGAAAAGAGTGATGCAGAGGGAGGAGTGTTGTGGTTTTAGATATGGAGAGCAGAAAAGACCTCATTAAGAAAATGACATTTGAGCAGAGACCTGAAAGAAAGGAGAGAGAGAGCTGAGCCAATCTCTAGGGGAAGCCAGAGTTTATCCATTTACTTTACTGAAGTTGAGGAAAACATTTGTGGTTTGAAATGCTAATACATATTAAAGTCCTATCTGCTGGTTAGTTTTCTTTGTTGATGCTTAATAAGTATTGTTATTCATAACAAGTGTAATTAATAATGATTTGCTGATAATTATATTCTTATTAATAGCAGTATTCTGATAAGTATTCTTTGCTGACATAGGTTCAATTATTCATGAAATATTATTGAGACACTCACTTGTCTTCAGGTCAATAGGTACTGTTTTAGATTCTGGGGATTCAGTGCTAAATGAGATAGACCTAATCCCTACCCTCATAGAGTTGCCAGATAAAATCCAGGACTCACAATTAACTCAGAATTTCAGATAATGCATAACTGTTTAGTGATATTACAAATTTAGTAATTTGACATATTATTACAAATTACATGGAACATGTAATTACAAATGTTATCTGGAACATATAGGAAAAAATTATGTGTTGTCTATCTGAAATTCATATTTAACTGGTGTCCTGTATTTTATTTTGCTGAATCTGGCAATTCTATGACTTCACTGAACTTACAACCTAAGTACCAGAGTCAGAGATTAGTAAATACAGCTGGCATCCAGTGGCCATGTACAACCTGGGAAGGCATAAAATGGAAGGCACTGTGACTCTAAATGTGTGGAAAAAACCTGCCTGCCAAGGAAGAACACCCACCCTTAAGAGCAAGAAATAAACTTGCGTTTGAGCCATGTGTTTTGGATCCATTTGTAACATTCTTTCTTTGTTTTACCAACCTAGCCTAACTAACTTAATGTGTCAGCCCCTGAAGTCTATGGGCATGCCCAAATTTACTCCAGAATCAAAAGTTTTCATGTAATGTACCAACAACTAAAAAATATGTATGTAAATAAAAGCAACAGAGAGGTAGGCCAAACCCTTAAAATGCTTGTCCTATTATAGCTTTAAACCTTAGTGTTTTGAAGGCAGTCACGAAGTACATCAGAGCAATATTTAAAAATTACATAATTTAATGGTTTGCCTAAGCAACTAACACTATGTATTATTCCCAGCTATTAAAACATTTTAAATATCTTTTCTTTCAGTTATTGAATGTAGACAGGTGTTGTAGGCATTGAAAATTATAAATAAGACATGCTCTCTGACTTTAGAAAGTATAGAGCCTAGTAGAAGACATAAAGATATATAATAGTAGGCAAAATACAATCAGTGCCAAAAGATAAGTGCAAATTGTATCTCTAATTGAAGTGAGTTCAGACCAGTTAGAAGAATAGAATATAGCAACTGAATGAAAAAGCACTTTTTTCTTCAAAGCTTTACAATTTTCTATCTTCACATTTCATTTAAAAGAATGTGTCAAAAATGTACCAAATACGAAAATAATAGAAAAATAAAAATCACTTTAATCTCACTACCTGGACAGAGCCACTGATAACATTTTAGTATATATCTCCTTTATATATTAAATTGGGGTCTTTTTAATATGCTGTAATATGCTTTTTAATATGCTTCCTGTCTTGCTTTTTTTCTACTTAATATAATGTGAGCATTTTTCATGCAATCATTTTTAAATATGACTTTTAATAAATGTAGACTATCCCATGACATGGCTATATCATGACCTACTTTCCTCTTATTAGTAGATATTTTGTTTATGTCCAGATGTTTTACTTTTATAAATAATGATGCATTAAACAGCCCTATACCTAAATCTTTGTAATATTTCAACAACTATTATTTGAACACTACCTACTGCTCTGGATTTTTGAGATACATTAGTGAACAAATAGTCCCAAATCCCTGCCCTCGTGGTGGGGAAGGAGAAAGAGAAACAATATATACGTAAATTATAGATTACATCATATATTTATAAATGCTCTGCAGAAAAAGCAGGGAAGAGGAATAAGAAGTGGTAGGACTAGATGTTACCCTTTTATTTATTTTTTAAGTTTATTGATTTTGAGACAATGCATGAGCAGGGGAGGGGCAGAGAGAGAAGGGGAGAGACAGAATCCCAAGCAGGCCCTGCACTGCCAGTATAAAACCTGACGTGGGGCTTGAACCCACAAACCATGAACCGTGAGATCATGACCTGAGCAGAAACCAAGAATCGGTTGCTTAACCACCTGAACCATCCAGGCACCCCTAGGTGTTTCCCTTTTAAACCTGTACTATGGAAATAATTAAAACAGGGAGTGGAATTTGATAAATGCCAAAAAAAGAAGTTAAAAAGTGCTATGAGGAGCATTTACCTAAGAGGACAGGCCAAGAAAGAGAAGCAAACGCTTAGCAGGAAAAAAGATGGACGACCAGGTACCAATTTGGCCAAAGGAAAGAGAATTTCAGAAAGGAGACTGCATTTTCAAAAGTTACTGAAATATCAAATAAAGTAGAGGCTGAACAAAAACTGTCAGGTTTGAGAAAGCCATTGTTGACTTTTATAAGGGTCTTGTTAGAGGAATATGGACACAGGAGAAATAGGGTAAATTAGATCACTAGGGATTTCAGTCAATAGAAGGCAGAAAATATAAACTCTTTTTGCACTAAAAAAGGGAGATGGGGTGGTAGGTAGCTCAAAGGACCAAAGAGAACCTTTATTTTAAGGTAAAGGAAAAACCCAAACATGTTTTTAGGTAAAAAGCAGAGGAGGGGCGCCTGGATGGCTCAGTCCGTTGAGCATCTCTTGATTTTGGCTCAGGTCATGATTTCAAAGTTCGTGAAATTGAGCCCTGAGTGCCACGTTGGGCTCTGCGCTAACAGCAAGGAACGTGCTTGGGATTCTCCCTCTCTCCCTCTGTTTCTGCCCCTCCCCCACACTCTCTCAAAATAAATAAATACACATTTACTTAGGTTGATTTATCTTGAGAGAGACAGAGAGAGCATGAGGGGGGAAGGGGCAAGGAGCGAGGGAGAAAGGGAGAATCCCAAGCAGGCTCTGTGCTGTCAGCCATTAGCACAGAGCTGATGTGGGGCTCAAACCCACAAAACTTGCAAGATCATGACCTGAGCTGAAATCAAGAGTCAGACGCTTAACCGACTGAGTCACCCAGGCACCCAAACATTTGTTAAAAAAGACAGAAAAAAGGGATGCCTGGGTGGCTCAGTGGGTTAAGCGTCCGGCTTCAGGTCAAGTCATGATCTCACAGCTTGTGGTTCGAGCCCCACATCAGGCTCAGAACTGGAGCCTGCTTCAGATTCTGTCTCCATCTCTTTGCCCATCCTCCACTCGTGCTCTCTCTCTTTCTCAAATGTAAACATTAAAAAATTATTTTAAAAAAGACAAAAAAGAGCAGAGGAAAACTGAAGGTGTGAAAGAGGTGTGGTGGGTCTCAGGGTCAGGAAAGACAGGGTCAAGAGCATAGGTGGTAACATTGGGATGTGAAAGAAGGGGTACTGACTTCTCTGAGGCCAGAAATAATGACAAGAATACGAACAATGCCCAGCACAGTGCCTTGTACCATGGTTAATTTTTTGTGTCAACTTGACTGGGTCATGGGGTGCCCAGAAATTTGGTCAAATGTTATTCTGGGTGTGTCCGTGAGGATGTTTTGAGTAATGTTAACATCTGAATGGCTAGATTAAGTAAAGCAGATGGCCCTCCTTAGAGTAGGTAGCCTTCAGCCAATGGAAGACCTGACTGAACAGAGACTTACCCTCCCGTGAGTAAAAGGGCACTCCTCCTGCCTGACCGCATCCAGCTGGGACTTTGGTCCTTTCCTACCTTCGGTCCGACTCAGCACCGAAACACGGACTCTTCTTGGGTCCTGAGCTTGCTGAGTGGAGGACTGGAAGTATGCCATCAGCTCCCCGGGGTCTCCAGTGTGCCAGCTGCTGGTCTCAGGACTCCTCTACCTCCATAATTACGTGAGCCAATTTTTTATGCTCTCTCTCTCTCTCTCTGTCTCTGTGTCTCTTTCTCTCCTGTTTCTCTTGGTTCTGTTTCTCTGGAGAACCCTGCCTAACACGCCAGTACCTAGTACTAAAGGTTTAACGTGTGTATGTCAAATGACAGAAGAAGAATTACAGAGAAATTCAGAGGCGGAAAGGATGTTTGCTGAGCAAATTGTGGGAAACGGATGGCCACCCACTCTGACCAGTGACACCCAGGGCTAAGCTGAATGCTCCAGGGAAATCCCTTTAGTGCTAATAGGGGACCGTATAGAATGGGGCGCTTGGGTGGCTTAGTTGGTTAAGCATTGGACTCTTGATTTCGACTCAGGTCATGATCCCAGTGTTCCTGAGTTCAAGCCCTGCACCAGGCTCCGCTCTCCTTGGGATTCTCTCTTCTCTCCCTGTCTCTCTGCCCCTCCAGTGCATGCACTCTCATACGCACTCTCTCTCAAAATAAATAAACTTAAAAAAAATACCCTTAAAAAATAGGGAACAGTATGGACAAGCAAGCAGATCATCTGGACTCTCAGTGGGCAAAGATTCTGACAGGCAGGTGATCAAGCTCGGAAAAATTCAACCAACATTCCTGTAAGTGGTCAGAGCTTAGAGTCAGGAGAGTGATGTGAATAGGTAAAGACCAAATGTTACTGGCGTCAAGGAAATGGGAAGAAAACAAACATTTCATTGCCTGCTTGTGCCAGGCACTCTGCTAGAGCTCCCCACGATCATTTAATCTTCTAACAAACCTGCCAGCTAAGTGTTATCACTTTTTCAGAAAAGGAATCAGGAGACCAAGTAATATTAATGAACATAGTTCAAAGTCACAAAGCAGAAGAGCACGAGAACCTGGATCTGATTTCAGAGGCATAATTCCGGGAAAGTCTGGAAGGAGTTATCGTTGACCCCTCGGTGGGAATTGGTGCTTGGGGACGGAGCTCCACCCCCTGCGAAGATGAAGAACCGGGACACCTGGCGTGAAACCAAGGTGGAGACTCGGGCACAGAGGAAAACGACAGGGAGACCCATCAACAAAATCTCTTACAAGGGAAGAATTTGCTCCTAGGAAGAAGATGGAAAGGATAAAGGGGTGAGAACTTCTAGGATATTAGTGAGAATGTCATTTTAATATTTAGTTCACTAGCCTCCACAGACCCATGTTCTAAAACGGTGAGTAAAATATCTTAACCTGTTATTATGCAGTATCTATCATTGCTGATGGGCACATAGGAGCTCTCATGACATCCACTTAATTTGCCAGATTAAATGATGCTCCTTGTTCCCTCTTTAAAACATGCCCACAGTATGGTATATACTCAAAAGTAGTAGAATTCCCTTTAATATAATTGTGAACTTCCACTCTCCTTGCAAGCTCCGGGCTTCTTCCCTCAAGTCCCTGTATACCAGTTGAACTTGTCGTTATAATCCTGTTAATTAATTCAATATTGTATAAACCAATGGAATGTAAACAAGTCACTGAAGAAATTGCTATCAAATGGGATGCAAGCAAGGAAACTACAAAAGCCCAGAAAACGTAAAAATCTACAAATATTTTGCACTTCAAAAGATTGACAAATGAAATGTAGTTCAGGTTAAAATTAAAAGTTGAAGGTATGTAGCATCGTTTTTCTTTTCTGTGCTTTTTCTTTAAAAATTTTTTTTTAATGTTTATTTATTTTTGAGAGAGAGACAGAGTGTGAGCGGGAGAGGGGCAGAGAGAGAGGGAGACCCAGAATCAGAAGCAGGCTCCAGGCTCTGAGCCGTCAGCACAGAGCCCGACGTGGGGCTCGAACTCAGAGACTGAGAAATCACGACCTGAGCCGAAGTCGGATGCTCAACCGACTGAGCCACCCAGGTGCCCCTTTTCTGTACTTTTTCAATTCACCAACAGTACCGGTGTTGGATGAGAATGCTTTTACTCTATCTGTATTGTACTTGTAGAGCACTTTCGTTCCTTCTTTCTAAAAAAGCACAATCTGTCTAGAAAAGCAAAATTCAAGATGGGAGTCCATGTTCCTTTAGTGACTCCATTCGGCACTTTTCTGTGAAACCTCCGTACAGAGTATAATGCTACCTGTTCAATTAGGCTATTCCTCTAAATCTTAGGGATAGCATGACTCTTAGGTGTTCAGTTTTGCATTGTGAACACTAATAGCTCACTAGCATTCATAAGACTGCCTGGAATCATGCTTTTGAGGGCCAGATTGTTGCTGTTGTTTTTTTATAGGCCAATATGTACAGCATTTTAATAGTTCTAGCTTTAAGGGGTCTTAGACATAATCGGGCACAATTTTCTTGTATTAAAGATAAGTAAACTGAGGACTAGGGTCAAAGACACTTGTCCAAGGTAAAAAATTTATTAAAATTAAGGGACATGTTTGTATCTCTCCTATGCTATACAGCACTTTTAATCCAAAGTTCTCAAAGCACTTTTGAATCAGATCATTAATGATTCTGATGCCTGAGCATCCAGTTATTATCCTATTTTCTACCAGCTTGGTTGCCTCCTCTCAGACACAGAAAGGTCAATGTTTTCTTTGCAGGTGAATTGGTTGAGAAGTGCATTCATCCATAAATAAGAAACCTGAAAAACAAGGGTTATTTTTATCACATATACCAGCGGAAGACAGTCCAGGCGGGCCTCATTTGCCCCCTCTAAGTTTTAGAATGTCATTAAGAACGTGAGGCGTTCTCTGTTTTCTTGTCCAGCCCATCTTAATGCATTCTTGTTACCTGGCAGTTAGCTATTTCACCTCAAATATTGTAGGTTTGCATTGGCAGAAGAAATGGAAGAAGAAAAGAAAGCATGTCAGCTGATCTGGACTTGCTTTGAAAAGAGATTTTCTGGCACCCCACTTAATAATTTCCTCATCGATCTGATTGGCCAGCTGTGTTACTTGGCCCCTCTTACCTGCATAGTGGCTGCACTGTGTGTTGGGAGGGCAACCAGGAGTCTTTATCACTGCAGGACTGTTGCCAAGATTAAGAAGAAGGTAAGTGCGGTGCTTGGCATGCACTTGGCCCCCAGTAGACGCTGAAAAATTGGTAGCTCTTACTCTGAAAAAAATGAAACCAGCGGTGACGCCTCCAGATTTCTTCCGTAGTAATTACAAAGAAGTGTTTTTATACGTGTAAAGAATCTAGTGTGGTAATAAAATAAGTTTCAGTAGAAAAACAAATTTTTACTGAACTTCCATTTGGCACTAAAATATTGGTATGGCAACTTTTAAAAATTCATTTGAGTAACCAGATCATCATTCTGGACAATGGTCAATAGTCTCAAAAATCTGAAATGCAAATGACACTTTCTCTCTGAGTTGGAAAATATTTATTGTATTTAATTATCATTAAAAGAGCTTTATATCATGGGGCGCCTGTCTGGCTCTGTTGGTAGACAGAGAATGCGACTCTTGAACTCAGGGTGTGAGTTCAAGCCCCACATTGGGCATGGAGCCTACTTAGAGAGAGAGAGAGAGAGAGAAAGTAGTTTTTATCATAACTAAATCATGTTCAAATTAGTGATAGGTTGAGAAAATATCTATTGAACCATTAAATCTACCACAAATATCCATTCGTATTATTCATATATTCATTGTTAAGTAAAGACCTTGACCTTCAAAAGATGTATCTGTGGGAATCACTGGGTTTCTGACTTCAGTTGTAAGAATTTCTAGTTTGTAATAAGCACTGCCGTTAGACTGGCAATACCAGAAGTTTTATGTGAGGTACTTCATTTTGTGAAGCAACAAGAAGAAAAAAAAAAAAGAAAAATATGTATTTTATAAGAAAATTAACCATTTTTAACATGAAAAGTATTGGCAGAATTTCATAGATATAAAAATACCTAAAGTTAACATCTGCCTCATCTATAGGAAATATCATGTATGTACTGGTCAGTCCCACGATAACACAAAAAGCTCAAGCACAATCCATTACTGTGTTATACTGGACTATTACTATGTAAATTGTTTTGAAATGAGTAGGAAAAAAAAAAGTTCACATAAACCATTGCCTAAAAACTTTCTTTAAAATGAACTAAATGTTAGAGAGGAGTGTGTGTGTGTGTGTGTGTGTGTAATAAAAGGAAGGGAATCTAGCCTTTTTAAAAGTCCATCTAGGAGTCATTATGCTTAGTGCTTTACAAATACTTGTATTTCACAATCTTTACAACAACTCTGAGACGCTAATACTCCAGTAAGGGGAAATCACATGGAAAGGAGACATCAGAGAGATTCTTAAGTGTCCCAAACAGGGACTGAGGGGCTACAATTCAAAGGTGGATCAGATTCCTCTGCTCTGTACCCTAAACACGTGATTGTCCTGTGAATATGACTTAGCCTCTTTGTCTTTCATGTAGCAGTGTTGTGACTTTTGACGTTAATACATGTATTGTGGATGTAAATAGATGTATTTGGTTCAAGGTTCCTCTTCAAAGTACAGCCCAAGAAAATAAAAGCATTGTAGTATAGAGAAATGAATAATTAAATGAATGTAGCCGAATTTATAAAATCTGAACCCAAACTGCCCCTTGATTACAAAGTTTGCCTTTTTTTCATCTGTAATTACCAAAATACTTAACTCAGTTATGCACCTAACTTTATATATGTATATGTCCGTGTGTATACGTACATATATCTGCAAATTGCAGTTTTTAACTACCATAGTTCTGCCAGGGAGCATGTACATGGTTTTTTCTTTTGCCTTTTTCTTGCTTACTTTTCCCTTTGCTTGAATCTATCCCATCACATATAGTTAAGCCTGTAGTATGCAAGTCTTTCTCTTCTTTAAATTATTTCATCCAGGGCGCCTGCGTGGCTCAGTTGGTTAAGCGTCTGACTCTTGACCTCAGCTCAGGTCATGATCTCACAGCTTGTGAGATGGACGGCACAGAGCTGTGATTCTCTCCCCCCTCTCTGCCCCTGCCCCACTCACACTCCCACGCGTGCTCTCTCTCTCTCTCTCTCTCTCAAAATAAATAAATAAACTTTTTAAAAAATTATTTCGTCTAGCCTAATTGCACCTCTTCCAGTTCCATGCTGGAACCCTCACCCCAACTCCAAGGTAGCACATGTCCCGCTCTGGCCTATGGCTTGTGCTGCAACATTATCACTCCATTGGCAATATTCTCACTGCTGGAAGCCAATCTCAGCTGTGAAGGAGAATTTGTTTAGGCATAACAATATCAACACTGGAAAGATATTTCCTATCTCTTCTGAAAAGAACTCAAGTCAAAAGCACATCTCTCTTTAATCCATTGGATCTTTACAGATAAAAAAAAAAATGAAGTTCAAGTGCCCTTCATTTTTCTCACTAATGCATCCAACAAAATCCTTTTACTCCTTTTAAGGAGTACCATTTTCACTTTCATAAAGAATTCTCAAACCTATTAGCTGCTCAGATCTGATAGTTTGCTCCCTTCTGCAGGTCAAGCTGAGCAAACTCCCATTGCAGCAAAGCCACCAGGAACTCTAGTTACTGAAGATGGCCATATTCCTTCGCAAAAAGGGCCTGGAAAGTGCTAGCAATGCCCTGTTCCTCTTAACCACCTCCAACCCTCTCTCAAGGAAATGGCCAAAGTTAAGTAAAAATGGCTGGCATGTTAGATTTTTTTTTTTTTTAATGAAGTAAAAATGTATACTCACATTATGAATAAACTGTGTTTTAAAGTGTGCCCTGCCTTATTTTCTCAGGTATAAACATATTTCAAGGCAATGTCAATAAACCAGATTTCAAGAAACTACTAAAACATTTTTTGTGAGTTGCTTTCATTTTATCTGAATTTTAGTATGTATTTCAACACTTGGCTATACCACAGTATGTAGGTTTGTCTGTCATTTCATAGCTGTCAAAGGGAAATTCTTATTTTAAACCTCTACATCATCATTAAACAGTTCTAATAATAAAAGGCCTAAATTTTAAGTCCTCGGGGACATCAAAGTATCTCATTTACTATGTTGATCCAGCTCTGCCGGCATGTTGCAAAACAGATATGGAATAGGCGAAAGAGGGTCAGAACAAAACCGAACACTGTTATCTCGTTGTTGACAATACCTAAGATGATAAAATATTTTGTTTGAAACTGGTGGGCTGTCTTAGTAAGTGAACCAAGAAAGGGTGGGGGAACTCCTAAATGTATCTATTTTAGGCTACATCTTATAATTGACCCTTTTTCCTTTTTAAGTAAATGTATGCCTCCTCCTACCTAGCTCAGAGCCTTGTTACAACATCCTTAGGAAAGAAAGCAGTCATTTAAAAATGGAGTTGAAAGTCCACATTTCAGCCTTGTAATGTGGTTGCATCGTGTGGTGACCTTGGAGACTTAGCTCCAGTTGTGCAAAGTCTCATAATGCGGACGAGCACAGCTTAGAAAATAACAAAACCCCAACATTCTTTTTTACTCTACTCAATATTTTTACTTGTTACAGTCTCCTTGAGGAAGTGTTGGCTCTGATAAAAGGGCAACAGGCATTTGCCTCATGGTCTGAAGTTTGATAGCCAAAAATAAACATGGGTGGGTGGGGGGGCGATCATGACTTTCAGACGCATGACTTTGAGATTTGGCCCAGGCCGAACTCAAGTTTACCTTTGCACTGTAAAAAAAAAGTTTGCCAGGGGCGCCTGGGTGGCGCAGTCGGTTAAGCGTCCGACTTCAGCCAGGTCACGATCTCGCGGTCCGTGAGTTCGAGCCCCGCGTCAGGCTCTGGGCTGATGGCTCAGAGCCTGGAGCCTGTTTCCACTTCTGTGCCTCCCTCTCTCTCTGCCCCTCCCCCGTTCATGCTCTGTCTCTCTCTGTCCCAAAAATAAAAAAAAAAAAAAAAAAAAAAAAAGTTTGCCAGGCAAATGGGTAAACGGTAGGGTTTATCTCACTTAATGATGAATGTCAAACTATCCAAGATCCTTCAGGCTCAAAATCGTTTATTCATGAATAACGAGAGCATTGCAAACCCCTGTAAAAATCACCTAATTTTCATAACCTGATCCTTTGTGTTGGTGTATTTTTAAAGTTACGAAAGTTTTTTTTTAATGCTTATTTATTTTTGAGAGAGAGAGAGCAAGAGAGGGAGAGGGAGAACATGAGGGGGATGGGCAGAGAGAGGGGAACAGAGGATCCAAAGCAGGCTCTGCACTGACAGCAGCAAGCCCAACGTGGGGCTCGATCTCACGAACCGGTGAGATCGTGACCCAAGCTAAAGTCGGTCACTCAACTGACTGACCCACCCAGGTGCCTCTAAAGCTATAAAAGTTTTTAAAAGTTACAAACTTATAAGAACTTACGAAACTTTTAGAAAAGTGGTGATGAGATAGATAGATGGGGGGGGAGAGAGAGAGAGAGAGAGAGAGTATGTATTTATTTATTTTTATTGTAAATTCAGTTGATAATTCTCAAGTGGAGACTGTTAACTGGGAAGTTTTTGGAAATGTACAAGGGCACTTTTGGTTTCTCAGGGACAGAAGGGAGATGTGCAGCAGGGAACTACTGACATTCAATGCCAGGAGCTAGAAATACGAAACATCCTGCTAAGTTTGGCACTGAACAACCATGAAATGCCAACGGCACGCTCACCCTTGAGAAACCCAAGGGACCCATCAATTACAAGTAAATGACGTGTTGTGAAGAAGTACAGAGGCAGAGGAGTCTAGGGTTTCTGTGTGGGCCGTGGAGCCACACAGCTGGAGCTCAAATCGAATTTCTGGCTGAATGACCACAGCCATGTCAGTTAAGTGGCCTAAGACTCAGTTGCCCCACCTGCAAAACGGGCATACTAATACCTGCCTCACAGAATTTTGTTGTAAGGGTTAAACAAGTTAAAGTATATGAAGTGCTTGGCATATGGTAAGCTCTCAATGTTGGCTGCTGCTATTCCAAATTCACTCAAGCCCTTCATTTTATATTAATTGGAGTGGGTAAGAGGATGTACAAATACGTTCTTAAATACCTGAGGCTTCTACATTTAAAAATATTCGGTCTGATATCCATTATGTGTCTGAAGATGTTTCTTGATGACGACGGCCATGTTGTAAGCCTGCTCTCAGTCATTAAATGCATTCAGATGAAGCAGTTAAGAGAAGATGGAGTGGGAGCAGGAAGCATACCCAGGTTTCAGACAATTTGTGTGCGCCGTCAAAAAGGAAGAGCGTAAGGCGGACACTTTATTCGGTGAAGGGATGCAGAGGAGGTCTGACCAAATTATAACGGTGGGTTTGCACCGTGGTGATCATAGCTGGTGAGATACAACTGAGGAGAGATCATTACTAACTTAAAAACATTTGCGGAACACTCTGCACTTCCATGGGGTCGGTGAGCCTTGAGCCTATCAGTGGAGACGTGGAACATTCTGAACAGTTAAA
The DNA here is from genome assembly GCF_028018385.1 of Neofelis nebulosa. Classification (NCBI taxonomy): domain Eukaryota; kingdom Metazoa; phylum Chordata; class Mammalia; order Carnivora; family Felidae; genus Neofelis; species Neofelis nebulosa. The sequence continues at coordinate 224,050,391 of NC_080782.1, forward strand.
TGCTTCTTTCCGTAAAAGAGGAGGCTCCCTGCTCTGCAGTGAAATCTTGGATTTGTTGTTTGCACACAGAGCGCCTTGTTTGTATAACACTCATTTTTAACTGTAATTCAGTCTTTTGAACCTGTAAAGGAAAAGCCAATGAAAACAAGTTTTACTTCTATTAAGACTTGAAAAGCCCAAAAGTGAATATTAAATTAGTCTTAGTGTTTTATACATAAAACAACAACAACAACAACAACAACAACAACAACAACTGAATCCAAACAAGAACGAGGTTAGTGCCCGTGAGAAGAATAGAATAGCTCATCACAGGTGGATGGACCGTGTTTTTCATAAGTACAAATTCAGCAGGAACTAAAAAGACAAAAGGATACCAGTTACCCTTCCAATTTGCTAAATCAAAGTTCTGTGACTGTCAGATGATTTATGTGATGATTCAAATGATCAAATGCTTTAATCACAAATAGATTTTAGTAATATCACCATTAGTAGACATCTAAAAATAGTAGCAATAGTACTGTGTTGATTCATTCCCTTTCAAAGACTGAATCACAAAGTACAGGATCTAGTGAATTGGAATTCATCAATTCTGTTCCCCTATATGTCTCTCTTGGTGCCTCTTCCACACCCTGAACCTTCACATGGCTCAAGATTCAATATCCTCCATTATGTTCTTTAGCTATACCTTTGCATCAGGCACATACATCCTCTATCCGGACACGTTCTTAAAAGTCATCTTACTGGCACTACAGTGAAAGTTTCTCAAACCTCTGTCTCCAGCATTGTCTCCTTGCTTGTCCTCCAGTCATCATGTTTCCAAGGACTATTAAGAAACTGCCACTTAAGGGGCACCTGGGGGGCTCATTCAGTTGAGCATCAGACTCTTGGTCTGGGCTCAGGTCATGATCTCAAATTTCATGAGTTCAAGCCCACATGAGGCTCCATGCTGGCAGTGCGAAGCCTGCTTAGGATTCTCTCTCTCCCTGTCTCTCTTGAAATGAATAAATAAACCTAAAAAAATATTTTAGGAATTGCCACTTAAATACAAAAATTGTACTTAAGGGGAGTCTGGGTGACTCAGCCATTTAGTGTCTACTCTTGATTTTGGCTCAGATCATGATCCAAGAATCATGCAATGGGGCCCCGCATTGGTCTCCATGCTGAGTGTGGAGCCTACTTGGGATTGTCCCTCTCCTTCTGCCCCTACCCCCCTCCACCTGAGAAAATAAACTTAAAAAAAAAAAAAACTTCCTTAAATGCACACATTTCCTTCTCACATCCAAACAATCAACAAATCTGGTCTACGTTCAAAATATATTCAGAGTCTGGTGACTTCTCTTTGCTCCAGCCTGGCCTAACCCCCCACCCTTACCCCACCTCACTCTTCTGAACAGCAGCCATAGTGGTGCCTTTAAAATGGAAGTCACATCCTGACACAATCGTACACAAAGCCCCTCAATGGCATCCCATTTCATGCAGAATAAAGCCAAATCTCTTATGATCTGTAAGATCCCACCCGATGAGACCCTCACCTCATCTCTTCCTCTTCTTTTCCTTGTTCTCTCTTCTTATTGTTTCCTCTGGCTGGAATGCTTACTTCCAGTCACCTGCATGACCCTTGTACCCTCCTTGAGGTCTTTCCTTGAATGACTTCTCCGTGAGTACTTTTCTGACCACCTTGAATCCTCCTTCCCCATTTTTTCATTCCACAACACTTACCATTGACATCAACTTCAGTTTACTTATTTGTTGTTTTGTTTTGTTTTGTTTTTATCTCTCCACACTGGAAAGTGTGGGGACAGAGATGTCAGTCTGTTTTATTCACTGGCGGATCCCCAGGGTCTAGAACAAGGTCTACCACACAAATATAATTGAATGAATATTTCTTGAATGAAGCCAAAACTCTCTGATTCTTCTAAAACCAGCTTCTCATAAGGACTACCCTATTTTTTCTAGAAGTTTCCTGTTTTCTCCTGTTAAAAAAATCCATCCAAACTAAAAATTCTGCAACTGTCTTTAGCTCTGTCACTATGATATCTGATGAATTGCTAAATTCTTTCAGTTCCACAATGCTATTGGACTCTGTGCTCCTCCTTTTTAAAAATTTTTTAAAGTTCGTTTATTATTTATTCTGAGAGAGGAACAGAGAGAGTGAGCAGGGGAGAGGCAGAGAGAGAATCCCAAGCAGGCTCCACGCTGTCAGTGCAGAGCCCGACGTAGGGCTCAAACTCACAAACCTGAGCTGAAATCAAGAGTCAGAGGCTTAACCCACTGAGCCACCCAGGCACCCCCGTGACCTTCCTTCTTACTTCTGCTGCCACCACCTTCACTGATGACAGCATAGGTTGGAATCAGAAGACCTGGGTTTGAATTCCCTCTCTACCATTTCCTAGTCATAAGGTCTTGGGCAAGTTCATTTGGGGTGGGGTAGGGGAGAATGTCTCAGTTCTTCATTGGTCAAGTCACACCTACTTTGTAGGGTGGTTATGAGTATTGAATAAGATAATGTATCTAATGCATATATTTGTGCCTGACACATAGTAAGTGATGAATCTATTCTTTCATGCCTAATGCATGGCAATAGATTTCTAACTCATATTCCTTCTCCTTGCCTGATTCCTTGCAAAATCTTTTTATAGATAAAGGAAATTATGATTTGAGTGCCTCCTATGCCTCAGGTACTATTATATATATTTCATAATTTGATAATTTAATAAAGCCAAACCAATTCATCTAGCATTCAAAGCTTACCCAAATCTGCCTCTCTTCTTCTTAGCTGTGATGGCTAATATTATGTGTCAGCTTGGCTAGCACAGTACTCATATATTTGGTAAGCATCAGTCTAGATGTCGTTGGAAAGGAATTTTTAATTTAAAAAAGTTTTTTTGTTTTGTTTTTTTTTTGAGAGAGACAGAGCATGAGCAGGAAAGGGGCAGCGAGAGAGGGAGACAATGAATCCAAAGCAGGCTCCAGGTTCTGAGCTGTCAGCACAGAGCCCAGTGCGGGGCTCGAACCCACCAACCGAGAGCTGAGTCAAAGTTGGACGTTTAACCAACTGAGCCACCCAGGCACCCCTGGAAAGGTATTTTTAGATGAGATTAACATTTCCATCAGCAGACTTTAAGTGGAGCAGATTATCCTCCATAATGTGGATGGGCCTCATCTAATCAGTTGAAAACATTTAAAGAGAAAGATTAAGGTCTCCCAAGGAAAAAGGAATTCTGCCTCAAGCCTGCCTTCGGATTTAAGCTGCAATACCGTCTTCCCTGGATCTCAAGCCTGCCTACCTGTCCTGCAGAATTCAGACTTCCAGCCTTCACAATCATTTGAACCAATTTCTTGAAACAATCGCTTTCTTTCTCTCTCCTGTCTCTTTCTCTCTCTCTCACTTCCTCTCACTCTCACTCTTCCTCTTCCTCCCTCCCTCCCCCGGGACATCCTCTTAGTTCTGTTCTCTGGATAAGCTTACTACACTAGCCATATCAAGACCTATCAAGACAAGAGGGATGTGATCCATGTCCTCCCTAATCTGTCACCATTCTAGTCAGAAGTAGTTAATTTTTTACTATAGATTCCTTGAATTCTTCAAAAACCCTTCTTATGGCAGTGGCTTGCATTTGTAGTAATTTCCTTACGAAGAAGTATGCTATCCCACTCCTGCCACTGAGCTACCTAGTGAAAGTGACTTCACATCTCTGAGCCTCTATTACCTCATGAGGATAATAATTTTCCTCAATAGTAAAATGAGGATAGTAATTTTCTTACTGAATTGATAGGGAATGTGCATGCTCATTGTGAAATACATAGTTTGAAAACTGTATTTCATTCCACTGATCTCCAGGCAGTTTGTGTGGAAACGGGCCATATTATGTCCCGCCAGGCTTAGGAATGAAGACAGATCTTCAGGGTGAGGTGGTAGCTGATAATCTCAGAGCATAACCCATCTGTGGATCTAAGATTCAGCACACAAGGAGGTAAGTGTGTAAGGCAGCCCTACAAACAGAAGATCCACCCAAGACACAGATTGTTGACTAGGCTGAATACTCGAGATCTAGGGCACCCACCCACCTTGGGAGAGTGCCAGCAACCACCAGTATTTCAAGTAGACGGAATGCTCAGGTTAGGGAGTTCCTATTTTCCTTCAGCAAGTAGGCCCCAGAATCTTAGCAGGACATACAGACTCTCAGAATTGATTCCATCACGCAGACTCCCTTGCATCTGCGTGTTGCATGGTCTTGGGGTGCAGAGCAATGTATGTGAGCTGGGTGTTGTAACTTTAAAGAGAAAGAACATGTTTCCCTCCCCCTTTTTTCTATTTTTCTGCTGAATATAATTAGACGTCTTGGATCATGATGACAAGGACCACACCCTAGCATAGCAGAGCAATCAGAGTAAAAGCCTGAGTCTTGGTCGTTGTAAAGCTGCTATATTGGCCTTGAACTGCCTAAACGTATACTTTAATATTGTTCAGTGTTAGGACAGCCAAACTAACAGACAGCAGGGGATAGGAAAGTCTGTTAAGTGTTAAACGGTAAGATTTTTCAGATATAGCTTAGGTATAAAGGACAGGCTAAGCCTACAGACCCAGTCTGTGCTTTCCCTGGGAGGTGCCAGTCTTGGCTCCAACTTGTGGCCTGAAAATTACTCCCTTACTTACGGCCACAATTGCTGAATGCTGCCGCAGTCAGAGTTCCCGTGACCGAACTCCCTTGTGTGGTTTGATACAGGGCTGTGAGAGCAACTTCTGGACTCCTTGACCCTTTCCTAGGCAAGCCTCATTATGTGTTGGCATGTGGTCACAGCCCTTAGCTTCGTTCCTGAAATTCTCTCCTGGTTTCTGATGGAAAATAAGAACTGGAGACTTAGACTTCAGAGACCACTGTAGTGAATGAGGAACAACCTGTCCGGCCCTAGAAGCCACTGGGATGATCACTGATTTAGTGCTTTGCATGTCTTTGCCCAGTGAGTATGAGCTTCAGCCTGAGATCAGCACTTCAGAAATTCACTATAGTGGGGTGGCTGGGTGGCTCGGTTGGTTAAGCGTCTGACTCTTGGTTTTGGCTCAGGTCATGATCTCACAGTTCAGTTCATGAGACTGAGCCCTGCATTGAGCTCTGCGCTGACATCACGGAGCCTGCTTGGGATTCTCTGTCTCCCTCTTTCTCTGTCCCTCCCTTCACCTTTCTCTCCCAAAATAAACATTTTAAAGAAAGGGAATTCCCTATATTAAAATGGAGAACTCCGTTATCATTAAATATCTTGAAACTCATTCTGGGTCCTACATACACTTTGCAGATTTTCTCCACATTCCAAAAACTCCAAAACTGATAAATACAAGTCTATTTCTATTTCTTCCTGTGATAAAATATACACAAAATAAATTTACTATTTTAACTATTTTTAAGTGTACAATTCAGTAGCATTAACTACATTCTCATTGCTGTGCAACTATCATCACTCTCTATCATCCCCAAGTCAAACACTGGATGCATTAACTCCCCATTACTCCCTCCCTCTAGACCTTGAATAACATTCCACTGAATTATCCATTCATCTGTCAATGGATACTTGGTTTCCTTCCGTATTTTGACTGCACAGAAACTTCTGCAGCTCTGAACATGGGTGTGCACGTTTATTCAAGTCCCTATTTTCAATTCTTTTGGGTATATACCTAGAGGTGGAATTGCTGGATTATATAGTAATTCTGTGTTTGATTTTTTTGAGGAACACCATACTGTTTTCCACAGCAGCTGCACCATTTTACCTTCCCATCAGCAATAAATAAGGATTCCCGTATCTCTACATCCATGCCAATGTTTGTTATTTTCTATTTTTTTTCCTTTATGGTAGCCATCCTAATGGGTGTGAAGTGGCATCTGTCTCTCATTTTTAATGCCCTCAGTCAATGAGAATTTTAGAAGGTCCCACCAGGCAGTGGTAGTGTGAGTCTTGTAGCTCTGACTGTAGTCTTTGATAAAGTGGTTAATGGAGGAGTTAGATATGGAATGGACGTGTCCATTGGTTTTCACACCTCATTCCTCAAAGCTCCTTCCCCAGTTTTCAACCAAACTACTTCTGCCTCTGATCTCATTGCTTTTACACAGTGCATGTCTGAGTAAGACTTTGTTTAATAAGAGATCCTTGGCTTAAAAGAGAAGTTTGAAAATTTCAACCTAGTCCATACTCTCTAAGGTTCAAAGAGATTAAGTGACTTCTCCAAGATCTTTCGGCCAAGTAGTAGCAGAGATAGGATTTGAAAAGAAATGTGTCCAATGAGACAGAAAGCACGCCTAGTGGCAGTCATAACAAGCATGCATCCTTTCAACTATTCATTCATTTCTTCAACATATGTTACACACATAATTTAACCGCCAAAAACAAATTCGCTTACAAAATAGACTAGACTTGGGGTGCCTGGGTGGCTCAGTTAGTTGAGCATCCAACTCTTGATTTTGGCTCATGTCATGATTCCAGGGTCGTGGGATTGAACCCCACAATGGGCTTCAGATTTTCCCTCTCTCTCTCTCTCTCTTTCATCTCCCTCTGCCCCTCACATAGGCACTCTCTTCCCCCCACCTCATTCTAAAATTAAAAAAATAGAGAGAGTAGACTTTACCTTTCTCTCCCACCAATTCGACAAGGAGAGTGGTAAGGCACCAGGGGAATGAAACATGCTCGGTGGGCACCTTCATCTTAGTACACAAGAGACCAACAATAACAACAAAACTTCATTCCTCCTAAGAGGAATACACGTGAAACACAGTTATGTTGGAGATGTATGGGCAGAGTCGGTTCTTTCTAAAGAAAAAAAAAAGTATCAGAAGGCAAAATTTAAAAATAGTTATGGAATTAAAAATATTTCTGTAAAATGCACTGCATTAATACCACAGGAGATACACAGTTGAAGAAAATGGCATAGGCCATGCTTAGAAGAAGCTTATGGCTTAGGACAAGCATCCAAATTACAACAAGCAAATACTTGAAAGGTCTGGGTATAATAACAGTGCTGAAAGTTTTTTAGAGATTTAAAAAAGAGAACGATCACGTCTGGTTGGGGAAATTTCAGAACAGCGTTGTAAAGAACTTTGTGAAAGAGGATGCAAAGGAAGAGTGCCGTGGCATATGCTCTGAAAGGTGGTTAGATGTTCAGCAGGTACCATGGGAAGCAAGGGAGAGGAGGCCAATTCAAGTAGGAGAAAGGATGAGCGAAGACACTAATGAGGCCAACTGCAAGTCATATTCCAGAATGTTGACTTTAGGTAGAGAATTGGCTATATATAGAGTAGTTGCATCTAAAAAGATGAGTTGAGAACATGTTGAAGGCATCGCCTAGAATGGCAGGCTGCAGAGTTTATGCTGTACTAATTAGAAGGGTGAGGAGGAATCATCAATGGCTTTTCAGAGCACTGGGATTTTGGGACAGATTATACCGACTAGCAGTTTCTCTGTCCCCAGGTTGTCATATGCAAAATGAGGGGTATGTGCTAAACGCACTGCTTTTGGAAGATTTCTCTACCTTCCAATGTTCTATTTCAAAGAGGACAGGGACAACAATTATGGCTGTATCAGTGAGGCAACTTGGTGCAACACACTTAAATATTTGTGCATTGGAATGAGTACAGAGTGGATTGGAGCTAGGGTTACATTTAGGAACTTATTACAACAGTTTAAGTAAGAAGTAAGGGCCCATAACTAGGACAATCATGAGACTGAACACGTAGTAGAAAAGCACACTGGAAGAAGGTACAGGACTTTGCAACAAATGGAGAGGAAAGGAAGAAGAAGGAAGAGAAGGAGGAGAAGGGGAAGAAGAAGAAGAAGAAGAGGAAGAGGAAGAAGGAGAAGGAGAAGAAGGAGAAGGAGAGGACAGATAAGCGTGACTGAGCTTAGAGTAATTGATAATTGGGAGAATGATGGTCCTATTAACAGAAGTAGTGTAAGTTAGGAGGAGGAGCCAGTTTGGAGTTGTGGTAATGGAAGGTTATGGATTTGTTTGGGGACCTATTGATTTTATAGTATCAGTGGCCCTCTGGGTCAAGTTACTCAGCAGGCAGTTGGATTAGCTTGAAGCTGGGGCTACATTCCTAGGAACCAGGCACTATGGTGAGAATTAAACCCATAGGTAAAAGAGGGGGTAGCAGGAAGTGTGGAGGGAATCCTGAGACGTGAAGCCTTGTGAGACAGTCATGTTTAAGAAAAACCAAGGGGAGATGAGACGTAATTAGGTTGATTAGAAGGGTAAGTAGAAGGAGGTCCTATTGTGCTTTGGAAATCCATGGATGCCAGATAATAGGTACTGGCTCCTCCAGATTCACTCCCCACCCATCTCCATTCTGTTTTCAGCCCCAGAGGCTGCCCCGTATGGCTCCATGTCTTTGGCTTCAGGATGGGTATAGTCAAAGGTGTGTCTGGCAAGAGACCCAAAGGAGAGAGGACAGGGAGAGGTTGCCTTAGGGTGGATCTGACTCTTATCCAAACGTCACTCATAGGTCCTCGCAAGGCAACTGCTATACATGATTCTCTATGCTTACAGGCTCCATAACTTTCCCTTGCCTTGTCCCTTTTGGGGCCAAGAATGGTTAACTGCCCAGCTTCTGCCATATCTGAATTAATCCTATCCATATGGCTCTCTTAACTCTGCCTGCATTTTATAATTAGTCCCTTATAAATATTCCTAACTTATCCTAATTTGAGTGTTCTGTTCTTCTCTTGTTGGGACCCTGATTGATATATCTGCTAAACCCTAATATGAACAGTAAGTATTGACTAGCAATCTGACTGGGAACACTGAGGTTGCCCTAGCCTCAATCAATAGTTCTTTTTATTTACTGGAATCAACAGCAAAATTTAATTTCAGCCATAATTCTACATCGTTCTTGGACTCCTACCCAGATCCTGCTTGCAACTGATTAAAAAGAACCTTTGATAATCAAACTAAGCTAAGCCTAAAACCAACAACACACTTTTTGACCAAGATGCTGATCTATGCATAAAGAAAGTGAGCACACCTAGAGATAAGAGAGAAACATCCCTGATTCTTGATCCTCTCAAGGTGGGCACATCTGGCAGCCTCGACTAAATGCTCAAGATACAAAAGAATCCCAGCTCCTTGGCCATGTGATACTCCTAGTGCTGCCCGGAGGTCAGTAGCCATCCATTGTTGGTGGCCCAGCTTCTCAGGAACTTCTTGACCTCCAGAGCCATATCTTACACTGAGTCTCCAGCTTAAAGAAGACTCCAAGACAAGAATATCCAACTTTGGTTTGATCTAACCAAATCAACCCCGGGAGCCCGTGGAGACAAACTGAGCATTTAGTGGTCTTTTTCAGTGAAAATATTTTAGTGATGAGAATTACAGAGGGAAACTCCTGTAAGCCTGGGATAAGGAGGGGCATAGAGAGATTGGTTATGTTTCTGAAACTTGGCCTGTCCCTGCAGTGTTGAGGAATTTCTAAGGATGGGGTTGTGTGGCCTTGGCAGGGATAAGTTTTAGGTTTCAGAAGAGAAAAAGGTAGTCTCTGATAGTCAAGAAAACATGTCTAAGTGGTGAATAAGCACAGGCTGTGAGGTTTCAGGAGCAGCTGGGGTGGGAATACGGAGCTGTTGCTCATCTTATTATCACGTAGAGGCAGATTTGTGAGGCCTCCATGTATTTCTTTGGTCAATGATCAGACCTATGGTACAGCTTCCCTGATCCCGAGAAAACATTGAGAATGAGCCATTTCAGAGACTTCTAAGCTCTTCAGCCTTGCAGGGTTTGAGTGGGGGTGGGAGGGGGTTGCAGATTTCTGATGAGTGACAAGTCCTGCTGTCAGGATTCTGCAGCAAGAGTCTTAAGGCTGGCAGACGCTGCTATAAAAGCAAGCACCTTCCACTCAAGGCAGTGCTTCTGGCATTTTACAACTGAAGTAGGATATACTCTGGGGGAGAGCCGTGGTTTAGTGTTGGAGAGAAGAGTGGCTTGGCAGGTAAACTCTGACCCCTCAGCTTAAAGAGGATGCTACGGGGAAGGGATCCTGAACTGTGAAATAGGTTTCTGGGGTGGCTTATATTATCTTTGGGCTTGTGGTTCCCATAATTATTGGTATTCTCAGTCTCACCTTGAGGATCTCACAGTGAGAATGTTATCTTAGCCATCGGCAGTTTGATGGGTATTTTTTTAAGTTATTTCTTCAATGCATTTAGTACCTTCAACAGAAATGCCTGCCAGGATTTGCTATAAATAATCCTGATCAGGATAATCAAAAGCTGTAGCCATGTGACTTCCTATTTCCCCTTCGCTTTGATTTATATCTACAATGTTCTTTGAGATACAGCTACCCCTCTTTGTTCCTACTAATTCCTTGACCCAGAATCCTCCTGAAGGGTAGGTATCATTTTCTTTTCTTTCCTGAATGTACATGCATGTTAAAAATCTTTCTTGTAAGTGGGGAAATTTATAGCAAACAGAAAATGCTGCATCAGTTCAAGTTATCAGAGAAATCCTTCAGGAAGTGAAGCAAGTACATTTAGCTAAGCTGAGCAATAGCTACACAGTGATAATTTGGGGGAAAAAGAGGGAAAAGCATGACTGGAAAGTATAGGATGCAATAAAAGGGCAGTCTCAAAATGATAGCTCTGTGATATGGATATGATATTAAATTCATGTCTAATAACCAAATGTCTCATTCGCATAAGTACTTATTAAGTATCAGACACTGTTCTGAGCCCATTGCCTGCACCATCTGATTCAATCCTCACATCGACACTCTGAGGTAAGTACTGTCATTATTTATATTTGCTGATGGTGACTGTACCCAGGTCACACTGTTTGTAGGTAGTAGATCAAGCATTCAAATTTAGGGGCCAGCTTGGAGGCTGGTTACCCCTATGCCCATATGAAAACGATGGTGCTTTCAAAGGGGTGTGTGTGTGTGTGTGTGTGTGTGAATGGTTGGTTATGGTTGGTTTTCTTACAAGGGGACACTTTGCAAAGATGTGTGCAGAGATTAGGGAAAGTGCCCGGAGCTAGAGGCAGTAGAATTATCACCCCCAGGCACACAAAAGGACAGGAGGGAGAAGTTGGTGGAACTCTAAAGGAGAAACAATCATGCTATTCTGTTGGGGGACACAGCCAGCCGTGTGCTAGGACACACAGGAGCTGATTGGTAGCATTTTTGCCCAACTCTGCATTCGGTGACGTCACATTGGCAACCATATAGGTTGTGATGATAATACTATGCCACAGAAATCAGCAAATACTACGAACAAGAACTCCTCCTCCTCCTTTTTTTCAGGGAGCCAGCTGTTACACATTTACAAGCACACTGCTGGATACAGCCAACCTGACGCAATCTCTCAATGAGGAAGCTGTGAAAACTCACACCTACATCTTGCTCTCAAGATGGAGACAGGACCAAGCTCAGTAGGAAGCCAGAGGACACTGGAGCCAGAACACTTTGTCCTGTTCAAACCATCCTCTGGGGGAGACAGCAGGTGGAGGAGGGTGGAGAGTAGACAGATACCTTCCAGTCCATCATTATCACCCCCTGATTTCCCACATCAGTGGAGGTAACTTTGGCAGACAATTGGAAATGTTGGATTTTCTAGTAGGGCCAGCAAATTAGTTCATCTTTTTCTTCTTTTTTAAACAATAGAAAGTGACTCTAAGTTATTTTTTATTTACCTTTATTTTTATTTACTTATTATATATTACATATAATTATATATATAATTATTTATTACTATATTATTTATGAGAAAGTTATGAGATGGCTCAGAGAATCAAGAAAGGACCTAAAGAATAAGGCTCACGAAGGACAGAACCAGAACAGCTCTGGTTTAGCTAAGTGGTAGGAAGTAATCAGTGATGCCTTCAGAGCATCTCTGTTGAAATAAATCCCATTCCAATTTTTTTTTTCTTTTAACAGTCCTTCAGTGACCCTGCTCAAGATGAACTTAGAATAAGATTTGATTGGCCAACTTCAGTCAGTGGCAAATAGAAGACAGGGTTCCTTGAGAGTCCCAGTGAGACTCCCGTAATAAGAAGCCAGTAATTTCCAACAAGGAATTTGGACTGCTCTTAAAAAACGGGAGGGCGAATGAGTGCTGGGAAGCCAAGGAACAGTGCCCACTACCATCTAGGACATGACCTTGCTGCAGGGTCCCTCCTGAGTTGGGGGGCAGAGACCATTAACGTGGAAGTAACTGAGAATTAATTGTCCTTTAAAAATCTCCAGGCATAATGTCAATAGTTCAGAGTGTAACACTATTTGACATTAACAGAGTTCACACTGAAAAATCACAGGTATGTAAATAAATGTCGGAATGAAAATAAATAGGAAACTGAAAGAAAAGCTGAGATGTGCTGATGTTTAAGGAAGATCATACGTCACTGTTTTGCCAAACCTGATGAACAGATAAGTATGTTCCAGCAGCATTCAGAGTGAGTAGAAATTTTACAGTTAAACACGGAGCCAGGCAGGGGCGCCTGGGTGGCTCAGTCCATTAAGTGGCCAACTTCGGCTCAGGTCATGATCTCACAGAACGTGAGTTCGAGCCCCGCATCGGGCTCTGTGCTGACAGCTCAGAGCCTGGAGCCTGTTTCAGATTCTGTGTCTCTCTCTCTCTTTGACCCTCTCCCGTTCATGCTCTGTCTCTGTCTCAAAAATAAGTAAATGTTAAAAAAAATTGTTTTTAAATTAAAAAATTAAAAAAAAAAATGGAGTCTGGCAGTAAGTAGAATGGGTTTGTAGGAGATTTTGTAGAGCACAAAGTTGTAAATACGATTTAAGAGAAAATGCTTGACCTTCCAGGCTGTGGCCCCCGACCTGCAATGTCCACCTGCTCTTTTCTCCACTTCATGCTCCGCTGCCCTTCAAGACCCAACAGACGTGTCTTTTTTCTCCCAGACCCTTCCTGGACCAGCTCAATCCAGCCCAAGCCATAATTGAATACTGCTTTTTGTCCTGTGAATTTGGCAGTTCCCAAATGACCCCTTGTGTTGTTACACAGCTCCGGACATGTGCCTCCAGACCCTCATCTGGGGTTTAGGAATAATGAAGGCAGGATCTATCTGGTGGCGAGAAGTTGGCTGTTGGAGATTTCATGTAACTTTTACAAAATTTGGTCTTTCTTCCCTTTTCTAGTTCCTCATCTGCCAAAACCGTGAAAATAGGGACCTTAAGAAGGGTTTGTCCTTCCTCTCTCTTTTTTCCTACCCCACAGTGTTCTTGAGAAAATCAGTGACAGTGAACACATAACAGCCCACATGAGACTTAATATTTTGTCTGACGCTCTTTGCCCTATCAGTCAAGATCTCCCGAGCACGCAGGAAGATCCTTGTAATGGTTGCAATATCGGTAGTAGTTATCTCATGCTGCATGTTCTTCCTCAATGACTTCATCTACTTGGGCAGTTTCAGCTGTGGTCTTTAAGGGGCTAACTCTCCATCTGCCTCTAGCTGACCCATCTTCCAAGCCCCGGGCCCATATTTCCAACTGGATGTTCTGTCGACATCAGTGTCAGTATGTCCTGAGTTGAACCCATCCTTCCATACAGACCTAGTCCTTCTTTTGACTGAAGCCCCTGGCCACAATCAGAACTGGGCTGCATACCGCTTATGCTTGAAATCCTGGAAATATCGCAGTTCCAGCATCTCCCCCATCACCGTCTCCCACCCAGGAACCCGGTTGAGCCTACCACTGTGTTCCTCAGGTTCCATTTTCTCTGCAGCCCCATACCTGACCTTCATTAAATCTCAACCTTGCAAGAATGTCCCGATTAGTCTCTGCCCATCACCTCAGCCCATGCTCTAAGCTGTCATTAGAGTTCTGTTCCTAAGACACTGGCAAGATTGTGTCAAACCCCAGCATCCTCTCCACCCACCAAAGCTTATAGTCTCCCTGCTCTTGCATATGAAGAGCTGTGCAACTCGAACTGTGCACAATGTGTAGCCCCAATAAAACTTTCTGGCCTCATCTCCTCTACAATCCCCAGACCTGATGCCACCCACTTGTTTCACGTTTCCTGAATACGCCCTCCACTGTCACACAATTAACTTTGTTGAAGTTATTTCCTTCGTCTTGAATAGTCTTGTCACTCAGGTTCTGCTTAATCTTACATCTTCCCAGACACTTTACTAATCGTCACAGTTAAAATTAATTGTTCCTTCAAGGACTAACTGCCATTATAGAGAACTGAGCCTGCGCCGGGGGATTTGCGTACATTATCATGTTTAGTCCTCACCACGCTTGGGCAAGTTAGGTATTACAGGCCCATGATCCTTCATCCAAAGCCTTGAAGCCAGCTGTGCTTCCAAGTTCAGAAGTCTAGTTTTTAGAAAGGTAATGTAGTGGGAAGTGTCTCAGTTTCCCCATCTGTAAAATGGGGGGGAAAGGTACTAGCCAAGTACCTCTCTCATGGGATTGTTATGAAATAGGCAATGTGTTCCTTCGGAGGAGGGCCTAGTGAAGTGCCTTTATTAAGTGCATTGTGGGGTCTATTTACTTGATTGTTATAAATAACATATAATAGCTTATGAGCAAGCCCTCACTAGGAAAATAAATGGCTCTCACTTTTATAGTTACCTAATTTGTATCGGGAAAGCAATTTGGATGGTGATAAGAGCCCTCGTTTTGCTGGATGTTGTGTTTCTTTTTCTTTCTTTACTTTCATTTCCTTCCGCTACTTACCACACCCTTTACTCAGCATTTCCTATCAAAATCACAGGCCTCCTGCAACTGCAGTCGAAAGTCTTCCTTCATTTTTCTGGCCTATTTTACAATTAATTCATATTTTTCTCTGGCAAAAAAAAATTATGCTAGATCGTTATTCCCTTCTTCTCTGACAAAAATACTTTATGACAATTATGCTAGTTTTTAGTAATTCAATGCAAACATCACCAACACACTCATTTGTTTTATTCTTTTATGGGCCCTGGATACAGAAGGGACCAAGAATGTAGTGCTGGCTGGCAGGTACCTTGAAGATCAGCTAGTATGCATGACCTGGGTCTATTTACTTATCTTTTCTACTTGAAGAAACAAAGGAGAAGAGGGCTCCTTCTCAAGCTCGCACAGCTAGTTAGCAACATAACACTTGCTAGATCCCAGCTGCCCCCACTCCCACCTCTTCCCCCCAATCTCCAAGCAACCACTGATGCCCTCTCTCTCACCATAGATTATTTTCCTAGAATTTCATGAAAATGGGATCAAACGCTATGTATTTTTTTGACTCTGGCTTCTTTCACTCAACATACTGTTTTTGAGATTCATCTACATTGTTGCCTGAATTGGAAGAGTCTTCTTTTTTATTGAGTAGTATTTTCTTATAAAGATCTATCACAATGTATTTATCCATTCTTCTGCTGATGGATGAGTGTGTTATTTCTGGGTTCTGACCATTATGAATACAACTGCTATGACCATCCTTGCATATAGCTGTTTGTAAATATATATATTTTCATTCCCTTTGGGTAAATACTTAGGAGTAGGCTTGATGGGTCATAGGATAAGTACATATTTCATTTTGTGAGAAATTACCATTTGCTTCATCATGTCCACCTAAAGTTGGGGTTGTCAGTGGTATTAGCCAGGGTTCTTCAGAGAAACAGAACCAATAGGCTATAAATGAGATTTATTATAAGGAATTGGCTTATGTGATTACAGAGGCTGAGAAGTCCCATGATCTGCCATGGGAGACCCCAGAAAGCCAATGGTGTAATTCAATCTGAGTATGAAGGCCTGAGAATCAAGAGAGCTGATGATGTAAATACCAGTCCCTGGGCCAGAGAAGATGAGATGAGATGAGATGAGATGAGATGAGATGAGATGAGATGAGATGCCCCCACTGAAGCAATAAGGCAGAAAAACAGGGGGGAATTCCTCTTTCCCCTACCTTTTGTTCTAGTTAGGCCCTTAATGGTTTGGACGACACCTACCCACACTGAAGAGGGCTGTCTATTTCACAGAATCCATCAGTCCAAGCACTAATCTCATCTGGAAAATCCTTACAGACACACTCAGAAATAATGTTGAGCCAAATACCTGGTGAATCCTCTAATCCAGTTAAATTGCCATATAAAATTAACTTTCACATTAGTCTTTTAAATTTTAGTCTTTCTAGTGAGTGTGAAGTTGTACTTATTGTGATTTGAATTTGCATTTTCCTGATGACTCATCTGTGTTTCCCTGATGAATCTTCACGTGATTATTGGCCATCCCTTATACCTTCTTTTGTGAAGTGGCTACTCAAATCTTTTGCCCATTTTTAATTGAGTTATGTTTGTCCTTTGAGTATTGAGTTACAAAAGTTCTTTATGTATTCTGAATACAATTCCTTTGTCAGATATATGTGTTATAAATATATTCTTCTAAATAGGTGGCTTACATTTTCATATTATTTAAGGTGTCATTGGAAGAGCTCATTTCAAAAATTTTAACGAGGTCTAATTAATCATTATTTTCCTGTGTAGGTTGTGGTTTTTTGTATCCTATCAAAACACCTTTTTAAAAATGTATTCCAGTGTCAGAGATTTTTCTCCTATTTTTTTCCCCAAAGCTTTATTGTTTTAGCTTTTGTATTCATGTCTATGATCCATTTTGATTTATTTTTGTGGATGGTATGAGGTGAGTTGGGTTTTCTTTTTTTTCATATAGATTTCTCGTTGTTTCAGCACTGTTTGTTGAAAAGATTTTCCTTTCCACTGAATTATCTTTGTACCATTGTTGAAAATCAATGGACCACAAATGTGTATCTCTATTTCTGTACTCTGTTCTATTTTGTTGATCTATATGTCTATTGTTAGCACAAATCACACTGTCTTGATTACTGTAGCTTTATAGTAAGGCTTTAACTAGGGTAATATCTCCAATTTTTTTTTCAAAACTGTTTTGGCTATTCTTGGTCATTTTATAATCAGCTTGCCAATTTTTACAAAAAAGTTCTGTTGGAATTTTTATTGGAATTGCACTGAACCTATAGATCAATTTTGAATGATAGTCATTCTGACAATCATTCATATTGGAAATATGAAGTCTTCTAATCCATAAACATGGCATATTTCACCATTTATTTCAATCTTTAAATTCGCTCAGTAGTATTTTATTTTGTATTTTTCAGTGTTTAGGCTTTGTACACATTTCATTTTCAATAATATTACATTTTTATGGTATAAACAATTCTAATTTTCTTCTTTTTTTTTTCTAATTTTTTCAAATTGTTCATTGTATAGAAACACAATTGACTTGTGTATATTTACCTATGTCTTGAGCACTTATGAGTACTAGTAGCTTTTTTTCTTGGCTCTTCAAAACTTTCTACAAATAAAGTAATTTCATTTGTGAATAAAGTCAACTTCACATCTCCATTTTCATTTTTTATGCCTTCATGCCTTCTGTTTCTCTCTTTCCTTTTTTTTTTTTTTTTTTTTTTTTTGCTTCATTGTCCTGCTAGAATCTCTAGCACAATGTTCAACAGAAATGGTGAGAATGGGGCGCCTGGGTGGCTCAGTCAGTTAAGTGCCTAGCTCTTGGATTCAGCTCAGGTCATGATCTCACAGTTTGAGTTTGAACCCTACGTAGGGCTCTGTGCTGACAGTGTGAGCCTACTTAGAATTCTGTCTCTCCCTCTCTCTGCCCCTCCCCCCATCAAAATAAATAAATAAACTTTAAAAAAATGTGAATTGCTCCCCCATCTCCCCCAAAAGAAATGGTAAGAATGGACAAGCTTGTTGTATTGCCAGGTCTAAGAAGAAAATGTACAGTCTTTCAACACAAAAGATGATCTTGGCCTTAAGACTTTTTGTTTTGTTTCGTTGATGTCCTTTATTAGGTTGAAAAAGTTACCTTCTATTCTATGTTTACTGAGAGACTTCATCAAAATTTACTCTCAATATGATAAGTTACACTGATGGATGTTCAAGGGCTAACCAACTTTGCATCTTGAATAAACGTGTTATTTAAATTTTTAAAAAATTAATTAATTTTGAGGGAGAGAGCATGAGCAAGGAGGGGCAAAGACAGAGGGAGAGAGAAAGAATCCCAAGTAGGCTCCCCACTGTCAGCCCAGAGCCTGAATCAGGGGCTCAAACTCAGGAACCATGAGATCATGACCTGAGCCAAAATTAAGAGTTGGACATTTAACCGACTGAGCCACCCAGATGCCCCACGTTCTCATTTTTATATCTTACTCGCGATGTATTATCCTTGTTATATCCTGCTGAATTTTATCTGCCAAAATTTTGTTTAAGATTTTTGCATCCGTACTTGTGAGGAGTATTGGTCTATAGTTTTCTTCTTTTGTAACATCTATGCCTGGTTTGGGTGTCCCGTTAATATCGGCCTCATACAATGATTTATTTGGAAATTATTCCTTTCTCCTGTGTTTTCTCAAATAGTTTTTGAAGGATTTGTATTATTTCTTCTTTAAATGTCTGGTAGAATTCACCAATGAAGCTGTCTGGGCAAGGTTTTAAATTACTAATTCAATTTCTTTAGTAGGTATGAGTTTGAATTTTCTATTTCTTCTTACGTTAGTTTGGTAAATTCTATCTTCCAAGGAAGTTGTCTGTTTCATGTAAGTTGTCAAATTTATGTAACTTGTTCATAATATCTCCTTATTATCCTTCAATGCCAGTAGACTGTATATATTCTTTTATCCCTGATATTGTTAATTTGTACTTTCTCTGGTTTTTCATTGATCTTTTCAAAGAACTAACTTCTGCTTCCATTAATCTTCTCTGTTTTTATTTTTTGTTTCATTCACTCCTGCTCTTTCTTTCTGCTGCTTACTTTAATTTGCTCTTCTTTTTCTAATTTCTTAAGGTCAAAACTTATATCATTGATGGAATTCAAGCTATTGTATTGTAATACTTCAAGTATTACAAAGCTGTAAAAACTTATATCATTGATATTAGACCTTTTCTCCTTTTCTAATATAAACATTTAAAACTATACCTTTTACTCTAAGTACTACTTCAGCAAAACAAATTTGAAATATTGTGTTTTGTCATTCAGTTCAAAATATTTTCTTTTCTCTCTTGCGATTTCTTCTTTGACTCATGGGTTATTTAGATACGTGCTATTTAATTTTAAAGTATTTGGTGCTTTCCAATTTGTTTTATTGTTATTATTTCTCATTTAATTCTATTGTGGTCAGACGGTAGGCTACATACAATTTCAGTCTTTTGATACCTACTGAGACTTATTTTATGGTCCGGGATATGGTCTGTCTTGATGAACATTTCATGTGTACTTGAAAAGAATGCTTTAGTCCGAAATTGTTGAGGGTATTGTTCTACAAATGTCAGTTAGGTTATAGCAGATATGTTGCTCAGATCTTCTTATATCCTTATTATTTTGGCTGTTTGTTCTATTAATTACTGAGAGAAGTATATAAAAATCTCCAACTCTATACATTTGTCTATTTTTCTTCACTTCTATCAGTTTGCTTCACATTTTTGAAGCACTACATTTATTTTGTATCATAACAATAGATAATACATTATCATAAAATGTCCCCTCTGCCTCTTATTACATTTTTTCTTAAATTCTGTTTATCTTTTATTAATACAGACACTCTAGCTCTCTTATGCTTACAGTTGGCCATATAGATAGACAGATAGATAGATAGATGCTTTTACTCCACTTACGTGACAGTAATTAAAGTGAAACTCTTACAGACAGCAAATGATTGGGTCTTGCTTTTTTATCCGATCTGACTCAGTCTCACAATCTGTTTTTTGATTACAGTGCTTATTCAATCTAAATTTCATGTAATTTTTGATCTGATTGGATTTTGGTCTACCATTTTGCTATCTGCTTTCTATTTGTCTCATCTGTTTTTGTTCCTGTTCCTTTTTTCTTACTTTCTTTTGTGTTCATCAATTATCGGTAGCATTCCATTTTAATTCCTGTATTGACTTTCTAGCTGTATCTCTTGGCATTATTTCTTTAGTGATTGCTCCAGGAATTACAATCTTTACTTTTTCACAGTTTATTTAATGTTGAATTAACTTAAAATTTGAAATACAGGAACCCTGTGACAATATGGTTCCACTTAACATTCACTCATTGTCTGTGCTAGTGTTTTATCTATATATTACATCTGTGCCTATTATAAACCAAATAATACTAGATTCCAAGTTTCTTCTCTTGTATGCCTGATTCATGAAGAGATAGTGAAGTCAAACAATACTTTTAATAGTTAAAACTTGACCCAACAAGGTCAAAACCAATTTCTCATTGCACTAAAAAGTTTCCAAAAACATTTCATGTCTTTATGTCTTGAAAGCTAGTGATTGGGGAACCCTGAGCAGCTCATTGAGGTTTATTCCTTGCCTCTGAAACAAACGTCTGGGATATTTACATTTCAAAGTAGAAAGAGAATTAAAAATCCTCTTGTCAGCACTCTTTTTGTTCCCAGAGAAGTACATCCAGATATGCAGTGGGCTGATCTAAGATCACATGCATTCATTCATTTAGTAATTCACTGAAAAATTCACCATTTGTTGTAAAAAATGTTTATTAAGTGCTTACCATGTCCCTGTTAATGAAGATACAAAAATGAGTAAGAACTAAAAAACACTGAACTGTACCCTTAAAACAGGGGAGTGTCATGGTAGGTAAATTGTACCTCAGATAAAGCTGTTTTAAAAAATGAGTAAGATCCAGTCCTTTCCATCAAGGAGATCATAGTGTAATGGAAGTGTAAGACACATAGAGGCAATTACAACAAAATGTGAACATGCTGTAACAGACCCGTATGCTTTGCCACTTAACACTGGAGTACCCTGGGGCTCAGGCTTGGACCTCTTCTATTTTCTTTCTACAACCACTCCCTTTATGATCTCATTCAGTGTCATGGCTTTAAATATCAACTGTATGCTGATGACTCCAAAATTTCTATCTCCAGCAGATGTCTCTCCCAAACTCCAGATTCATGCACCCAATCGACAACCTGACATCTCTGCTTTAAAAGCTAATTAGTATCTCAAACTCAACACCTCCAAAACCACATTCCTCATCGTCCCCTCCAAATCTGCTCCTTCGACAACCTTCATCCTCCCAATGCATCAACAGTTCCATCTTCATAGTTGCTCAGGCCAAAAAACCTTGAAGTCATCTTTGACTTGTTTCTTTCTGTGATTTAATCCATCATGAAATGCTATTGGCTCTACATTCAACATATATCCAGAATATATCCAGAACATATATCCGCTACTTACCATGTCCCCGGCTGTAATCCTGGTCCCAGCCACCATCTTCTCTTGCATGGATTATTGCCTTATTCCCCCAACAGCCCATATTCTATAAAACACAGGAACCTTTAAAAATGTAACTCAAGTGAAATCAGTTCTCTGATCAAGTCCTCCAATGGCTTCCTGTCTCTCTACTAGTTAAAGCTGAAGTCCTCACAGTGGCCTCAAAAACCCCTCAAAATCTGGGCTCCCATCTCCATTCTATTATCTTTCTTTTTTTTTTAATGTTTTTTGTTTTGTTTTGTTTTTTAATTTTTGAGACAGAGAGAGGCAGAGCATGAGCGGGGAAGGGGCAGAGAGAGAGGGAGACACAGAACCTGAAGCAGGCTCCAGGCTCTGAGCTGTCAGCACAGAGCCCGACGCGGGGCTCAAACTCACAGACTGTGAGATCGTGACCTGAGCTGAAGTTGGACGCTTAACCAACTGAGCCACCCAGGCGCCCCACTATTATCTTTCTTATCTAGTCTCCCCTACTGCTCTTTCTATTTTGTTCCATGCATATGAGCTTCCTTGCTGTTCCTCAAATATTACTGGCAAGCTCTTACTTCAGGACCTTTGAACTTGCTGTTCCCTCTACCTGGAGCTCTCTTCATCAGATATCCCCGTTGCTCACTTCCTCACCTGTTTCCAGTCTTTGTTCGGATGTCACCTTCTCACTGAAGTCTCCCTTGATTACCCAATTTTGATTTGGAAGCATCTCACTAGCACCCTGGCACTTCTATTGCCCTTCCCACTCTATTTTCTCCATAAGCACTAATCACCTTAAATCTACCTCATAAACAACTTACTTTTTTGGTTCATTTTCTGTTTATCCTCAATAGGCCAAGAGTCCTATGAAGGCTTGTCTGTATGTTCATAACCGTTTCACAGGGTCGAGCACAGTAAGGTATTCAAGAAAACATTGGAATGATTGTACCAATATGCCTAGTACTCTTAAGAGAAGAAAATGGGTGGGTTTTCTTCTGTGACCAGGCCAGGTTTTTTTGTTTGTTTTTTTGTTTTTGCATGTTTGTTTGTGGGAGGGCTACAATGGAGGAAAGGTTGCTAGATGTTAGGGGAAAGTTAATTGTGCAAGTGACAGTTGAACTTGGCTGTGAAGGATGACCAGGAATTTGCCAGACAGAGAAGACAGTAAAGGGCATTCCAGGTAGAAGCAGCAGCATGTGCAAGGGCAATATTTTCCAAAAGCATGGCATGACCGTTAAACGTCAACGAGTGGGACATAGGGGCAGGGTCGAGCGGGCAAAATGAATTGATGGGGCCAGAGAGGAGGCCTGGAGGTCTGGTCAGAGCCAGCCACGAAAGACAGAGTTAGATGAGACCTAGGTCTTCCAACTCCCTCTCCAGCGCTTTGTCCACTGCTTCAGAAGGACTCTCTTTTCAGCCCCAAACTTACTTCTCCTTTGGGTGTTATAGGTTGATGCCTTTACCGCCCATGTTTTCCTTTATAAATAATTGTATTCATAACCCCAGAGTGTGAGGTCTAAGACACGTGATTCTAAAAGTATGTACATTGTAAAAACAAAAAGCTGAAAGCATTTGTATTTTGAGATAGATTATATAGATTTTTGATTTCTCAAATCCAAAAGACTGATTATTTCAAATCAAAATTCCCAAAGAAGTGACAGTTGGTGCCTGGTGCAAGCCTATTTTCACCATCAATTTAGAGTTCAAACTCTATGGGAAAAAAATGCCAATGATCTAACACACAGAGGGCTATGGAAATGGATGTAAATTTGGGAAGAATCAAAAAATGTTCTCCACAATTTTCTGGCAGCTGACAACTGACAATGATATATTAACTATTATATATTTGAATTGTTAAATTAAACAACAAGGGGGGGGGGGCACCTGGGTGGCTCAGTCGGTTAAGCATCCGACTTCGTCTCAGGTCATGATCTCGTGGTCCGTGAGTTCGAGCCCCGCGTCGGGCTCTGTGCTGACAGCTCAGAGCCTGGAGCCTGTTTCAGATTCTGTGTCTCCCTCTCTCTGACCCTCCCCCGTTCATGCTCTGTCTCTCTCTGTCTCAAAAATAAATAAACATTAAAAAAAATAATAAATAAAATAAAAAATAAAAAATTAAACAACGAGGAGTAGGAAATTGTGTGTAGTAAAAGTGATCATGGACTATAATATTGTTTTAGTCTTTTTAAAAATTGTTTTATTCTTAAAAGTGATATTTTTTATACTTCAATTTTTCTTAATTCCATTTGTAAGGCTGAAGATTTGCACCTTTTTATTAACTTTGTCAGAGTTAAGTATTAAATATTAAAAATAGGCAATAAGCAGACCAATTATGCATTAATTCATTCAACAAATATTTGACAGCCTATTATGAACAAGGAATGTAATCTGGTTTTGGATTCCACACGACACAAAAGCAAGTAGCTATTTCTCTTTTCTTAAAATAACCATGAGGAATACGTTGACCTAGAGGGTGGAGATTAACCACTCAAATCAATTTGTAAATTTATAGTTTTACTTGATTTAAGAGTAAACAGTTGTGAGAACACCCCAAAAGTCCTATGGAAAGCATATCATTTCCATTTACCTGTATGCACAACAAATGACTAAAATTTTGTTGGAAGTTGTATCAGCCAATATTTATCTTCAACGGAGATTATTTCTAAGATTCCTTACATTGGCATGAACTGAAACTGCATCCAGCACTTGGGAGCCTGATACTCCTACGACAAGATCCATTTTCTCTGTACAAACATATATCCGCATAGTATTTTTAAACTGCATTTCTTGCAATATGTGGCAAGAGCCACACAGATGTTCTGTCACTCTGACCTAGCAATTCTACTCCCGGGAACTTATCCAAAGGAACTAATTCCACAGAAGCGAAAATCTATATGCACGAAGATTTTTACTACAGGGCCATCTATAGCAGCCCAACTTGAGAAGCAATCCAAGTTTCTATAACAGGAAAACGATTTTAAAAAGTGTAGTGCATCAGCCAGATGCCATATTATGTGGTCATTAAAAGTCAGAATCGTGAAGACTGCGGAAGTGTCAAAAATATTTTTGATAAACCTCAAATTAAAAGATAGTATTTTAGAAATGGCACTTACAGGGGCGCCTGGCTGGCTCGGTCAGTTAAGCATCCAACGCTTGCTTTCAGCTCAGGTCATGATCTCTGGGTCATGGGTGTGGAGCCTGCTTGGGATTCTCGCTCCCTCTGCCCCTCCCCCACTCATGCTTTTTCTTTCCCTCTCTCTCTAAAATAAAATAAAATAAAATAAAATAAAATAAAATAAAATAAAAATGGCATTTACATTGTGATTATAAATATGTAAAAGTAGATGAACATGTGGAGGACTAGAAGATAAAAGTGAGACAGGAAAACGAGTCTGTTCAGATAGAGGAATTAGGAGTGTGTTTTACTTTTTATGAAAATTTTTCAAGTTTTTGGGGCACTTGGGTGGCTCAGTCGGTTGAGCATCCGACTCAGGTCATGATCTCACGGTTTGTGAGTTCGAGTCCCGCGTCCGGCTCTGTGCTGATAGCTCGGAGCCTAGAGCCTGCTTGGATTCTGTGTCTCTCCCTCTCTCTACCCCTCCCCTGCTCACGCTCTGTGTCTCTCTGTCTCTCAATAATAAACAAATGTTAAAAAAATATTAAAAAATTTTTTTCAAGTTTTGTGTTACATCAACTTTTTTTAAAAAAGATTTTTTTAAGTAATCTGGACACCCAATGTGGGACTTGAACTTACAACCCCGAGATCAAGAGTCAAAGGATCCACCGATTGAGCCAGCCAGGCGCCCCTACATCAACTTTGCAACTGAAGAGTGTGTCATGCGAAATCAACCCACACCGTAAAGATATGTCCACGTAGATCATAAATAAAAGCTGGGTGTCTACAGAGTTGACCCATTTGTGCTCCCTGTGAGCTTTCCTCTGTAGTCCTCTCTGTAACTATAATTAGTTATCTCCAACCCCAATGTGGCTGCATTGGAGATAAGGCCTTTGAGGAGGTGATTAAGGTGAAATGAGGGGATCGGGGTGGAGCTCTGATCCCACAGAACTGGCGTCTAAGAAGAGACACCAGAGGTCTCTCTCTCTCTGCCACGTGAGGACACAGTAAGAAGGCAGCCACCTGCAAGCCAGGCAGAGGGCTCTCACTAGAACCTGATCATGCTGGCACCCTGATCTCAGACTCATAGTCTCCAGAACTGTGAAAAAAAAAATTAAATGTTTGTTGTTTAAGCCACCCAGTCTGCAGCCCAAGCAGACTAAGACACTAACCTCCAAGGACCACGTGGATTCTGTCGGCACAGTGTTCCAGGTAGACAGCACGGGCACCGGGAACACAAGGTGCCCCTCGCCCTGAGTGCCGAATGTCCAGCTTTGGGGGCACGTCCAGAATCGGTAACAGCAACGTAAGTTCTGCCAGCTGTGGCAGTTCTTCACATCCAGGGTGTTCAGAAATTAGGTGATTTCATGTGTGAACACGACAGCACACCCGCACACCAACGTATGCATGCGCTCTTCCAACAAATATGTATTGAGCACCAACTGTGTGTGGGTTGAGCACATCGGTGCAGAGGATACAGCAGTAATCGGAACAGACAAAACTCCCTGTCCTCAGAAAGCTGATCTTCTACTAGGGAGGACAGGTGATAAATGAAATGAGTAAGCAAAATATATGGTATGCCACATAGTGGTGAGTGTTAAGAAGAAAACTAAGGCAGCAAAGGGGCTAGGGAATAAGCAGTGATTTTCAAGAGAGAGGTTAGGGGAAGTCTCACCAAGAAGGTACCAGTGCAATAAAGACCTGAAGCAGGTAAGGGAAGGAGCCATGCGTGTATCAAAAGAACATTCCAGAATGACAGAAAGGCAAAGAGTCTGAGGTGTGTTGGAAAATCACCAAGCAGGGGGAGATGGCAAAGAAGAGAAGAAACGAGGGGAGAGAGGTGAGGGGCAGTGCAGATCACACAGAGCTCACGGAGCATTCTACTGACCTCACCTTCTCCACTTGGACACAGTCGGCTTCACATTGTAACAAAGTCTCTTCCGCTGCTGTGTGGGCAGCCGCAGCTACTAAGCAAAAGCATTGGAATACCTGCCCTATTGGCTCCCCCGGGGCTGCTGTAGCCAATTACCACAAACTGGTGGCTTACAACAACAGAAATGTGTTCTTCCACCTTTCTGGAGGCCACAAGTCTGAAATCAAGGTGTCTGCAGGGGTGGTTTCTTCTGGACCCTCTGAGGGAGAATCGGCCCCAGGCCTGTCTCAGCTTCGGGCCGTTGCAGCAATTGGGCTTGGAGCTACTTGTCACTCAAGTCTCTGCTTCTGGCTTCACCGGGCCCTTTCCCGTGTATGCGTGGTTTTCTGTGTTTCCGTGTCTGAACCTCTCTGTCCTTCTTATGAAGACACCAGTTGTTGGATTAGGGCCTATTGTAATGCAGTATGACTGCATGTTCATCGATTACATCTACAAAGACCCTATTTCCAAATAAGGTCACATTGACAGGTTCCAGATGAACATGAATTCTGGATAGTAGACAGTTCGCTAACACACCTATCGCTAAAATAGTGCATTTAGGTGTATGATGAAAAAACTAGGCTTGTTTTTTCAGGTCCATTCCTGCAGTTTACAGGAAGGAAAACACCGTGTGAAATGAAAGGCGATCACTTACCAAGATGGAATTGGCTGAAAACAAAGTATGCGTAAGAAGGCCAAAGTCCAGGTCTGAGACTAATCTGCTGAGTTGTGTGTTTTTTTTTTTTTTTCTTTTTTTCCCCAAAGTAGCAGTAAACTTATATGAGCACATACATCTGAAAAGAAAACAAAAAAGGACTTTCCACAGAACTGCCTTCAGTAATGAAGGTTTTAGCCCTGGTGCTGGCAGTGAGCGGCCAGGCAGTCCAGCAGGTCTGGGTTCAGGATCTCCAGCAGAAAGGCAGGGTAAGGACTGCCAGTCTTTTCCTGCTGACTTGTTATTTTCATTTATTTTTAATTTTTAAACAATTTTTACTGTTTACTTATTTTTGAGAGAGACAGCATGCACAAGCAGACGAGGGGCAGAAAGAGAAAAAGAGACACAGAATCTGAAGTGGGCTCCAGGCTCTGAGCTTATCAGCACAGAGCCCGATGCGGGCTTCGACCCCACAAACCGTGAGATCGTGATCTGAGCCAAATTCAGATGCTCAACTGACCGAGCCACCCAGGCGCCCCTTCCGGTGACTTTTTAAAAGAGAACATTTTGTGCTCTATGAAACAAAAATGTATACAAATTCAACATTTACAAATACTAACCAAGTTCTTGAACTGCCCCTCTCTTCCCTACACTCACCCGTTGCCGCCTCTCTCCCTGGTGCCTTCCGGGCCTGATTCACCAAAGTCCAGGAAGAAATCCCAGGAGAGAAGGTCAACAAGGACGGCGAGACTCTCTGCTTCTTTACCAGCCTAGTTTGCTGCAGCCAGCCATGCTCCTCAGGGGGCATCGTCTTGACGCATTTATATATGGCTGTGTCCACCTCAGAAAAAAGTCATGGAGCATTTCTGGAGATGATACCAAGCACATGAGGCTACTTCACAACCATGAGCTAGTGATGTCTGGTGATCACAGGGATGGTCTCTACCCTTCTCTTTCTGTCTGTCTGTCTCTTTCTCTGATGTCTCTCTCTGTCTCTTATACACACACACGCACACACTATTTAGTGCCTTGCCTCTTCAAAGCACCACCTGTATACTTCTGGTGTAGCTGTTCCTCTTCTCCATACCCTCTCTCCACACGTGCATATTTTACCCCCCAGTGCCTGGCCTTATGGAGGACTTACACCTCCATCACTTCCACCCAAATGCTGCTCACTTAACACCCGACCGTGTTCCTGCCCCCTTCCTGTTCAATGTGGCTTATATGGCGTTAGCTGGGACATACATGAAATCAAGTTGCCTGTGACACGGCTCTGTGCTCAATTCAAGACCTATTGAGAGACAGTCACCCTGCCAAGCCTCTGTGAGCAGCATCAGTGGAGAACAGTAGTACAGACACCCTTGCTTCTTTTTTCCATAGACAGTCCCCATTCCCGTGCCCGTATTTTTGGTGTTTCAATACTAAGGCTAGACTAAGTGTGGAATAAGTGTGAAAGCCCAAATAGAAAGACAGGTAGCCACTTTCACTGGAGAAAAAAAAAAAAAAAGTTTGTGTAGCGTTTCATTACGGTTCAGCCTCTGTTGCCTTTCTTTTTGGGTCCCTGCTTTTTCATTTCAATGGTAGCATTTAAAAACACAGTTGTATCCAAAGAAAACAGAAACACTACTTTGCAAAGATATATGCACCCTTATATTTAGTGCAACATAATTTACAATAACCAAGGTATGGGAGCAGCCCAAGTGCCCACCAATAGACAAGTGGATAAGGAAGATGCAGCGTATGTGTACAGTGGAATATTACAAGACAGGATGAGATCTTGCCATTTGCAACAACGTGTTACCATACCTGGAAGGTATTATGCTAAGTGAAATAAGTGAGACTGAGAAAGACAAATATCATATGATTTCACTTCTATGTGGAATCTAAAAAACAAAACATGAATTTAATTTTTTTTTTAACGTTTATTTAGTTTTGAGATAGAGAGAGGCAGAGCATGAACAGGGGAGGGTCAGAGAGAGGGAGACACAGAATCCGAAACAGGCTCCAGGCTCTGAGCTGTCAACACCGAGCCCGACACGGTGCTCGAACCCACGGACCGCGAGATCATGACCGGAGCCGAAGTCAGCCGCTTAACCGACTGAGCCACCCAGGCGCCCCCAAAACAAATGAATTTTAAAAATGCAGAAACAGACCTACAGAAAACAAACTGATGGTTGCCAGAGGGAGGAGGGGTGGGGGGGGGGATGGGCAAAATGGATGAAGGAAGTGGGAGATCCAGGCTTCCAGCTGTGGAATGAATGAGTCGCAGGAATAAAAGGCACAGCACAGAGAATACAGTCAATGACACGTAATAGCATCGTGTGATGACAAATGGTAGCCGCACTTGTGGCGACCACGGCATAACATACGGAGAAGTCCGATCCCTCTGCTGTACGCCTGAAACTAACGTAGCATTGTAAGTCAACTCTACTCAAGTAAAAAAAATTAAAAAAAGAAAAGGCCATAAAAAAAGAGGCTGTGGTGTACACTTTGCTCTTTAGTATCTATTGATGTGTATTTTACATGTCATATAATTCATCCATTTCTAGTGCGCAGTTCAATGAGTTTTGGTAAGTTACCAGGTTGTGCAGCCATAACCATAAATCAGTTTTTGGAGGTTCCCATCACCCTAATAAGATCTCTCATGCCCATTTATAGCCAATCCATTCCGCCTCCACCCCCAACCCCTAGCAACCTCTCTAGCCTCCTAATTAGCAACTATGATAAAATAAAACTTGGTATTGTCATTATAGGCTAAACAGACTCGGACAGCTTCCTTCCTACGTGAGGAAGCTGGCATTCTCACAGTGGCTGCCATTGTGGTCTAAGCCCAGGGCCAGTTGTCATGGTGAAACTGAAGACTGGGGGAGGGGAGATGAAGGTCGTGGCCAGTACACTGACCTTGCTGAAACCCGTAAGCCCCTTACCCCGGAACCACAGTACACTGTCTCCTAAACCCGCTCTGCTGAGAACAACTTTTTTAACAACTTAAAAACAAAATTCACAGGAAAAATGACTATGTGCCTCAGTCTTAAAGTTTTTATTTATTCATTTAAGTAATCTCTAGCCCCAGCATGGGGCTCGAACTCACAACCCCAAGACCAAGAGTCGCACGCTTCTCTGACTGAGCCAGTCAGGCACCCCCTCAGTCTTAAATTTACTGTAACTTTTAAAAAGTGGGGCGCCTGGGTGGCGCAGTCGGTTAAGCGTCCGACTTCAGCCAGGTCACGATCTCGCGGTCCGTGAGTTCGAGCCCCGCGTCAGGCTCTGGGCTGATGGCTCCGAGCCTGGAGCCTGTTTCCGATTCTGTGTCTCCCTCTCTCTCTGCCCCTCCCCCGTTCATGCTCTGTCTCTCTCTGTCCAAAAATAAATAAAAAAACGTTGAAAAAAAATAAAAAGTAATATATGTTTGTAAAGCCTGGATTATGACCTAAGAAGGTTTTTGTAACTAAAAAACAAAAGGTGAGATGAAATAAGAAATCGCCATGCTCAAGTACACAGGGAAATGCTGGTCACTGACAGTTTGGAAGTTTGTTTTGTTTTGTTTTTTAAGAAAGAAATGTCAAAGTAAACACAAGGATCAAAAACCTGGCTGGCTCAGTCAGTAGAGCATGTGACTCTTTATCTCGGGGTCATGAATTCAAGCCCCACGTCGGGGGTGGGTAGAGTTTACTTAAAAAAAATTTTTTTTTAATTAAAAAAAACCGACAGAGGTATTTCTGCCTCCGCTGTCCTCTGTGCTCCATGAGAGGAGAAACGTAATAGATCCTCAATTAATATTTGCTTAAAGAATGAATAAATGAATGAGGGCCCATTATGTTCTAAGTACTATGCCAGAAACTGGGGCTCAAAAGATGACCAAGGACTTCATGTCAAGAAATCTAAGTACAGTGGAGAAGCAGGCATATAAACAAATAATTTCTATGTAGTATGAGAACCAATAGAAGTAATTTCAAGGTATAAAGATCACCCAGAACAGGTGGTAATTAATGGAGGAAATAATTAGGGGAAACTTTGCATGTGCCCATATTCTTCAGGAAGGCAATGACAGAGGAGGGCATTTTAGGCAGAGGAAACAGCATATACGAAGGGAAGAAGTGGGGTGCCTGGGTGGCTCAGTCGGTTAAGTGCCCGACTTC
Source organism: Neofelis nebulosa (assembly GCF_028018385.1). Lineage (NCBI taxonomy): Eukaryota > Metazoa > Chordata > Mammalia > Carnivora > Felidae > Neofelis > Neofelis nebulosa. The sequence goes on from NC_080782.1 coordinate 224,081,414, forward strand.
GGCTCAGGATATCATCTTGCAGTTCATGAGTTCAAGCCCCGTATCAGGCTCTGTGCTGACAGCTCAGAGTCTCCAGCCTGCTTCGGATTCTGTGTCTCCATCTCTCTGCCCCCCCCCTGCTTGCTCTCTCTCTCTCTCTCTCTCTCTCTCTCCCAAAAATAAACAAACGTTGAAAAAAACAACAACAAAGGGATGAAGTAGCAGTCTGAGCATAAAATGTATCAAGGTATGTTCCCCCCCCCCCCCCCCCCCCCCCCCGCAGCCATGGGAAACAACGCAAATGTTAACAAAGTCTTGGGTGGGGGTCAGATGTAGGAAGCAAGAAACAATATGAAGGTCACCTTCAAGGGCTTTGGTGGGAAGCAAGAACTGTGCACAATGCAATGGTTCTTCCATGGAGGACAGACTAGACGGTGTGAGCAACAGTAAGCAGAACAATGGAGCAAATTTCTTGTGCCAGTTTATGTGTAGGGCCTCAGTGCTGAAAATGTAGGAAAGTGGCAGTGGCAGAAGTCACGGTTTTGATGGAATAAGGTGGCACATGGAATTGTGCGTGAAGTCTGCAGTCGGTAGAGAGATGCACCAGAGAGAAGGAAAAGAAACAAGAACCTCGGACTCTGGCAATAGTGAACTTGGTGAGAGAGGGACAGTCGGAGGTATCAAGTTCAAAGGGGTGGATGGAGAGCAAGAACCAGATTAGCATGGAAATGGGGACCAGGAAGATTCCCTGAGACCATATTATGCAGAGAAAGGAGACTGTTATTCAGACCTGTGGTCTGGTCCAAGCACGATGTGAGAGCTATTTAAAATGCTGCTGATTGAATTTGTCACCCCCACCCCGCCACCAACAAAAAAAGCTGGAAGGTTCTCACCACATATTTGAGGCTTGGAAAGCAAAACGTGTCTTAAAAACCATCCTAAGAGATCACTCTAGAAAGATCTGGAGAATGATATCAGAAACCTTTTAATTTGTTTTGGGAAAAAAAACAGCACAAAGCCAATTGTATATTTCTATACAGTGTTCTAATTCGAGAAACTAATTTCATTGTCAACAAATCTTTTTGTGGCCTTTATAAATAAATCCTTCTGGTATTATCATTGTAATATAGACCTGGCCAAGATATGTTTGAGTTAAGATCAAGGTTTCCAGAGCAGTCAAATCAAATAAATGGTCCCCTCGCAGATTCTTTTATAAGAGGTTTCTTATTTATTTTAAAGGGTTTCTGTTTTGTTTTTGAAGAGGGCAGATCTGGGTATGCCCCTAGCCATCTACATCACACCAAAATAACTTGCAGACAAGATGATCCCTTGGTTCCTTTGACTGCGAGATTACAAATGAACAGTCCTGCTTTTAGGTGGACATACTCCCGAGAAAGGAAAGCCACTGAGGACCAGGGTGAAGGTAACTCAATGGACGCATCAACGTCTCACTGAAGAAAAGAGAAGCAGGAAAAGAAAATTCTCTGCAACGTCACTACGAGGATGAGGTACAGCGGTTCTGAGAGATGGGGTGAGGGTATCTGCCTTATTTCAGCATCGCTTGGGCACACACCAGCAATGGTATTTCATTTCTGAAATTCCACTGCTTCTGGAATTCCAGCCAGGGTCCCTGCAGATCGCTGTGTGCTCCTGGAGCCCACAGTGGTGATCGGGGAGGCACGCGGAACACCGAGCACCACGCTCATAGGTTGTTTAGCAGACTATTCACACGAGTAAAAAGCAATCATAAAATTCCTCAAAAGCTATCTTGAGCTCTGACTTAATATGTTCAAACAGTTACTTTTCGGGGGGTCATATTCAATATTCTCAAAAAGTTAAAACTCAGCCGAGGCTCCACCTCGTTGATTCTTTGGCATTTTGAGAAGTCATGATTCAGACAGGAGAGACAGGCCCTCGTTTCACACCCGTCACCCCGACACAGCCGAGGCTGCTCCCTGGGTGAGGGCTCCGGGGCTCACTCTTTTCGGCTAGAAATGGGACGAGATGTCCCGCCCCGTGGAAAAGGGGCAATGCCATACTTTGGCACATCTGCCCTTTGAGAATGTTCCCCGAACGGTAACAGCTGCAGCTGGGCCCGCCAAGGGGATGTTTTAGTGACACAAAAAGCCTTTCATTACAGGCCTCAGTGCTATTTGTGATGTTTGGATTCATCTTTTGTTACTGTCCTTTTTTTTTTTCTAATTTAATTTTTTGAAAATGTTAATTTACTTTTGAGAGAGAGAGAGACAGACAGAGTGTGAGCGGGGGAGGGGCAGAGAGAGAGGGAGACACAGAATTCGAAGCAGGCTCCAGGCTCTGAGCCATCAGCCCAGAGCCCGACGCGGGGCTCAAACTCACAGACCTCAAGATCATCACCTGAGCCGAAGTTGGACGCTTAACCGACTGAGCCACCCAGGGGCCCCTGTTGTTTACTGTTGTTCTTGAAGTTTGCTTCTTGTTTGGAGCACTAGTAAAAACTTGGGGATATCTTTTTCTTAGATCAAAGTTATTTTGTGTACGTGGACAGTGGTTTATAAGTACACTAAACCCAGCTTTGGCACACACGATCTTCCAGATGGGATGAGAACGCCTGAACTACTCAATACAAACCCACATTTTTAATAAGTGACACACAATGTCCTATATTTTAGTGTTATATCCTTCTGACTTCCAATCTTCCTCCTACTTTAAATGTGAAGATTTTCTTTAATCCTATTTCTTAATGAACAAAAAAAAAACTATTAGGGAGATAAAAAGTTGAGCGTTTTTAAGTGTATGCTTCAGGGATATTGATTTATTCACTTTGTACCCCTTGGTGATACAAATGAAAAAGGATATCAAGCCAACTTAGAAGTTAGCAGGGTTTTTTCCCTCTTAGGCTTCTGTGCAATTAATTAGGACAACAGGGAAGCCTTTCATGAAAGTAGTATCTTCAGGCTTACCTTCATGTTCTTTTATCTTAACATAACATGTTGGTTTCTAATTTCTTCTCCCCCCCCCTTCAATCATGTAGGTTAGCAGCCAATCAAAAAGCAAAGAGAATTTCTAATATTAAGATTATAATGATAAGTCACATTCCTAATTTCAAAGTATAGCTGTAATTCAGGGGGAAAATGTCATTATAAAAGCTCCCCTCTTTAAACCACAGTTAGTATAATAATTGATTTCTCTAATTTTAATCGACCGATTAATACTATCGAGTTCTTCATGGGGTCTTAACAGTATTCTCCATGTTGTACTTCTTTTGAGCCTGACATAAATCAGGGCTCTAGCCCTCTATTTTTTTCTAAACGGCCTCCATGCACAGTCAGGGGAAACGTACACAGAGTCAACAAGGATCCTGTTAACTAGTGGGAGAAATCAAGCCGACATATGTGAAAGCATCATTACCAAGCTAGCATTCAGGACGGGAGGGGAGGCTGTGCTGTGCCCTTCTGTGCTGAGCGCTGTGGCTCTCTCATCACCCCAGAGCAGTGGTGACCCACAGGCTTCAGCGAAGTCTTTCTCACAATTGCCCTCAGCTGAAGACCGCCATGCCCCCAGGATCATGCTCCTTCCTGAAAACCTTCATCCAAAGACTGGTTGATTAAGGAGAGGGTACTAGAGGCCTCCCACCCTTGCCTTGAGTCAGGATCATTCAGAAGGACCATCCCCACTTTAGAGCTTTCCTGTAAAACCACCCCAATGTGTTGTAACTCTGTTGGCCTTTCTCTGGACAACTCTATGTCCTTCACTCCCCCATAGGGATTGACCCCCAGCATATTTCCCAATGTATTTCCTGCATGCAAATCTGTCTCAGAGTCTGATTTCTGAGGGGGGACCCAGCCATAGCAGCATCAAGCACTGATATGATGAAACCAGGAGGCTCAGGTTTGGGTCTTGCTCCTGCCATTATGAGGAGTCACCTCTCTGAGTCTCCTTTGAAAGGAAGGGTCACACTAGATCTCCAAATTAACGCAGCTTTCAAAGTCTGAGATTACTGTCACACAGTAAGCGCTCAATCTTGATCGTTCTAAAAATTGTGACAAATATCAATTGAAAATGCAGAACCAAAAATCAATAGCTAAGAATCACTTTCCTAATTCACTGGCTAATTTGTTTGGCAATACAAAATAGATTTCCCCCCAAATATCCATTTGACAACAGAAGATACTCTTGTCAATAATTTCTGCACGGAGTTTCCATCTCCTTTCTTTTCTCTGCCCAGGTTTGTAGGAGCAGAGGTAAGTCCATTCAAATACCTCATCGCCCTCTGGAACCAGATCAGCGATTGCAGAGAAGGTTGGTAGAATCTATCTACATCCGTCATGTATTTCGGAAGCGAGCAATTTTGTGTTAGCATTCTTAAAGGGTGAATTTAAGGAATTATAAGGAAAAAGGGACTCCCTTAAAACGATTTAATAAAGATAATATGGAAAGAATTATAGCCAACTTATTACATTAAATATATGTGCCTAATTACGATACATGGGATCTAAAGTCCCAAGTCCTTCGTGTCTCGTTTTATCCTCTTAGATTGCTGTTTTGATGTAGATACTATTAAAGTCATTGCAGTACAGGTGCTCACATTACACCGTCCTTCTTGGTAGTGCCTTAGGAGAACTCCTTCCAAGAGAGGCACAGTATTAGTTCCTGCCACTAGCTCCAGAACATTCTTGACCTTAGGATAAAGTCGTTTTGTGGGTTTTTGTTGTTGTTGTTGTTTTTGTTTTGTTTTTCCTACAAATTGACTTTGGCTCTCTATTTTCCCCTTCCTTTCTTGGTTTGTACCTCCTGCTTTTTGGCCCTTCCCTCCCGTATACACTTTGTCCTGCATCTTGTACTGTAATAGCCTTTATGTCTGCATTTGACTGCTGTCACTGTTATTGTGCCAACTCTCTTCCTGGCTGCTGGCTTCGAGGCTTGCCTGCGTGCTGCCCAAGTCACTCTTCCAAGTGCCCATCTTGGCATTCCTGGTGAGTGTGGTGTGGTGGGGAGGTGAGGTAAGATGTGGTACGTTGAAGTGTGGGGAGGTGTGGGAAGGTGTTAGGAGATGAAGTAAGGTGTGGTGGGTGTGGGATGGTATATGCTGAGGTGTGGCAAGGTGTGGTAAGGTGTGTTTCTCTTTTTTCTGAACTGACTCCACGTACACAGTCAGAGGAACTATAACGTGCCCAGGAAAACTCATCATTGGCCAAAAAAGGCCTAGCTTTCTGGCAACACTGTCTGGTTACAGGTTGACCCCGGTAAGCAAGCATATTCTGCATATAACTTGTCTCCCTAACGTCGGGAAGTGGCCTGGATCACCTACCACCTGACATGTGGACCGTTAGCAGCACTTTGCTTTTCACCTACTGCTACCAAGGAGGTGTGTGCAGACTTTTCTTAAAAGCTTTTGGAGGAAATCTTTGGAAAAGTTATCCCTTGATAACTTTTATCCCTCATTATCTCTCGAAAAAAACATGAAAAGAAAGTAAAAAAGTGCTCAGGAAAGGAAGTCAAGCTGTACCCATCTCCCCACCCTTATTTCTGCCCCAGGGCTCTTCATTGACAATGACCGCCTGCCTCACTCATTTTCCACTGCCTGATTCCCAATCCCACACATTCATTAAGGTTTGTATGTAAAGAGAACAAAATTAGTTTTCAAGATGGTAGGTGATACATTTAATTTTTAGAAAGGTTTAATTTTTTAGGTCAGTTTTAGATTCATAGCAAAATGGAAGGGGATGTACAGAGATTTCCCACATATCCCTTGTGCCCACACACGCATAGGCTCCCCCAGGTATCAACATCACTCACCAGAGTGGTACATGGGTTACAACTGATGAACCTACATTAACACATCATTATCACCCAAAGTCCATAGTTTACCTGAGGGTTCACTTTAGGTGCTGTATGTTATACATTCTATGGGTTTGGACAAATGTATCCAACATTACAGTATCATTCAGCGTCTTTTCACTTGCCTAAAAATCCTCTGTGCTCTGCCGATTCATCCTTTTCCCTTCCCACCCTCCCCCAGCCCTTGGCAACCACTGATCATTTTACTGTCTCCATAGTTTTACCTTTTCCACAGTGTCAAATAGTTGGAATCATACAGAATGTAGCCTTTTCAGATTGGCTTCTTTCATTTAGTGATGTGCACTTAAGATCCCTCCGTGTTTTTTCATGGCTTGAGAGCTCATTTCTTTTTATTTATTATTAATTTTTTTAATGTTTATTTGCTTTTTGAGAGAGACAGAGGATGAGCGGGGGAAGGGCATAGAGAGAGGGAGATACAGGATCTGAAGCAGGCTCCAGGCTCTGAGCTGTCAACACAGAGCCTGACGTGAGGCTCAGACTCATGAGCCCTGAGATCATCACCTGAGCTGAAGTTGGACTCTCAGCCGACTGAGCCACCCAGGTGCCCCAGCTCATTTCTTTTTAGCACTGAGTAATAGTCCATTGTCTAGATGTAACACAGTTTATTTATTCACTCACCTACTGAAGATCATCTTGGTTATTTCCAAGTTTGGGCAATTATACATAAAGCTGCTGTAAATAGTTACATTCAGGTTTTTGATGGACATAAATTTTGAACTCCTTTGGATAAAATACCAATAAGCCAGACTGCTGGATTGTATGGTATGAGTATGTTTCTTTTTATAAGAAACTGCCCAACTGTCTTCCAAAGTAATTGTACCATTTTGCATTCCTGCCAGTAATAAATAAGAGCCCCTGTTGCTCTATATCTTAGTATTTTGGACTGTGGCCATTCTAATAGGTATGTAGTGGTGTCTCATTGTTTTAATTTGCATTACATTTAATTTTTAAATTGTCTCCTCCTAGCTTCTCTATAGATATGTTTTATTTTGTAATACAAAAATAATACTTTAAAAGAATCTTTAACATGATTGAATAAAAGGTGATGTTTGATAGTTGAAAGCCTAACTCAACAGTGGAACAGTAGATATTAAGTGTTTAATCATGAGACATCCATCAAAAACTCTGGCATCTGGACCTTAGGCTTTGTCTTCATTCCGAGGACCGCTGTTGACCTAGATAGTCTCCCTCTCAATAGAGTTGACCTACTAGCACTCCAGACTCACTGTTCAGATAAGGCTATCTACCTACTCAACCTTATGCTCAAATCTAGCTCTGCTCCTGTTGGCTATATGACCTTAGACAATTGTCTTCCCTGGAGACTTTAAAGTCTTATGGCTCCATAAAAAATTAAAAAAAAAAAAAAAAGCCTTATGGCTCCATTGTCTAGATCAACCCAGTTGTAACTCCAGTCTGATCTTTGCCCCTGTGACCAATCAGCATATGTGGTGCAAATTAGCACAGCTATAAATTTATGATCTCCAACCACAGACAGATCATCTATGATGCTGTGCAGTCATCCTATGGGTCTTTAAACTACCCCATTCCACCCTAAATTTCTAAATGGTGCTTCCAAACCTTTACTGCTCTCCTCATGACCCCTTCCCACAAACCATCATTAGATGTAACTCCCTCAATCTCTTACCCTCCTTCCACCCAACTAGAGACTTATCTTTATTTACACTGATCATCCCCTCCTTCCATCTCATTGGAGAGGGTGGTCCGCCACTTGCTCAAAACTACTTTGGATACCAATCTTTCTTATTTCCTTTGATGCTTCAGTCTTCTCATTTATGCATTCTATACTGTATCCTCAATTCTTCTCACTCCACTGCTCTCTTCCCTTAATCTATGAACATGCTCAAGCTTTTTATCTTTAAGGGGAAAAAAAGGCCTTCTCTCTTCTACACCAACACTTTCTCTTTTCATTCATAGGCAACCTTCTTCAAAGATCACTCCATGAAACTGTCACTGTTTCTTTACTACCCTCCCATTGACTACTTTACCTTTTCTTTACTTTACTTCCATCTGACTTTCATTCCCACTTAAATAATGAAGCTCCTTCAGCAGAAGGCAGAGGTGAAATCCATATCACCCAATCCATTATGGAGTTCTTAGGCTTTGACATACATGCCGTCTCTGTTTCATTGACCACTGGCCACACCTTTTTCTTAAGTTCCCTCTTCTTTGGCACATGTGACATCACCCTCTACTGGTTCCCCACCTACCTCTGATGATTTCTTTTCAGTCTTCTCTTTCCAATCTTTCAAACGCTTACATTCTCTAGGGCTCTGTCCTCACCTTTTCTCTTCACTTCATTCACACTTTTGTTTGGTGATCCCATCCAATGTATAGCTCCAACTTCACCCATAATCTGATGATTCTCTAAAAATTTGCCTGGATACCCCAGATATCCTAGAACTCTACTGAGCCCTAGGACAGCAGCTCCCTTTTGCACATTTCTGCTTGGTGGTCACACAGATGTATCATATTCAACATGTCCTAATTCAAAGTCTTCCTCTCTCCCTTCCCCCAACCCGTACTCCCTGGGCTCTCCTCTTGTTGGGTGATACAATGATCCATCCAACCACACAAGCCAGAAATCTGAGTATTATTCTCACCTCCTCATTCAAATCTTCTCTTTTATTCTGTTCTCAATTAGTAAAATGTGATCACATTTGCTTCCTAAATCTCTTGAATTTGTGTTTTTTTCTTGAGTCCCTCGGCTACTGCTCCATCTCCAACCTGGCCCTGTGCCCCTGACTACTGCCTTGTCCTTCCTAATCTTTCCTTTGTAAGACTGCTAGCAGCTTTCTTTCCTTGTTAAGGTAACTTTCTAAGTAGCGTATCAATCTTCAGGTTAGAGTCTTTAAGTGAGAGGAGTATGGCCACAGGATAGTAAAGTTACACAAATTAATTTTTATGAACCTATTTTAATCTACAATTTCTATGTTAAATTTATAATTTAAAACATTTTTATTCAAGTATAGTTGATACAATGTTACATTACTTTCAGGTGTATTGAATTTATAATTTTAAAGTATCAGGACGTTCGGTAGAGGAATGTTCAGAACTTCCACTCTGGATCCTCTTTCTCAGAATCGGGCAAGGGAACATGGCATTCAAGAGCTTGGTTTTTATGGCTCAAATCAAAACCACAAGAAGCAACAAGTATTGACGAGGTTGTGGAGAAAAAGGAACCCTCTCACACTGTTGGTGGGAATGCAAACTGGTGTAGCCACTGTGGAAAACAGCATGGAGGTTCCTCAAAAACTAAAAACAGGACTACCCGACAATCCAGCACTACTGGGTATTTACCCGCAAAACACAAAAACACCAAATTGAAAGGATATACGCACCCCTATGTTTATTGCAGCACTATTTACAATAGCCAAATTATGGAAGCAGTCAAGTGTTCATCAATAGATGACTGGGTAAAGAAGATGTGGTATGTGTATACGATGGACTATTACTCAGCCATAAAAAGAAATGAAATCTTCCCTTTAGCAATGACATGATGGAGCTAGAGAGTATAATGCTAAGTGAAATAAGTCAGAGAAAGACAAATACCATATGATTTCAGTCATACTGGGAATTTAAGAAACGAAACAAACTAACAAAGGTGGGGGGAGAGAGAGAGAGAGACCAAGAAACAGACTCCGTAACTATAGAAACCAAACTGATGGTTACCAGAGAGGAGCTGGGTGGGGGGATGGGTGAAATAAGAGATGGGGACTGAAGAGTGCACTTGTGATGGGCACAGGGTGATGTATGCAGTTTACTATGTTGTACACCTGAAACTAATATAAACACTGTATGTTAACGATACCGGAATTAAAATTAAAAACTTAAAAAAAAAAGAAATTTAAAAAAAAGATATTTTATTTTATTCTTGAGAGAGCACAAGTGGGGGAGGGGCAGAGACAGGGGGACAGAGGATCCCAAGCAGGATCTGCGCTGACGGCAGGAAGCCCAATGTGGGGCTTGACTCACAAATTGCGAGACCATGACCTGCACCAAAGTCAGACGCTCAACCCACTGAACCAGGTGCCCCCCTCCACCCTGCAAAAGAACTTGGTTTTTCATAGTTTTCAGTTACCAAGTTGGTAAAATGCACACTATCTATGAAATTTAGTGCTCAAATCAAATAATAAAAATGTTTATTTCATTTACACAAAATCTTGAAGTTCTCCCCATAAAAAAAAAAAAAAATCAGTCTGTCAGTACTTTTCTTAAGATGGTATCCAGTTCTCTCACTTCTCGATCTGATGTGAGAGAGCTGGTTTTGTAATTGGAATGCCTAGGAAATACTGAGTGGAGGGCATAGCCGCAGATTTTGTATTTATTTGTTTAGATTCTTTGTAGTTAAAAGGCATTTCTTCTCATTGTTCTTCCCAATTCTTAGGTCTAGGGAGAGAAGGAAAGTGCCAGTAGAAGTACCTAAATCCAAGTTTATACTATGCTATATACTTATACCATATACATATATGTCACATATATGTATATGTATATACATAAATATATGACTTTTTTTTTTAACGTTTATTTATTTTTGAGACAGAGAGAGACAGAGCATGAACGGGGGAGGGGCAGAGAGAGAGGGAGACCCAGAACCGGAAGCAGGCTCCAGGCTCTGGGCCATCAGCCCAGAGCCCGACGCGGGGCTCGAACTCACAGACCGCGAGATCGTGACCTTAGCTGAAGTCGGGCACTTAACCGACTGAGCCACCCAGGCGCCCCATGACTTTTTTTTAAGGTAGGTTTCACACCCAACATGGAGCCCAATGTGGGCCTTGGTTGAACTCACAACCCTGAGATCAAGACCTGAGCTGAGATCAAGAGTTGAACACTTAACCGACTGAGCTACCCTGGCACCCCTGACCTTTTTTTTCTAGGTCCAATAATGGTTTTATTTCTTAGGACAAACATATATGGGAAAGAAACTCCAAAAGGAAGCATAAACATGAGCATGAACAGCAAAATGACACTAAGATGGAGGGCCAGATGGATGGCAAACTCCACAGTAGACCTCGTCATGCCCTGGTTTCTCGGAAAAACATTTGCCCTGCCCCCAAGTGCCCATTACAAAGGTGGAGGGTGGGGGCAGTGAGGTGGAATGCTTCCCTACTTTGTGCAAAGGAGATGAATGTACCTGTCTATTCCAAGAGGCCTCTCAGGGACACCAAAACTTCACCTTCATGAATGGAGGCGGATGTGAAGCGCCTGGGTGGCTCAGTCCGGTAAGCGTCTGACTTCAGCTCAGGTCATGATCTCACAGCTTATGAGTTCCATCCCTGCGTAGGGCTCTGTGCTGATGGCTCAGAGCCCGGAGCCTGCTTCAGATTCTGTGTCTCCCTCTCTCTCTGCCCCTCCTCCATTCACACTCTGTCTCTCTCTCAAAAATACATAAACATTAAAGAAAAAAAGAATGGAGGTCAATAGATAAGAATGAGAGAGGTCTGGGTGTTGCATATATATATATATATATATATACACACACGCATTTTTTTTTAATGTAGAAAGCTTCATGAATTTGCATATCATCCTTGTGCAGAGACCGTGCTAATCTTCTCTGTATCACTCCAATTTTAGAATGCGTGCTATATTTTTTCTTCCTCTTTTTCTTGAGATATAACTGATGTACAACACTACAGTATCAGTTTCAGATATACAATGTAATGACTCGATGTTTGTATATATTATGAAATGCTCACCACAATAAGTCTAGTTAACATCCGTTACTACACAGAGTTACAGGGTTTTTTTTTTCTTGTGATAGAGCTTTCAAGATCTACTCTCTCAGCAACTTTCACATATACAATACAGTACCATTAACCATAGTCACCATGCCTCTATTTTTAATCAGCATAATTTTAACTGCATTTTGATATCTGATATGATCATTATCCCCTTTACCTTTTTCAAGACCATATTATCTTTCATTTTAACCCTACTCTTGCTTTTCAAAATGTCTATTTTTCTCGTGTGTTTATGCCAAGTAATTAAGTCTCAGGTTGCCAAAGAGAAAAAGGATCGAGGGAGAATGGACATTTAGAATTTCTTTTTTATCTTATTTTCTAAAAATAAGACTGAGAGGTACTTTGAAATTTTTGAAGGCCTAACTGTAGAGGTTGAGGCTGACTCTGGAAACTGAGACTTCCCAACTTTGAATTTCAGCTCTGCCACTCACAAGCTGGGTAGGCTTTGGTAAGTTTCTTAACCTCTCTGAGTCCTCAACGGTAACACATTGGGATAACAGTATAATACCTACTACAGTCTTGTTTTCAAGATTGAACAAATGAATACATAAATCTTTTGGACAGTGCCTGGCAGGTAGGAAGTTCTTAGCAAATACTGACTCCTACTAATGCCTCCCTAGAACAAATGCACCACGAGAAGAGAAACTTCTCTTTTAGCCACTACCCTATCACCAACATCTAGAAAACAGCAATAAATGTTTGCAGTTCAATTCACTGAAGTTCAACAGATTTTTATGAATACTTATGACAGGCCTGACAGGCTCCAGAGATCCTGTGATGAGTTAAGAATTGGGCCCTGTCCTACAGAGGTGAAGATAGGGCGGTACTGTTCTCTCTCTACTGTTGCTTTGCATGTGCTGTTCCTCTGCCTGGAACACCATCCCTCCCCACCCCCTACCCCCCACAATACACACATACTTCTTCCTCTGATTAATTCCTACATTATTCACATCCTTACAACTCTCAGCTCAGATACTACAGTTCCACAGAAAAGCTTTCCTGCCGCCCCCCGAATGGGTGGGGCTCCTTTCGCAGCCCTGTGCAAACTTCTGTCATGTTCTTAGCAGGTGGCAATTTGTCTGTCTCTTCCCACTGACTCGACTGAGCAATCTGAGGTCAGAATGATGGATCACAGCTCTGGGGCCTTAGTGCCTAGCCCAGTGTCTGCTACATAATGTGTTCCTAATATGTGGTAAAGAAATTAAAGATGATGAAAAAGCCTGGCAATTTTTACAAGAGGAGGGTTGTTTTGTTTTGTTTTGTTTTTTGAACAGCTGTGACATAGCTTTAAGAAGAAAGACGTGTCCTCTACTGCAAATTATTTAAAAATGGCATAATAAACCAAACTTTATAAAATCTCCTTCTTACCCTTCCTGGGTACCAAATTGTTCTTGCAGGTTACATAAAAGGAAATATCTAAGTTAAATGGTGAGAAATGAAAAAAAAAAAAAAAGTCACTGTTATCTCACTGAGGTAACCATGGAACCCGTAACACTAGTCCAGGGAGCCTGACAGGCAACTTCGGGACTAGAGTCATTTCTACACAGCAGCAGCAGCAAATTTACTCCTTCATAAATCTGTGGAGGAGAAAGATTAATTCCCCCACGTCAGAAGCATTTTATAGAATACATTTTAAAATGGCAAAGACATTGAACGTCTCTGGTTGTTAAGGGAAAACAAAAGATATTGGTCAAAGTAAGCAAGTGGTTTGGCTAATGTTGAGGGATTAGCTGCTCGGATAATCCCAACTGTGGTTTAGGGTTACCTGAGACACGGGTGTGCGGCTTTCTTTGGACTATGTTACCGTATCAACCGTATGCTCCGCCAATACACAGGGAAGGGAAACTTGGGTAAGAATGAGCGAAAATGGTCTTACTGACATAAAAGGTTTCATATCGTCTTGCTTGTGCTTCCTTGCCTTCTGGTGACCTTCGGTGCGCTCCTCCAAGGGTGTCTCCTCTCCCTCCCCCGTCACACCTGTAGGCTCATCTCCAAAGAGCCAAGGATCCACTCGCTGTCTCCCCACTGAGTTGGGAAAACCTGTTAGATCTGGGGTCAGTGAGGCCATTACCATTGGAATGAAAATGGCCCAGAGAGCTGAACATGTGATCCTGAGTGGGGCTGTTAGTATTTTAGTAGACGAAATCTTAATCCAAGAAAATGAATTCCTGATTTTCAACGTTTCAGGCATCAACAAGCAAGTGGTGGGAGGGGTTTTCGGGTCTTGCCCACAGCTGTCTACTCCACCTACTTAGATGGCTGATGTGTCTTAAATCTTAGTTTCTGTTTAAAAAAAAAAAATGTCTCTTCCTTCTTCCATAAAAATTTCCCTAGGGCTGTGGCCCCTAAAAAAAATTACAATCACATCTAATGCTTTAAGAAAAACCACAAGTATGAAAACCTCCAGGGTAATCTTTCATCCAAATACGAAGTATTATCTGAAACTATCAAAAATCAATCTGGTTATAACCTCCCACCCACCCCCCAGATCAGAGCAGAGGGAAAAGGCTTTTGAACCTAACAGGCTTCCCCCAGCTGAAACCATTCTGCGAAAAAACACCCAGCATTCCATGGCGTTCAGGCCAGACTTTTTCGGTTGTTGTTGAAGATTTGCTGCATTAGTTTCACGTTAGGCCTTCTCACCCCTTTTCCAAATGGTTTACAATCACCCCTCCCTCCCCAGGGGTTTTGGAATGAATCATCCACTTTTCTTTTTTCAAGTACACTATTAAATTAGGCTGCAGCCTGGAAGCAAACATTTGTTCTTACAAACATTTCTTTCCTGTCATCACTGTAACGGACACCAGAAATTCAGTAGGCAGGGCCCTGTCTCCCACAAGGCAGCAGCAGGGACAGCCGGGCCCACACTTCTGCTGTTGTGCACCATTCGGACAAATTTAAAAATCATTTTTTGGGGTTGGGGAATTCAGGCTAAATTAGGAAAGGTCAACTTAAATTTTACATGAAAATTCTTAATTTCTTTTAATTTAGAAGCAGGATGTCGTTCATATTGAGAAGTTAAAAACAACTTCTTCCTCTGAATCTCCATCTTATTATGTAAGATGCCTTTAAAGGACATCCACACGTTAAAATAAACAGTGTTTCTCAAATTCTGGCTTCAAGAACTTTAAGATGCTTTCAGTCCAGTTTTAATTTCAGGAAACAGCGATTGTTGAATATAAAAATATGTAATTATAATAACAGCTACTATCTAGTGATGTATTATTATGAAAATCAGATCTTTGCTGAAATATGTAAGTGAGATGACATATGTAAAAGCCCCTAGCACCATTCATGAAATCATTCATTCACCCCACGGAGAGTGCCATCACCATGCTGAGGATTAGGATACAGCAATAAAGAAAACACACAAAACCCCTGATGTGGCTCTTATACTGGCAGGGGGAGAGGGGGTGGGTACGGGGAGAGGGGAGGATAGATTATAAACAAAATAAAGAGGTAAGTAGAGAAATGCCATAGAGAAATCAGGGCAGGAAAGGAGACTACACAGTGGTGGGAATGGGGGAGAAGTTATAGTATTAAACAGGAGGGTCAGGGAAGGTGGCATTTGAGGAAGGTCTTAAAGGAGATGTGACTTTGAAGAAGAGGATTCCAGGTGGAGGAAACCACAAGTGCAAAGGCCCTGAGGCAGGAGTACCTGGCATAGTTAAGGAGCAGCAAAGAGTCCACTGAGATCTGTGCCGAGTAAGTAAGGGAGAGGAGGTTAAGTCGGAGAGACAGGGTGAGAAGTGGGGGTGAACAGATTACATAAGGTCTTACAGGGCAGTGTGAACGCTTTGGCCTTTCAAATGAGGTGGGAAGCCATTGGAGGATTCTGAACAGAGAAATGACATGATGTAACTCAGTCTCTGAAAAATGATTTTGGTTGCAGTGTTGCAAATAGAGTTACAAAAGGCAAGGCTAGAAGCAGAAAGAACAGGATACATACTGGGTACTCATAAATACTTGTTTATGACAAATTGCATTTTTACATGATGTTTCCTCTTTTTTGTATGAATTTATTCCTCCTTTAAAAATTTTACTTATTTATTCCCCTATTCTCCATGTATTTGGGGCTGTACTATATTCAAATCTGAAAGCAATACAAAGAAATTGCATTTCTTTGAAACATTGAAGGCATTTAAGAATTTTCACTGAATCAAATTGTTCTCATTGGACTTTTTTTGTTTTTCCTTAATCTGGGCAAAGAGTTAAAAATAGCTTATTCTCTGTGAGCAGAAACAACTACAAATCAACAGGGCTAGAGAGGAGTAGCCTTAATACCAAGGGCTAACAGTTTTTGAGTGTTCTGCATATGCTAGGCACCATGTCTGGGGGTCAAAATGAATTGCTCACTTAACCTTCTCCATGACTTGCTGAACCAGGTATTGTTATTTCCATTTTCCCAGGAGGAGAGAAGTGAAATAACCATGGGAGGTCACACAGCTGGCAAATGGCCAGCCTGGAGTGGAATTGAGGCTAGGGGGCTCAAAACCTGTGCAGGCGACCGCCACATTATGTTACTGTTATCTTCCAGCCATCCACAGAAATGCCCATTCCAAGGATTGAGGAGAGAGGAGAGACCACAGGAGACTCGGTCTAGTAACGCTGTGGAGTAACTCCATCCACTTGATTTTACTGTGGTGTACCTGAAGGAATGATGTGACTGGAATGAAAAGACAAAAATTAAAAAAAAGTAGAGACCAAAGGATAGTATATATGAGGGTTCACCCAACACCGTGCAAGGGGATAGAGAATCGCATTTGCGGGCGGGAGTGTCCTGGTCCCCAGCAGTGAGTGTACTCTTTTGCACAATGAACAGCATGTTGGGTTTTTCTGCAGAACGTATAAAGCACTCCTCTGGTTGCCTTGTGCTGGTTAATGAACAAATGGCATTTCTGTTTATAAATCAGCCTTTTGTGAGTTTGGTTTGCTTGCATCAGCTCCTCCCCCTCCCCTAATGCCTCCCATCCCCCCACCTCGTAGGCTCCACTCTTCCTCCCCCAACCCCTCTGCTGGCCACAGCTTGATCAATCCTAGGGCTGCATTACAGCCGCTGGGTTCAAGGTACCTGCCCGCACCAAACAGCCGGCTCGCCCTCTTCACACACCCCGGGTCCAATGACTGTTCGGTTGTTTACGACACAATACAAATTTATTTGGGGAAAGGCTTTTAAGTTATTTTTATACCATGATTTCGATTTATTTAAGCTTCTCCCATCTAACTGAAGAAGCTTAGTACATTTCGGTACAGAAATTTGGTTTGTCATTTTGTACCCTTGATTGGTTGCATCTCAGGAATGTGTGGTTCCTATCTTATTTGCCATCAGAGGTCGGGGAAGCTGAGGTGGAAGACATTTATATCTAATGCAGTTAATGTGGCAGGGATTCCAGATTTATCTCTTGCTGTAACTTGGTGAGAAAAGGAACTTGGAGTTTAAATAAACTGTTAACTGACAATATCGGAAAAACACCAAACGGTTTTCTCAGCTTCTTCTCTCTCTTTTGGTGACCAGACTCTTCATCAAGTCTCTGCCTCCCATCTGACTCCTTAGGACTGCTCAGCATATTCTTTTTCTCATGTAAACATTTGATATATTTTGTATTTATTCCATATATTTTGCGTGTGTGTGTGTGTGTGTTTCTTTTATTAAAAAAAATCCTGCTTCCTCCTCTCTAATAGAATTGCTTGCAGGGAAAAGAACATGCTGGCCAGAGGATAAGAATGAAAAAGGGATTTTATTCTACAATATGTACTACTTTGTACCTTTTGAAATCTGAACAGTGTTTGTGAATTATCCATTCAAATTCATGAACTGATTTACTTTTAAAATAAAACTACAGTATTTAAAAGACATTCGTTCTCTTCTACATAGAGTCAAAAACACCATATTTTCATTTATGAAGAAGGCCTTATTTTTTAATGGAAAATAAACTGCTCTGGATAAATACTGTAGGAAAATATTCCACAAAAATGACTGTTAAAGGCACTCCCCTCCAGTAAATATTAAACCACATGCAAGTAGAAATTATAACAATATATTCTTAAACATAATTTTAAAGAAGTTTTACAGGGCCATGTTTCCTCAGTTTATATCAGTAGCAGCAAAATACAGATATAGCAGCAGATACTGAAAGGCATTTATTACTGAATAAGGACAAAGTATCATACTTAGTGGTGGCAAAATTCTAGAAACACTCCTATTAATGAGAAGAATAATACAAAGATGATGTGATCACCACTATTTTTTTTTAACATGAAATTTATTGTCAAATTGGTTTCCATACAACACCCAGTGCTCATCCCAACAGGTGCCCTCCTCAAGGCCCATCACCCACTTTCCCCTCCCTCCCACCCCCCCATCAACCCTCAGTTTATTCTCAGTTTTTAAGAGTCTCTTATGGTTTGGCTCCCTCCCTGTCTTTTTTTTTTTTTTTCTCTTCCCCTCCCCAATGGTCTTCTGTTAAGTTTCTCAGGATCCACGTAACAGGATAACCACTATTTTTGTAATATCCGAGAAGACAAAATAATAAGTACATAATATTGTCAAAGAGAAGGCAAATTTATCATTTATACATAATATTATCTACTTGAAAAAAATAGAAGAATGCATTAAATCTATTAGAAGTAATGTCAGGTGACTGGTTACAAAACATTTAAAAGTCAATAGGCTAGGTGCTGGGACAACTGAATATCCATCTACAAAATAATGAAGTTGGACCCCTACCTCACACCATACACAAAATTAACTGAAAATGGATCATAGATCTGAAAACAACAGCTAAAACTATGAAACTCTTAGAAGAAAATGTAGGAGTAAATCTCTGTGATCTTGGGTTAGGTAATGAATGGTTTCTAAGATGTAATACCCAAAGCACAAATGATAAAATAAGAAATAGATAAATGGGACTTCGTCAAACTTTAAAACTTTGTTGCTTCAGAGGATACCACCACGAATGGGAAAAAATGACAAACAGAATGGAAAAAAAATATTCACCAATTATATATCTGATTTATCTCATATATCTGATATTCGGAATATATAAAGAATGCTAGTAACTCAATAATAAAAAGATAAACAACCCAATTTAAAAATGGCCAACAGACTTGGGCAGACTTTTCTCCAAAGCGAACACACAATTGGTCAAAAAGCACACAAAAAGAAGTCTGTTGTGCTTCTGCCACAATTGGATGTACTGCAATTGAAGGCGGGCACTAACCACCCAGAGTGAGTGCAGACCCCATAGGGTAAAGGGCACAAGCCTCACAAGACTGCCTGTATGACTTTACCTGCACCTCGGAGGTTCCAGGCCATCTACACTTCTGCTTAATTAGCTATTATTACTCAGGTGTTTCCATGACTCCCTTAGATTTGATAGTTCACTGGAATGACTCACAGAACTCAGGAAACTATACTTATGATTACAGTTTTATTATAAAAAATAGATTAGAAACAGCTAATGAAGAGACACAGAAGGGCAAGGGAGGGGAAAGGGGGAGTGATTGCTGATAGACATGGGTTTCTTTTTGGGGTGACAAACATATTTTAAAGTGGACAGTGGTAATACCTGCAAAACCCAGTGAATATTCTAAAATGCCCTAGAGTGTACACATTAAAAGGATGAATTTTAGAGTATTTGAATAATATGGCAATAAAGCTGTAATTTAAAATGAGTCAATAGGCTGGGTAAAAGTCAAAGAATACAATGAAAAATAGCCTCTTTAACAATAACAACATTAAGAATGAACTTAACATGAAATACGCTAGGCTAAGAGAAGAATCTACAAATCCTGATCGAGGGTCATAATCAAAGACCTAAATAAATGCAAGGATTAACTCTGTTTTTGGATATTTTAATATTGTAAAGAGTAATTTCTTCCTGAATTCACATATAAATTTGGTTTCCCAATGGAAACCCCAAAAGGATTTGGGGTGGCGGGGGGGGGGTGGGGAGAGGAAGAGGAAATGTGACAAAATAAGCATAAAAAACATATGAAGGAATATATTATATTGAATATAGTGTAAAAATATATGAACGAAATATGTCAATGTAGGTTCCTCAACTGTAACCAATGTACAACCAGTGGGGGAGGCTGATACTGGGGGCAGGGGGGCTGTGCATGTGTGGGAGCAGGGAATATATAGGAAATCTCTGTACCTTCCTCTTAATTTTGCTGTGAACCTAGAACTGCTGTAGAAAATAAAGTCAAAAAATATATATAGAAAAATATATATGTGAGAATAATGGACATTTTAAAAAAGAAGAGTAGTTAAACATTAAAGATGACATGGTCTTTAAAAAACACAAGGAGAGATAAGGGTCATATCAGATGTCAATATACATTATAAAATGATACTGATTAAAAGTATAGTACAGGCATGGGACTTACAGACAGAACACACAGTCAGAATAAAAAGTCTAGAAGCAGATTTAAATTAAAAAATTTATCATATATTAATACAATTATATATTAATATAATTAATAATAGCACTTCAATCAAAGAGAGAAAGGATGTATTATTTCGTAAATGTTGGTACAATTGCCTAAACAACAGGAAAAAAGAGAGATTCCTACCTCATTGCTGTAATCAAATTTGGTAGGTTAAAGATATATATATATATATATATATATATATATATATAGTGTGTGCGTGTGTGTGTGTATATATATATATACATACATATATATATACACACACACATTGTATTGTATATATATTGTATATATATATAATGTGTATGTGTGATATATATACATTATATGTGCGTTATGTATATACATGTATATATATTCCTTGATATATTTAAAATATATGTGTTATATATACATATATATGTATATATATGTTTCCATATTTTGGCTATTGCCAATAAGGCTGCAACAAATAGAGAGATGCATATATCTTTTAGCATTAGTGTTTTTGTATCTTTGGGAAAATACCCAGTAGTGGCACTGGATAACATGGTAATTCTATTTTTAACTTTTTGAGGAACCTCTATACTGTTTTCCACAATGGCTGCACCAACAGTACACAAGGGTTCCCTTTTCTCCATTTCCTTGTCAACACTTGTTTCTTGTGTTTTTGATTTTAGTCATTCTAACGGGTATGAGATGATGTCTCACTGTGGTTTTGATTTGCATTTCCCTGATGATCAGTGACGTTGAGCATCTTTTCATGTGTCGGTTGGCCATCTTTATGTTTTCTCTGGAGAAATGTCTGCTCGTCTATAGATAGGCTCTTAAAATTCAGTAAGAGGAAATAATAGAATTCAGTATTTTACATTCAGAGGACATGAACAGGTAGTTCACAAAAGAAGCAACTATATGGCCAATAAACACTTTTTTAAAATTCAGTCTCACTAGAAATCTAAGAAATGCAACTAAAAACAAGAGATTATGAGATTAACAAAGATGAAAAAGAATGATATTCAGGGTGACAAAGGTGTAGGGAAAGGACATTTTCAACCACTCTTTGTGGGAATATAAATTAAAACATTTTTGTAATAAGTGTTTTTAAAAATCTTAAAAATGTGCCCACTCCTTGATCCAGAAATCCCACTTCTAAGTATTTGCCCTGGAGAAATAACCAGTTATTAGTACAAGGATTTATTTACAAGCAAGTCCATTGATACGCTATTTATAAAAGTTAAAAAAAGGAAACAATGTAAATGTTTAATAGTAAGGTTATATTTATGATATATTTCATAATATAAAATATTATGCATCTATTAAATAATATTTCAAAGGTTTATTTATTGATATGGACACTATTATACATCAGTAAGCTAAATTATAAAATGGCATGAATGTATCTTGTAAAAATTGTAAATGCTATCTATATGTACTATTTTGGCAAAGGTCTGGATGTCAATCAACTACCAAGGTTTATTCTGTTGGCCAGATTATGGATAATTTTTCTTTTTCACTTATCCCACTTTTCATTTTTCTATAATTACATAATAAAAAGATTTTTTAAAAATTTAATGTTTACTTATTTTTGAGAGAGAGAGACAGAGTGTAAGCAGGGGAGGGGTAGAGAGAGAAGCAGGCTCCAGGCTCTGAGCTATTAGCACAGAGCCTGACATGGGGCTCAAGCCCATGGACCAGGAGATCATGACCTGAGCCAAAGTCGGTCACCCAACCGAATGAGCCACTGAGGCACCCCCATAATAACAAGATGTTTAATACAGAATGACAAAATTCAAACATTGAGGGGGGAATAAATGGAGAAATTACCATTAAAAAATAAAAGAGAATCCTGAAGACAAATCCTCTTTGTGACTAAATCTCTGAATGTAAATGAGGCTACTTTGGTACCATGAAAAAAATCCTCTGGACTTCTCCAAATGCTGAGCTATGGAGGAGTGACAAGAGGGGAAAGGAGAGCCGGAATATTCTTTGTGAAATCCTGCCGGCACAGTGCTATTTTAAAAATCTGACTAATGGTCATAAAGGATCTTGAGAACTGAATGAAGGCTTAATAAATTAAAATGACAGAAGTGAATTAGCAGAAAAATCTACGACCTGGGAATTTTTATGTGTATGATAAATCAGCTCAGCATCTGAGTCCTGTTTTTTAGATGGAGCCACATAACCCCTGCTGGGGAATTCTCCAGGAGAGCTGCCGGACTGGCTGTTTCATTTTGTTACTTACTCTTCATTTTTTCCGAGAATACTAGGACCGAAATTTGGCTTACTGTTGTTATGCTTCTTTAAGAAACACAAATAAATTCTAGCATAATGGGATCAAAACTTGGTTCTCTCTCATTGTAATGCATTCTGAAATCAGTTATAATGCACCAAGAGACTACTCCCTGTGGTAGACAAAAACATGTGGTGCCAAACAGACCTACGAGAGGTTCTTCTCTTCCGCAAATGTGGGGATGATATATGCCAAGTGCAGAAAGCAAGCCCGGGGAGTGTCCAACAGTTTGTGCCATACTCCACCACGTTTGCCTTTTACGCTGTGCCTTGACCTACACCAAATGTAGAGAAATCTGGATGATGTGACTATGTTGTTATTATTTGAATATGTTGTTAATGAGACCTACTCGTGCTTTTGGTTGGATCCCCCAGGAAATAGAAGCTGAGACCGAGATTTGTGTGCAGCAAGTCTGTTGGGGAATATTGCCTGTCAGGGGGTGAGGGAAGCAAGACAGAGGCTCACTGGCCCTCGTGGGAAGTTCAGGAAGCGGGGGGGGGGGGGGGGGGGGGCTCATCCAAGTTGTCCCATATTGAGGCAAGAGGACTGACTCTTTGTACTCTCTCTTCAGTGTGCCATCCCTCGCCTACCAAGGAGAGGGGTCCTAAACGAGAGGGAGGCGGCTTCCTTCTGGCAAGTCCCTGGGAGGACTCAGTTAGTTGTAAGCTATCAGCAGCCAACACTTCAGGCACCTGGAGGTATGAGGGTTTCCAAACTGAAGGGGATTCTGGGCTGAGAGCTAGAGAGGGAATGTTTGTGTCCCGTCCCTCCTACCCCCAAATTCATATGTTAAAATTATAATCCCCAACATGTCAGCATTTGGAAATGGGACATTGAGGCATTTGGGAGGTAATTAGGGTTAGATGAGGTCACGAGGGTGGAGCCTCCATGATGGGATTAGTGCCCTTAAAAGAAGAGAGATATACAAGGTTTCTCTCTCTCTCTCTGTCCTGTAGGGGCCCCAAAGTAGGGCCATGTGAAGACAGAGCCAGGAAGAGAGTTCTTACCAGAACCTGACCTTGCTGACACCCTGAGCTGAGACTTTTAACCTCCAGAACCGTGAGAACTAAATGTTTGTTGTTTAAGCCACGTGGTAATTTATTTTGGCATCCTGAACTTTCTGAGACACTGGGCATTGCAGCAAGCACAGCTTGTAACACCCTGACTTACATTAACGTTGGAACATTTCCCAAAGTCTGTCCTACTCAGGGCTAACACACAAAAGACAAATTAATAGTTGAAGGTAGAATTCTTCAGAAAGCAGTTCTTTTTCTTACCCAAAAATATTTACTACCTCCTCAAGAGGTAAAGTAGGAAAAATTGTTACTCTCTACCTCCTGCCGCATTATCAGTCCAGGTTACGTACTAAGTCATTCTGTTAACAAAGATGTAAACTTAGTGTCTAAGAGAAAAAGTTTGTATTTGTTTCCCAAATTACGTTTGTTTGCACTTTGTTCAGGACACTGGAAAGGCCACTTCGAGAAGGCCGCTTACATTTCATATGGAATAGTGAAAAATCTTTGATTTGAACTTTATCTTGAATAAAGAAGTAAAAATTATGAAACTATATTTCTTTTACTTTATATTTAACAAAATGTAGGCTATTGTGGTAACTACAGGCTGACTTTAGGAACCAAGAACAAATCAGATGATTGACTCTGAATTTTTAACCCAGTTTTTTTTTCCCAATAAAATTCCAAAGAAGCACAAATGACATTCTTTCCTGTCTATTTGATTTGTGTAGCACAAAAATGAAGATGGACATTTGTTTGAGATTTTATTGATTTTGTCAGGGTCTCTCACTCTTTTTTTTTTTTTTTTTTTTTTAAATTTTTTTTTTTTTTTCAACATTTTTTATTTATTTTTTTTGGGACAGAGAGAGACAGAGCATGAACGGGGGAGGGGCAGAGAGAGAGGGAGACACAGAATCAGAAACAGGCTCCAGGCTCCGAGCCATCAGCCCAGAGCCTGACGCGGGGCTCGAACTCACGGACCGCGAGATCGTGACCTGGCTGAAGTCGGACGCCCAACCGACTGCGCCACCCAGGCGCCCAAGGGTCTCTCACTCTTTTAATTTGAACTCAGGGGAGCTGAACTCATCTTTGGAAGAATCTGCTGACTTCATCCTTCTAGGTATTCCTTTTTGGTCGTGGACCTTTCCATTTAACATGGTGTCAACACATCCAAAAGAGAACTCTTGATTCTGGCTCTTCCTTGGCCTCCCTCCCCCAACTCCATCTTGTCTCCTCTAGCTGCTCTAGACAACTATCTAGGAATTATCCTTGATTCCTTTTTTCTTCTTTCACATGCTATACCCAATCCATCAACAAATTCATCAGCTCTGTACCCTCAAGCCAACTGCTTCTCACCTCCTCCGCAGCTACCTTCCGGTCTAGCCACCATCAGCCCTTGCCTGAACTACATCAGTAGCTTTCTAAATGGACCCCCAGCTCCTACTCTTCTGTCCCTACAACCACTCTCCACAGAGCAGCCAGAGTGATTTTTAAATGTACATTTATTTTTATGAGGTACATTTCCATGGTTCCAAATTCGACATACTACAAAAAAACATATGCCCAGAGAAGTCTTGTATCCATTCCTGCATTTCTCACCCCGACCCTCTAATGATAATCATTTCCATTGGTGTCTTTTTCTTTTTCTTTTCTTTTTTTAATCCTTCTTGGGATTTTTAAGCAAATGCAAGCATATACAAAAATACCTTCTAACTTATTACACAAAAGGTAGCCTACCAGAGACATTGCTCTATACCATTCTATATCTTGCTTTCTTTCACTTATCAACACATCCTACAACTCTTTCCATATCAGTACATAGAGACCTTCCTTGTCTGTTTCCACAGTGGCAGGCCATCCCATCATTGTCAAACCAGGCCCCCTCTGCTGCACATCACAACTGGGTCCTTTTTTGGCTGTTACAAGTAATGCAACAATAAAAACCTCACACGTGTCATTTCATACATGTGGTGATGCACCCATGGGATGGAATCACAGGAATACAACTGCAAGGTCATATATTTTAGAGTATTTGCCAGTGTCAAAATGAAAATTTTAGACATAAATCTGATTGTCACTTCCCTTGCTTAAAGGCCCCCCAAAATTCCCAGTACTGATGAAAATGAAAACCACTGAGAGCCACAAGACCCTCCCTAATCTGTCCTTTGTCTGCTTCTTCAATATCACCCACATCTTTCCCTCTCTTGCACTACGGACTAAGCACACGGGCCTTCTTTCATTAATCTCAAAAAATTCTATAGCTTTTGCAAGATGTGCAATTTCTCTTTGTAGTTGATTTGCATTATATTTGTACTATATTGTCAAATATGTATAAAAATGCAGTCATCAGCTGGAGACCTGACAAAGGAGCTGATCCCGAAGGGGAGAATCAATGCTCATGTTTAATGGAGCTGGATATTTGAGTGGGTTTCATAAGCCGTCATTTGATAAGTAAACATTTCTAGGTTATGATGACTCTTACTCTCCTACTCAACTTCAAACCTCAGGAATTCAGATCATGAAGACTGAGATAATGAGGATGCTCTATCCTTCTGTAGCTGTGTGACTGTGGTCCCAGACACGTAAAGCCTAAACTCATAGAGGAACGCAACATGGCTGGGAAAGAGGACTGGGCTGGATGTTACAAGCGCTGCGTTTTGCTGCAGATTCTGCTGCAAAGCTGTCAGGTCCTCAGCAAGCCACTCCACCCTTCCCTGCCTCATTTTACGTGTACGAGAAGGAAGGAAATGGAATTAATTCATCATCATTATTGTCACCCTTTTCACTCCCTAGGGATTCTTTTCATTAACCCCACCCCCTCATTTTCATAATGTATTGAGAAATTTTGTCTACTAAAAATTATGTTAGCAATGTAATTATGTTGCCATGTTCGTAGTTCATTGTTAACATGTTCATATTCATTGTTAATTTATCAAGGATACATAGAGTTTTCAATTCCGCTTGGCATTAAGTAATCAACTGACATTAGTTGAGTTGATATAATACTTTCCAAAGCAAAGAAACTTCATATTTTAATTTGCCTCAATGGCTTTACCTTGTTTAATCCCTAAGAATTAGGAGGCTGCAGATTGGGAATCTCTGGCCCCTAATGACAATAAGTTTCCTTACAAGTCAGGGGTCAATGTTAAATATATGATCATTGAGTGCAGAGATTTTTTTTTTTTAAACGTTTATTTATTTTTGAGACAGAGAGAGACAGAGCATGAACGGGGGAGGGCCAGAGAGAGAGGGAGACACAGAATCGGAAACAGGCTCCAGGCTCTGAGCTGTCAGCACAGAGTCCGACGCGGGGCTCGAACTCACGGACCGTGAGATCATGACCTGAGTCGAAGTCAGATGCTTAACTGACTGAGCCACCCAGGCGCCCCACATGCAGAGATGTTTTTAGATGGTACCTCACAGAACCCTGGGGCTCAGCAGAGTGGCTCAGAACAGAAACAAGGGTGGAGAAGGACAAGGTGAAGCAAGGGGTCTAAAGGTCTCCAAACCTATTTTATTTGGAGTAGCCCCACTTTTTTCTGTTACATATTGGGTTCTAAGACTTTGTTTGAAGAATGGGTTTTAACTATTAAAAACAGTTTGAGAAATATGACAATCAAACTTTATTGCATACATGAGGATAATGAAGCCTAGAAAATGTAAATAAAATTTGCCCAAGGTTACAGAGCTAATTAATGGCAAAGTATTCATTCAGTCAGTCCACAAATATTTATTGAACACAGTGGAAATAAAAATTATAAACATGAAATTTTGATTCAGGCTTGGTCTAAAAGCAATCTGTGGGTCACCATGGTGTTTGATCAGAAGCATCAGGATGAGGGGCGCCTGGGTGGCTTAGGCAGTTGAGCATACAACTCTTGATTTCAGCTCAGGTCACGATCTCACGGTTTCGTGAGTTCGAGCCCTGCATCGGGCTATGCACTGACAGAGCAGAGTCTGCTTGGGATATTTTTCTCTCCCTCTCTCTCTGCCCTTCACCCGCTCTCACACTCACTCTCTCTCTCTCTCTCTCAGAATAAATAGACATTAAAAAAAAGAAGCATCAGGAGGAGTTTATTTTCATAAACTGACAGAGAATTGACATTACTGTATGTTATAACTATGTATGTTACTGCATGTTACTACTGTTCAGTAAGACAAGGAAGAAAGGGCAGGAAAGTATCTGCATTCTGGCAACCAAAGGACTACAGTGAAGAAAGAGCCCTCTTAGGAGACAGGCCAGGCAGGGTAAAGGTCTTACTTCACTTTGTATCCACAGTTTATATCAAAGAGCCCCTGTGCCTGATTGTCACGCTACTGCTCTTTGGTGTTTATACAAGACGAGCCGAGAGCCCTGCCTCCTCAAGAGTATCTGAGGTTTTTGTTTTAGTTCCCAGATGAAGCATGTGATTACCACTAAACTTGGAAAAACCTGAGGCTATGGGAAATGTGTTCATTTAATCTATACAATACGTTTGTAAAAGTCAATTGGTTGAGTTTGTCCAACTTAAACTAATTCACTGGCTTTCTGATAACTTACCCGTGCCTGGGTACTGGATATGTTCTAGCTGTGGTTCTAGCTTTCTCCTTGCAGAGTATTTGAAATAAAGGGTGTCTTCAGTAGATTAGGATACAAATATAACACAAAGCCTCATTCTTAGCGCTCAAGAGCCAGGCACTCTTCTAGACATTGAGGACAGAGCAATGAACACGTGAGAAAAGTCTGCTTCTGTAGACCAGCATGGGTTCTCATGATTATTTCAGGCCCAACACTGTTACTGCTACACTGTGCAAAGTTGAAGATTCATTCTACTGTCTTGCAAATACTTGCCATAACAGAGTGGCTTAGATCACTTCCACATTATTTATTCATTTATTTAACAAATATTTATTGAGTAGCTTCTGTTACCAGACTCTCTGTGCTAAGTGCTGGGCATCCTGAAATGAATTAGTTCTCAAGGTGCTCACGCACCTATGGGAGCATAGACTGGTAAACAAATCTCAAACCAGCATAATCACAACAGTGGAAGAGGAACAAGGTATAGATGAACCATACAGCATCACTCCCTCTGGCCTGATTTCCAAACTCAGATTTCAAAGGTTAACAGAAGCTCCCCGGGCAAATCAAGGATGGTAAGAATGGGAATGGCATACGGAAAGAGGCAGAGACCAGAGCATGTGCATATCCTGAGAACCATGTGCTATTTGGAACCAAAGGAGTCTGAAGTACAAGGCAGACAGGCGGCAGGAAATTGAGAGCATCTTTATCTAATGGTTTCTGTTTCCTCTGTGAGTTAAGAGAGACAGCATTTTTTGAGAATAAAGAAGGCAGAGACTGGTTAGGAAGTTTGAAAGGAAATTTATTTACTTATTTAAAATTTTTTGTGTTCATTTATTTATTGAGAGAGAGAGAAGGAAAGAAAGAAATCTCAAGCAGGTTCTGGGCTGACAGCGCAGAGCCTGACATGGGGCTCGAAATCATGAGCTGTGAAATCACGACCTATGCCGAAACCAAGAGTAGGACGCTTAACTGACTGAGCCCCCCAGGCGCTCCTTGAAAGGAGGTTTAAAAGAGCTGCTGAATTGTTCATAAAATAGAAAGGATTGGGGGGAGGAACCTTAAAGGCCAGGAAAAAATGTAGGCACTGATATGTACTGATACGAGAAGACCTGTAAGATATATCATTTAGTGACTAAAAGGTAAGATGCAGAACAATGTGTGCTAATTTAACTTTTCTGTAACACGTAGTAGGAAATTGAAAAATATTTCCTCTGTGCATAAAATATCTTGGGAAGAAAGCATGAGAAAGCAATAATTGTGGTTGCCCACAGGGAGAGAAGCCAGATGGCCAGGGTGCAAGGTGATGGGACACACTCTGCACTGTATACTTTTGAATTTTGAACCACAGAATGTATTATTTATTTAAAAATTAAATTAAAAGTGAAATCAGTTGGGGCGCCTGGGTGGCTCAGTCGGTTAAGCATCCAACTTCGGCTCAGGTCATGATCTCACAGTTCGTGAGTTCGAACCCCGCAATGGGCCTCTGTGCTGACAGCTCGGAGCCTGGAGCCTGCTTCAGATTCTGTGTCTCCCCCTCTCTCTGTCCCTCCCCTGCTTGTGCACGCTCTCTCTCTCTCAAAAATAAATAAACATTTAAAAAAAAAGTGAAATCTCTTAAAATGTCTTTAGGAGATAAAGAAGAATAATTTCTGAGGGCAATGGAAGATAAAACTAAATTTTGGCCTCATGGCTATGTTTCTCTGGAAACCTGTGCTTAAGCTAACTTGGGGAACTGCAAATGGAAATAATCATTTTCATTAGCGTTCCTATTCAGGAAAGATGAGTTGGGTAAGTCACAGGTATCAGGGCTTCAAAGTACAGAAAAACCTGACCAAGTTTGCTGGGCTGGCCTCTTACTCTCAGGGTCTCCAACCACAGCTTCTTCAGCATACGAGCAACACTGCTTTGGTTACATCAAAGCAACACCTAAAAAGGATTCCAATTCCTTTGTCCTGCTGGTTAGGGTAAAACCCAATGGGTACAAAGTGAGTTAACATAGAACTCTGCCCTTCAGGACCTGGGAAGTTAAAAGGACTTGTATTTGTTACTTAATACATAAACACATAATGAACAAAACTGACTTTTGTCTGTGGATTGTCGAATCACGTTGTCTTAGACACATACCCTTTTATCTCTAACCAAATTATAAAGGAACGTTCTGGCTGCTCAACAATGAGCCTGTGAAGTACTGGCTGAGTCCAGACAATGTCAGGCAATGGCGATACAAGGAGGGCCAAACCACAGTCCGTGGGGTCTGGGACCACACAAGGGAGTGAAGGAGAGAGACACAAAGTGCACTTTAGGGGCATCTGGGTGGCTCAGTCAGTTAAGCATCCTACTCTTGGTTTTGGCTTGGGTCATGATCACGTGGTTTGTGGGTTCAAGCCCCGCATCTGGCTCTGTATTGACAGCGTGGGAGCCTGCTCGGGATTCTCTGTCTCCTCTCTCTCTCTCTCTGCCCCTCCCCTGCTCGCGTGCTCTCCCTCTCTCTCTTTCGAAGATAAATAAACTTAAAAAATGATGGAAAAGAATTTCGTTTTTTTAAAAAAAGAGCACTTCGGAATAAAATGTAACACTGCCTGGAAGGAATTAGGGAAGGGCTTCATTGAGGGTAAGAGATGCAACCCAAGTCCTAAATGAGTTGAAGTCGAAGGAGGATGAGAAGGACATTTCAGGCAAAGAGAGCAGAGTGTGAGAGGCAGCAGAGCTCAGAATAACACGATGTGTTCTTGGGACACCAAGCAGCGTGATTTGAGTATGGCATCAGATGCTTCTTGGGGAGTGGCAAGCTTCAGGGCTGGAAAGGCAGGTTTGAACAGGGTTATGAAGTGCCTTACGGGCCAGGCTGACAAGTTTAGACTTTGTCATGTGAGTAAACTACCTTGTTCTCAGTCGACATGCTGAGAGGTCAGTGTTTCGCCATTAACGCCTAACCATCCTTCTGTTGGCTTCTAGATTCTTGTTCGAGGTAGAATAAGGATGTGGAAGACAGGTTTGTAAACTTAGTGTTACCTTCCCCATTCTTCCTTTTTATTCTTCTCCCACAACTAACCAAGTATCCAAGTCTGTCACTATTCTGTCATTTTCTTTGTTGTTTCTCAGATCAATGATTCAGTAAGTGTTTACCCATGACAAGTACTGGGCTAAAGGCCTTATATACATCGTCTTATTCAATCCTCAAAATAGTCCTATGAGGTCATGTTCTAGTCAGGGTTCTTGAGAGCAAATGGCAGGTAACTTAAACAGAAGAGGAATTAACTGGAAAGGTGTTGGGCAACTCACACAGCCCATAGGAAGGTAGAGGACTGGGTTCAGGGCGGAGCCAAGGG
Source organism: Neofelis nebulosa (assembly GCF_028018385.1). NCBI lineage: Eukaryota > Metazoa > Chordata > Mammalia > Carnivora > Felidae > Neofelis > Neofelis nebulosa. The sequence goes on from NC_080782.1 coordinate 224,112,601, forward strand.
AAGAAGCAGAGCACGAAACTGAGATCCTACCTCAGCAACAATTTCTGAGGACGTGTTCCACCATGTCTCTGGATTCTTCTTCTTTTCTTAAAGTAAGCTCCCTGCCCACTGTGAGGCTTGAACTCACAACCCTGAGATCAAGAGTCACATGCTTTAGGGGCGCCTGGGTGGCTCAGTCGGTTGAGCGTCCAACTGCGGCTCAGGTCGTGATCTCGTGGCTCATAAGTTCGAGCCCCGCGTCGGGCTCTGTGCCGACAGCTCGAAGCCTGGAGCCTGCTTCCGATTCTGTGTCTCCTTCTCTCTCTGCCCCTTCCCTGCTCATGCTCTGTCTCTCTCTCTCTCAAAAATAAATAAACATTAAAAAAAAATTAAAAAAAAAAAGTCACATGCTCTAACGACTGAGCCAGCCAGGTACCACACTTCTGGATTCTAATCTTAGCACGGAGAGCTCAAAGATTCTCAAACCGACTGCAGTGTCTTTGCATCACTATTCCACTGTACAGACAGGCGGGTGGGCACCAACTGGTCCTACTCAGAGCACGTGCCGATCGATGCCCTAGATGCAAGGGCCTGGTGGGAGAAGCAGGTTCCCCTGCATGTCTTCCCCCTACATTGGGATTCACTCAGATTCGCTTAGGAAGGACGTTCAAATACTGGACAGCAAAAACAACAAGCACCCGCAAGTGCATTTTCCAGATAAAGGAACAGACCCGGAGCAGGTAGGTTAGTTACCCAAGTAACACAGCCAGTCAGTGGAGCCAGGATCGGTGCCCAAATCAGTTTTGTCTGCAAGGCCCACGCTATTATGCAACCTACTGCATCGCCTTCTCTAAGCCATTCCAACTCTATTTCACAGCCCACACGGCAGTCCAGGCGCCCATCACCTCGTTTGCATTACCGCCTCCTACCTGGTCTCCCTGATTTGTGCTTTCCCATCTCAGTTCATTCTCTACAGAGTTGCTAAGACAATATTTTTTGAGTGCCAACTACATCATGTCAGCCTCTTGTTTGAAAACCTGTGACTCACCCCTTCAAGAGCCTTTCCTGACTAATATCATTCCATACTGATCACTCCCTCAGTAATCAGTCAAATAATGCTGCCGCAGTGCTATCACAGATGTATAATTTATACTACACTATCATATACTTATTCATGGTCTCTAGCTGTTACATTTATATGTGACTTCACTTAGGTCACAGAGCCTCTCTTCTGCTGCTTTTATGACCCTAATGACAGATACTAGCATCTACTACGGCAAATGTCTTTTCATTTTTGAATCCCAGCGTCCTCCAGAATACTTGCATTACTATAATCAATGTTATTATTTGCAGACCACTTATCATTTGTGAATTCATTATTAGCTTCCCTGAAATTTTGCAAGGCCTTCTTACGTTTCTCAGCGACACGTGTTTGTGCCCTACCAAAAGTAAGTGTGTTAAAAACAATTGCCGATAAGGACGATCATTCCACTTCCTTTTTTAGAAATGTTCAATTCTTTGCTCCACCCCTTAGAGATACTAGGAGTTGAGGAAAGGTAAAAGATGGTATTCTTTTTTTGGAGCTGTAAGGTGAAAGGAAATACTATTTAGAGCAAGCTTTCCCTTTTTTGGTTAGGAATAATAAAATTATCACAGCATGGAACATAACATGGAAGTAGGTAATCTGGTTGGCCAGGTTTCCAGCTTGAGGTTCATATAGGAAAGCCTGTTGTCTGGTGCCTGAACTGCCTTCATAGTTAGAGGGTGCTTTTGGAAACTAGAAACGACTTGGACACTCAAGGACCTCTAGATTCCCTCTCAACCAGGACCAAGAAGGCCAAGAACCAGAGTGACTCAGGCATTTCGCCTTCCATTTCTTGTGCTCCTGGCTCCATTCACTTTTTTTGAGGATCTGTCTCTTTCTTGAGGTTAGACATCAGAGGAGGTCACACCTCCACACAGAGCACATAACTAGGTCATCAACAGATGGTGATCAATTTCTAGTAGAATTAACAAAACTCAGAATTTATTTAAAGGATACGCATATATGCTCTGGTCATTTTATAAATGTCAAAAGTAAGGATTACAAAAAAGAGGGTTTCTGTACTCAAGAACTTAACTGTCTATTGGGGGGAGATAAATCTATCAAACAAGTAATCCATGAACAATGAGTAAGGCAATAAATTTAGTTTGTACTGGGTATAAGAATGGTACACAGAAGGACTTAATCCACTGTTTGGGAAGAGGGAGCCTGAAAGATCTTACAGAGGGTGAAATGCTTGGTCTGGAGTTGAGAGCAGAGTAGGAGCTTGCCAGACAGATCAAATGGGGAAAGAATATTTCAGAAAGAGAAAAGAGAGCTATACCATGGGATGAAAGGCCTAGAGAATCGTAAGTAATTTGGATTCTGAAGATGCTTATTCTGCATCCATTCTCTTCTTCCCTCCAAATTTCCCAGCCATGGGTTGAATATAATTGACCTTATTCCCAGCTCCAAGGATGGGTCTTGATCGGCCTTAGGCAGTCAGTGGAATCCATTCTTTTGTTGTAGCTGGTTCTCAGAGAAGTGTGTCATCCAAGCCTAAGCAAATCAGCCATGGCATTCCTCAGAGATGTTAGGTCAGGGCTGGATATGTCCAAACAGAAAGAAGTCCAGGATTTTGGTTTGATGGTTAGGAGAAGAGATGCATTCACATGGAAGAAAAAGCATGTAAACCTGAGAGCTACTGGTTTCTATTTTGCTACCTCAAGGAGAGCCAACCAGAGGATAAGGATGTCGCATAGAGTGAGGGGGATGCCACAGAAATGGAGCCAATGAGCTGACCAACCTCTGACCAGGTAAGTGGAAGTGGGTATTCCCTTCATGGTTTAAAAGATCAGGTAGAATTTCATGTTACTCACAACTAAAAGCATTTTACCTGATGCAGTGTCACTGGAGGTGAGGTTGAGGGGGTAGAAAGTGGGAAATGGATTGCAGAGGTAGGCATGAGCCAGATGATGAGTCTAGTTTCAATTCTAGAGACACAGAAAGCTCTTAGAGGGTGTAGGCTATGCTAGGAAGTAAAACGAGTTTTAGAAAGATTGCTCTAGCAGCAGTGAGAAGGATGGCTTGGAGAGAGCAAGGCGGGGGCAGTGAGGCCAGTGGCAGAACGGCACCACATTGTCACGGTGTTCATCATTCCACTCAGGGGTGCAGCTTTTAGCTCCGTTTTGCACCAACCTCAAAAGAGAATCAGCTTTTTGAAAATACTTAATCTGTGAACAGACGATAAAGGATATAGATTCTTTAGGATTTCATACCCTGGAAATAAAAATGTATGTTTGAGAAGCCCACAGAACACTTCAAGGGATTCAACGTAGTGATCAAAGTTTGGGTTATACTGTTAGAGCTATCATTGATATCTTGGCCTCTTTCTGTTTCTTTTCAGGACTTTGAATTTGTTCTATCCTCCCTCGTTACTCATTTTATTTATTTGTCAATACAGTCTTTTTCCCTATTGCTTGAGGTTTTTTTGTTGGTTTCTCCCTTCCACTGAAACAGAAAGGCAGTTCAAGAGAAAGGCTAATGTTGATTTGGTTAGCACAAAAGCCCTTTCCCCATGGTATCTTATCTGATTCCAACTAATTTTACTCAAGAGGAGGCATCTTTGGTAACAAACCCTTGTCCCAATCTCTCTGGCCTCCAGTATTAGCTGCCATGTAAATTGCGTTGATAGGAAAAACATGCTTCTAGGATCCATTTTACCAGAAGCTGTTCTGCAAAGACATTAAGATTCAATTAATCTTTCTACTTACTTGTCATTACTGAGCTCCCTCTTCATGCTTTGCACTGGGCTTGATACCAGGGGGTAGTTCAACAGAAGAGGAAAGCTGTCTCCCCTTAAAAAGGGCTTATGGTATAGATACTGAGGATGGGGAAATGCTTTTCCTAAAACCATGTCAATGAGGCCTAAGCATATACTACAGGTGGCTCGTCTGGAAGATGGCTGCATTGCGTTGATCCTTGAGGTGTATGAGAAACTTTTAAAAGTATCATCAGATAGCCAAAGAGTGTCAGATACAATTCTGCCAGGACTCCAGTGACAACATTAGAATTTTGGTCATTAACCATGCCCTTCCATCAAGGTCTTTGAGATACAGATGATCTCATTCTTTGTTTACAGAATCATTTATTTCCCTCGTGTATATAATTTTAGGTGGAAAATGGAACCCAAAACAGGCACATGTAGAAAAAAATGTGGTATCCCCCCAAAGTTGCCACAAAATACAAAATGTCCATTCCTCAGTAAAGTAACTGTAGTTATGTATGGGAGTTAGAGACCAATTCCTTCCACATGGATTAATCATTTTGCCTAGATGGCAATATATTTCACCCCTCCTCCCATCTCATTATTTTGTATGGGTAACATTCATTCCTCATAGGTCCCACTTAATTCCTTCATACATTCTATTTAACATTATTTGTGCAAAAGATTTAGAGCAGAACCAACTACATCAGCAGAACCTGAGCATAGTCCTGACCTTTACTTTAAAACCAAAAGCTTCTCACACCAACTCCTCTACCTGTTCACTGTGCTCAGAGCCAGTGGCCCTCCAATAATGAAATCAAGACATGGGTCAAATTGAGCTCTGTCCTTAAATGCACAAGAGTCATATTTAGTACCTAGCTTATTCCCTGGAACACAGCGGGCACCAATTTTCTAGAAGAAAGAATGAAGGAAGATAGTGTCTATGGAATCGTGAGCAGGTCTGAGTTCCTGAAGCTGAACCAAGGATTCTAATAGATTTAAGACATTTGAATGGTAAACTGAGGAATTTATGTTTTCATTTATGCCTGCATCCAACAAACATTAAAAAAAATTTTTTTTTTCAATATATGAAGTTTATTGTCAAATTGGTTTCCATACAACACCCAGTGCTCATCCCAAAAGGTGCCCTCCTCACTACCCATCACCCACCCTCCACTCCCTCCCACCCCCCATCAACCCTCAGTTTGTTCTCAGTTTTTAACAGTCTCTTATGCTTTGGCTCTCTCCCACTCTAACCTCTTTTTTTTTTTTTTTTTTTTCCTTCCTCTCCCCCATGGGTTTCTGTTAAGTTTCTCAGGATCCACATAAGAGTGAAACCATATGGTATCTGTCTTTCTCTGTATGGCTTATTTCACTTAGCATCACACTCTCCAGTTCCATCCATGTTGCTACAAAAGGCCATATTTCATTCTTTCTCATTGCCACGTAGTATTCCATTGTGTATATAAACCACAATTTCTTTTTTTTATTAAAAAAAAATTTTTTTTTAATGTTTATTTATTTTTGAGACAGAGAGAGACAGAGCATGAACGGGGGAGGGGCAGAGAGAGAGAGAGGGAGACACAGAATTGGAAGCAGGCTCCAGGCTCTGAGCCATTAGCCCAGAGCCCGACGCGGGGCTCAAACTCACGGACCGCGAGATCGTGACCTGAGCTGAAGTCGGACCCTTAACCGACTGAGCCACCCAGGTGCCCCTAAACCACAATTTCTTTATCCATTCATCAGTTGATGGACATTTAGGCTTTTCCCATAATTTGGCTATTGTTGAGAGTGCTGCTATAAACATTGGGGTACAAGTGCCCCTATGCATCAGTACTCCTGTATCCCTTGGGTAAATTCCTAGCAGTGCTACTGCTGGGTCATAGGGTAAGTCTATTTTTAATTTTCTGAGGAACCTCCACACTGCTTTCCAGAGCGGCTGCACCAATTTGCATTCCCACCAACAGTGCAAGAGGGTTCCCGTTTCTCCACATCCTCTCCAGCATCTATAGTCTCCTGATTTGTTCATTTTGGCCACTCTGACTGGCGTGAGGTGATATCTGAGTGTGGTTTTGATTTGTATTTCCCTGATAAGGAGCGACGTTGAACATCTTTTCATGCGCCCCAACAAACATTTTTTTGAGAGCTACTTTGTTCTAGGAATAGTATACCCACTTCTTCTTGACAAAATGTACTTGAGATTCCTCTGCTCTTGGTTTGCTTAGGGGCAGATCATCAGTCACAGTCCCTGCCTCTCACTTCAGCTCAATTCAGGGCTTAGGGTATGGGTGGGTCTGCAGTGGCATGAATATTATTAATAAAGACAAAGCAAAGAAGGAACAGAAACATAAACCCCCTTCCTCCTTCTCTTTTTTTCTGCTACTATTTCACCTTGTCACCATTTCCCTAAGGCTGGTTTCTATTCTTACTTCATCCTACCCTGCCTTCCTAGTTCCTCTTCAGAAAATTCCAGAATTCATTTCCTCTGAAATATAGATGAACCTAACTGGTGGGAATTCATAATGGCGCAGCCACTTTAGAAGACAGATTGGCAGTTTCTTACAGAAATAAACATACTCTTCCCCATACAATCCAACAAATGGGCTGTTTGGTATTTACCCAAAGGAATTGGAAACTTATGTCCACACAAAAACCTGAACACAGATATTTATAGCAGTTTTATCTAAAATTGCGGAAAAGTGGAAATATCCAAGATGGCCTTCAGCAGGTGAATGGATAAACAAAACAATGATACCTACAGACAATGGAATATTACTCAGCACTACAAACAAATGAGCTATCAATCCATGAAAGGGCATCGGTGACACTTAAAAGCATGTTACTAAATGAAAGAAGCCAATCTGAAAAGTCTACACCCTGTGTAATCCCAACTATATGACATTCTGGAAAAGGCAAAACTATGGGGACAATAAAAAGATCGGTAATTGCCAGGGGCCTGGGAGAGAGGGACAAATAGGCAGAACACAGAGGATTTTTAGGGCAGTGTAATTATTCTATATGGTATTATTATCATGGATACATGTCATTGTACATTTGTCTAAACACATAGAACTCACAACTCAAAGAGTGAACCCTAGGGAAAACAATGGACTTCGGGTGGTAAAGATGTATCAGTGCAAGTGCACTGATTGTTACAAATGTACCAGTCTGGTGGGAGATGTGGATCATGGGGAAAACTATCCATGTGTGGGGGCAGGGGGTATATAGGAACTCTCTGTACACTTTCCAGTCAATTTTACTGTGAACCTAAGACTGCTCTTAAAAAAAAAAGTCTATTTAAAAAATATGTAGATACAGGGGCGCCTGGGTGGCTCAGTTGGTTAAGCATCCGACTTCGGCTCAGGTCATGATCTCACGGTCTGTGAGTTCGAGCCCTGCGTGGGGCTCTGTGCTGACAGCTCAGAGCCTGGAGTCTGCTTCAGATTCTGTGTCTCCCTCTCTCTCTGACCCTCCCCCATTCATGTTCTGTCTCTCTCTGTCTCAAAAATAAATAAACATTAAAAAAAAATTTAAAAAAATATGTAGATACAGATATAGATACCTAGATGAACCTTACTTAATACCTTTGTATACATGAAAACCTACTGTTAGCTCAAGCCCGCCCAGACTAGAGAGGAGTGAGAGGAAGATTAAGGGGAAAGCTTTGCAAAAGCCTCGTGCTTGATTCTGGCACAGGTGAGTAGGGCAAAAAGTCACAGGCAGTGAGTGTTCTGTTACTCAATGGACCACACATACAAAAAGGCATTAGTCTGATCAGAAACGACAGATGTTACCAGTGGAAGAACAAGCAGCTTGGCTAGTCTCTCATGCTGGGGAAGAAAAGGGAGGGGGAGATGTGCCCCATAGTTGGAGGCCCAGCCCTCTGTACCACTCATCACTTTTCCTGCACCCTTCCGTTGGATTCCTAGATCTGGGCTTCCCAGACTAGACTAGAAACAAGGATCACCTGCTTTAGAATCACCTGAAACTTTATAAAAATTCATATTCTCAGACCAAGCTCCTAGAAAACCAAATCCAGTTGATAGGGTCCAGGGCTCTGCATTTTCAAAAAGCTCCCAAGGCATTCTGATGGGCAGCCGGGCTTCAGTGCCACAGAACCTTGCTGCTGAGGAGACCCTTGTACCTGCTACCAGGAAGAGGAGAAATTGCATACTACGCCTTTCTCTTGGATACCAATTACTCACCAGTTGGCTTTACCATATTGGTATTACCATCTGCCTGTTTTGTGTATTCTCCCAAGGATCATCCCATCCCAGGAATTAGGGTAAGGTCCAGATTCCAGTCTTTCCATTACACTCTAATGGAAAAGAGTTAAATTCAGACTTGCCTTTCTTTCTACTCATTCATTTGACAAATACTTACAGCATTCCTCCTAATGGGCCAGCTATGACTCTAGGGGCTGGGAATACAACGATGAACAGGCAGGTAAGGTCCTTTCTCTCCTGGTGCTTCTCTTCTAGAAGATGGAGAACTAAGAAATAAATAAGAAACAAAGATTATTTGGGGCAGAAGTGAGGACTGGAAAACAACACAGCATGATATGACAGTCAGTGTTATAAGGAGGTGGGGTATGTTAGAGGTGGGAGGGTAAGACTCTTTAGACTGAAGCCTCAGTGGTGAGAGGCAAGTATCCAGGATGTAAACACTGCAAAGGCCACCATCAGGAAGAAGGTTGGTGTTTCTGGGATTTTCTAAGCCAGGGCTTAGAGAGTATCGAACAGGAGGAGAGGTGAGGTTGGAGAAGCATTATCCCAAATGCAATGGTAAGCCACTGACAGACTTGAAGCAGAGGAGTAATGTGACCTGGCTTATGTTTTAAAACACAATCCTCTGGTCACTGTGATAAAAATAGGTTAAATAAGTTAAGTTTGGGGTGGGTGAGGGAAGGGTTCAAGAGAAGAAGCAGGGAAAGCAGGTAGGTTACTGTGATAGTAGAGGCCAGAGCATATGGTGACTCGGACCGGGGTAGAGGTGATATGAGTGGGAAAATTCAAGACCTACTCTGGAGGCAGAGCTGATGAGTTTATGGTTTGGAAAGGAGTTGTGAGGAAAAGAGAAGAATCAAGGATGACTCTTAGGAACTCAGTTTTTAACCATTGAGTGAATGGTGTGGTAGATTTGAAGATACTGTTTGGGAATGCTTGGAACACCTATTAAATGGTTAATTGACAAAGTGGAGTGGCATTAGATATATGAGTTTGGAGTTGAGGAGCATAAGAATAGTATTTAAAACCATTGTGGTAGGCTGAATAATGGTCCCCCAAATATGTCCATGTCCTAATACCTGGAACCCTGAAGGACCTATTGTGCATGAAGGCACTTAAAATATGTCTTTTGTAGCTCTCACATAACACCCAAGGTAGGTATTATTATCTTCCACTTGATAGATTGGGAACCTGAGGCTCAGAGAAGTGGAATGCCTTGTTCCAGGTCCCCAGACTGGAAAATACCTGTCTCACTTTCTAGTGCCTTACAGAATTTCTGCAAAGATGGGAGGTGGTAAAGAGTTGCACTGTGTGCTTTGAGACAGGTCCTTGGCTGCCAAAAACCTGCATAAGAAATGCAGTTCTACGAGGTCTGTCATTTCTTTGCCCGGTTCTGGCATATTATTTTTCTAACCTCCAGAGCCCTTGCTAGCCCAGTCACACCACATGACCACTCTTCAGCTAGTTTGTTAACTCTGGGAGGGCTTAGTAGGGTCATCAAATAATGAACGACCCCACATGCCAGGCCCTGCGCCAGGCACCTAACATTCATTCAATAATCACAGTAACTCTCTCCATTGTCTCTGGAGCAAGCCAGAAAGGCTGAATTACTGGCGAATGGAAAGAAGACAGGGCCAGGAGTAGGGGAGGGAGACTGGTTTCAAGTCCGGGGGTGTGGTGGGGGCATAGCCCTAACTGGGAGCTAAAGTAACCCTGGGCTAGTAACTTAGTCATTTAAGAAAAACCAGTTAGATGATACTGCAGATGATCTCTAAACTCCCTCAAAAATGCGTATACGAGAGATTCTCTTCTTTCCCCACCCTCGGGCTCTACTATTATAGGAAACAATCTTAACCACCTGCTCAGCCCTGGGATGCTCTTCAATTTCCTCCTTAGAGATCAGTCCGGGCCGCGACTCAGTTAATTGCCTGGGTCGGTGCCGGGCTCCCCAGTTCAGGAGCGCTGAGAAGTGGGCAATAGGTTATTCCAGAAGGGAGACGAGGCTCCGAAAAACTACAACTCCCAGGAGCCCTTGGGGGTGCCACTCGGCAGCCTGGGCCTGGTGCATGCTGGGAGCAGTAAATGGCCTCCCGTCGCGGCAGGCTCATTGTTATGGAAGCTCAGAACAGGTAACCCTTACGCACGCCCAGTCACGTCCCAACTAGTTCAGCTTCTTTCCTTCCTGCAAGCTTCTTCTCTTTCCGGCCTCGTCCAGGCCCACTTTTCCCCGCTCCACTCCGCCCCCTTTTTATAAATTTTGGAGGGGGCGGGGCCTCTGGCAAGCGCGTTCCCGGGGGGGTCTACACGCCGCGTTCACGGGAGATTAGAAAGGGAGGGGACTACAGACTGGAGGTGGAAGGTGGCGAGTCTAGGAGACCGCAGATAATGGAAGGCGCATGCGTTCCAGGGGCGGTGCTGCGAGGCTTCGGGAATTCAGTAGGGGCGGGGCGGAAATGGGCTGGTGGGCTGGCGCACGCGTATTGGGCCGCCAACGTCCCGCCTCCTTTTTTAGGTTTCCTCACCTCCTCCACCACTCTTCCGGAAGTGCCGCCGCCCTCGCGCCCACCAGCGGCCACCCCCTGCGGCAGGCCCCGCCCCCTACCGGCTCCGCCCCCCAGCTCTCCGCCCCCTCCTCCGGTGGTGGCGCCGGCTTGCAACCCGGATCGTGGTGGTTTCGGTGCCCGAAGCCGGGAGCGCGGAGTCGTTCCCGGAGCGCGGCCAGGCTATGGTCGCGGGTCCCCGGCGTCCCGCTCCGGCCAACCAGAGTCCCTGTCTCAGCTTGTGCCCGTGCCTGAGCGGTCTCCTCAGCCCAGCTCCGCGGTGCGGTTGGCGGCGGCGGCGCCCGGCGCGCCCCCTCCTCCGATGGCGGCGGAGATCCAGCCCAAGCCGCTGACCCGCAAGCCCATCCTGCTGCAGCGGGTCGAGGGGTCCCAGGAGGTGGTGAATATGGCCGTGATCGTGCCCAAGGAGGAGGGCGTCATCAGCGTCTCGGAGGACAGGTACGGACCGCCGCCCCTCGGCCGCTAGGAGGGGCGGGACGGGCCGGCGGTCCCGGAGCCCGCGTCCCGGGCTGTGCCTTCACATCGGTGCAAGTGTAGACATACTCCCCCAAGTTTTTATTATAATGGGCATCTTGGTGATGCTGGTGTCCAGCTGCGCGCCGCCGCCGCTGCGTGGCTCTGGGAAGCGGAGACCAGACAGCCGCTTGCGCTCTGGCCTTGCCCGGGGCTGGTGGCGCAGGCCGGGCCAGGGTGGCCCTTGGACTAACGGTGCGCCGGCCACTGGACCTTGGTCCAGCCCTAAGGACAGAAGGGGGAGAGGGAGGAGCCGCCCAGCCCTGCAGGAGTGTGCGTGGGGAGGATGCTCCGGAGCCTTTGCTAGATAACTAAGGGTTTTTGAGTACTCTGATACAGTTCTTAAGGGCTCCAGACTGAGAAAGTAAATGCCACTCCCTTCTCCCGGACAGCCCCGCTGAATCCAGATCTCCCATACATCTTACACTGAACTCAATGAATATTGCAAGTTGTGAAAAGAGTATAACTTTGGGCTTCTGAACGAAAGGAGAGGTGCCTTCTCTTCTTTGGTCTCCTTATTTCTTCGAGCTCAAGGGGAAGCGCCTAGAACTAACTTGCAAGGGACCACTGCTGCAAATAGCTCTTGAGTTCCTTCCCTTTGCCTGCTTCCTTTCTTTTTGTCTAATTTTGCTTAATTTGCAGAAGTGGAGCCAGTTGTTCTGCCTTTAATATTTTCTCTTGTTTTTCAGACAATAGCATTTTCGCTTTAACTTAATTCATTTAATATGCCGAAATTAAGCTGATGGAGCTGATTTCCACAGGAATGCTGCCCGACTATAGTAATTATGGTATTTATCTGGAAGTATTGCTTCGATAATACCAACTAGCATTCTAAAAAATGTAACACTATAGAGGTATATGACAAGGGGCTTTTCCTGAAAACGGTAGTTAGGTTAATTTTTTTTTTTTTTTTTAGATTTTCTTATGTTGAGGTAGAGAATTATTTTCTTGGTGACCAGTACAATTACAGTTGGAGGCAGGGGTAAAGCAACAGTATTGGTTACTGTCTTTATGGTCATTTCAGCACTTTGCATACAGTATGGTCTCAAAAATATTTGCCTGATAGATCTATTCATATGATAGGTTCCTCAATCTAACTAGGATGAGTATATTAATGACACGTACTTGTCTGCATCATACTCTATACAAAAGATGTTCCATTCATTTCCTATGTGGATCTAATGGGAAAAATTGTAAACATACACCAAGGCGAGCAGTCTGCATTGAACAGAATAAATACATTCTGAAGTGGAGTACGTGGATTAAAAACCTTTTGACATTCACAAAGAAGTTTATGAGGGTTTAATTTTTGGATAGAGGCAAAATTCTATTAAGGAGATTGCTTCTGGACCTAGAAATTTTTTGTTGCAGAATTGTTTTTAAAGGAATATATTGACATCACTTTCCAGTTTATGACGGCTATGGATGAAGAACTGCTCAACCTAACTGCTGTAGGAAATTCATGAATAAGTTTGTTGAATCAAGTAAAAGAAGGAAAAAAGTTGGTTAAACCTAAGTTCCTTTGATATTAGTTTTTTTTTTAATTTTTTTTTTTAACGTTTTTATTTATTTTTGAGACAGAGAGAGACAGAGCATGAGCAGGGGAGGGGAAGAGAGAGAGGGAGACACAGAATCCGAAGCAGGCTCCAGGCTCTGAGCTGTCAGCACAGAGCCCGACGCGGGGCTCGAACTCACAGACCGTGAGATCATGACCTGAGCCCAAGTCGGACGTTCAACCGACTGAGCCACCCAGGCGCCCCTATTCCTTTGATATTAGTTTTAAAACTTTTTGCTTTGATTGATAGTTTGGCAGTGGAGGTAAGTTTTCAGTTTTTGATTTTGTTACTGTTTTTAAGAGTTCAAAGGGATCTTGGAGGTTATTTGCTTTAACAGCTTCATTTTATGGATGGGAAGATTTAGGCCAGAGAATTTACCTGCCCAACCTGGTGAGCAGGCCTAGTCCTCAGGCTTCTGATTCCCATGTTAGTGTGTTACCTTGAAGGGAACAGGGGTAGTGGGATGCATTTCAAGGTATTTAGAGGAACTAAAGTAGCATATATGAGAGAAACTGAAAGATAAATTTCATTTCAGGATAGGTCAAAAGAAATGTGATGTGTAGCTATATAGTAGCTTAATTTTTATGTTTTAGTTTATAGGGTAAATCATAGGAATTATTATTATAGGGTTACTGCTAAATAAATAAGGCCCACCCGTAAGTCCAGAATTATTCTTTACGTGTGTTTTATTAATATTCAGATTGACAAACCTGTGTTTCTGTACTCATGGGTGACAATAACTTTGTTATTTAGAGCTCAGTTTTGATTATTGTTTTCATTAGAAGAGAATTGATCTGTATTCTTTCCAGAATCCACTGTCAGTACCATTTGACATAATGCTGAAGTTATGAAGATAGAATATTGATTTTCATCAAAACCTACAAAGCCATTTCCTTTAGCTATTCTGCTTTAGCTAGAAACTAATAGTTTTCATTCCTGAACTGTAAGGTTAAACCACAAATAATGTCGTGTCCTGAATGGCAGTGTCCTGGAAATTTTTTGAAACCTGGTTTCCCTTTTTGACCTATGACTCCAGATAGCCCTTATCTAACCTTTGAAAACACTTAACATTTTCTATTTTAAGCAGTATCGTAGATACTTATGGTCCCTTCATCTTCTCCATAGTTTCCCTAAGGTGCTATGTGTGTCTTACTCGTCGTAGTATCTTTACGGCCTAGCAGATTGCCTGATCCATGGAAGGCCCCCAGACATTTGCTGTGTATCAGTGACTGATAACATTTTGATTGTTGTTCCTGAGAGCATAGCATCTTAACTGTTGTTGGCACTTAGTTGATATTTATCGAATGACTTTTATGACAACCTATGAAAGCCCTGTGTGGACGAATGTATGCTTGTGGGAAAAGGATTGCACTGGATGGATGGTCTTTAGGATACCTTAAAACTCTGGAAGTCCACGCGTTGCTTCATTCATTCCATCAACAAACATTTAAGTTTCTGTTGTGTTCCAAACACACGTGCAGACTCCATCGGGTGAAATGGCAAGATCGTTTCCGGATACAATTCAGTGGGGGGTAAGCTTTAGAAGATAATAAAACAAAACCACAGCCTCTAAGATTTAGTACTGAGAGGAGAATTTTCAGGTGGGAAAGAGTGGCTGGACTCCACAGCCCTTATTGTCCCTGCATTTCACCTTCTTTTGGAGGATTCTTTACTTGCATTGCATTACCATGTTCATGCTACTGCTGCTGTCAGTAGTGGGCTGATAGTATTCCAGTCTTCAGGCCAAATCTGCAGGTTTTTTGATAAAAACCCTCACCCTCTGTTCATCTTAGCACAGTTAGAACAGTCTGGAACTTTCCTGGATACCAAGGAAGGAATATAAGAAATATATAAACAATCTGATTTTCAAGTTTAGATTTCTGGGGCTGTCATAACATAGGACCTGTTCTTGGAACTCACTGGCCGTCTCTGGGTCTATCTTTGCTTTGAGAATAGCCAGATTCTGCCTCTAGGGGACTTAGCTACCTGTGGTACTTTGGGTTCCTCGTGAGTCAGCTGCTTTCTGAACTATCTTTTCTGAGTAGATGCCATTTTAACATTCCTTGCTTAGGAGCTTCCTACAAGGCATCTTAGCTCCATGTTGGTTAACATTCATGTAGCCTGCAGCTTACCAGGGGTTCCCTTGTCTGGTCACACAGCCTCTTCTTCAATGATGAAGGCCAGGAGAGACCTCCCTCTGGGTGGGACCCAGCCCCATCTAGACTTTTATGTTTGTATGTTTCTTTATATGCGTATTTTAACACAAGTCAACAATTTTGGCATTCGTATAGAGAGTTTTAGTAACTCTAGGTAGTTGCTGTTGGGCTGTTATAGGAAGCTGTTCTTTCCCTAGGAGTCTGTACCTTTGCGGTGGGTTAGGGACGGGGGCGGGGGGTCCCGTTTTTTATCTCCGTACTAGGAAATGTGTTGAAGATAGGTACAGTGTCCTCTGTGTTTGCCACAGAATCTCCTCTGCTCGTGGTGGTTAGAAAAAAGGAGTGCTCCTGCGGATGGGTCTTGTAGGATGAGTAGGAGTTCATGTGAAAAAGTGAGGGTAGAGGAAAGAGCATTGTAGGTAGAGGGGGAAAAGAAAACTCCCATTCACTGAGAAGCACTCGAATGGACTGGTTAAGAGTGTAGATTCAGGAGCCAGTCAGCTTGAATTCAGAACTTAGCTCCGAGTGATTTGAGGCATCTGGAAAATTGGTTTCTCCAAAGGAGTCACTATGCGTGGAACTTTCTGAAACCTCTGGGGACAAGAATTTGAAATTATTTTCTGGATGAAAAGATCTGAGGGTGTGGTGGTGGCGTGTTGGAGAGGACGCTCTGTGGGGAGGGGACACTGTAGGGGATGAGGGTAATGAGGGGACTCTGGGGGGAACTACCACCTGATATTCTAACTTTATTCAGGACTAATTTATGCAGCACAGTTAGCAGTGTTCTCTGTAATCCTTAAGGGTAGACAGAACCCCCCCAATGGTGAAGGAGTCAGATTTTTAGGACATCTGGTCCCTAGTGCCTAGCATAATGCAGTGTGTGTTCATTGAAGGAATTAGCAATGACTGACGGATCACCAGTTTGGAATGAAATGAGCCTGAAGAGGTGGTGAGTTTCCGGAGCAAAGATACTTGAGTTGAGTTTGAGAGAAACTTAGTAGTTTGCTTTCAGCCAGAACAGTGTAGCAGGGGATGGGATTGGGAGGGACTGGGACAAGAGATGGGTTGGATTTTGTTTTTTTTTTTTTTTTAAATCTCTAAGACTTTTTTTTTGTTTAACTCTGAACTACTCGATTCTAAGTGGTCATGACTAGTTGACTGTTGAAAAGATATATTAAAATTTCATTTCATTTTATAAATCCTCATGCTGTTGGTTGATGTATCATTGGTTTTTACCATTCTGAAATCGCGCTGTCTCAGATTTCTGGTTGAAACCATTGTTTCACTAATACGTACAGCTTGGCTCAGTTCAGCTGAGCTCCTAGTAGAGTTTTATGTACCATGTACTTTATAACACTTGCATAAAAAAATAGCTTTGAAAATGCAAATCAAAGTTTTCCCGCAGTGTAAGCATAGTTCTGAAGGTTGAGGAGTTCTTAAGAGTGAAGGTGTGAGGTCATTAAAGTCGACAAAATTAGAACCCATCTACACTAATTTTTGAGTGTGTCATGTCTCTATTTAATGGCGTAAAATTAATAAACTTTCAACTCTGCACTTGAGACTCCTCACTTGGCAGTAATAATTGCTGGTTTCAAGGTCCCAAAATGGGAATTTACCCCATGTGATCGTTGAAAATCAGACCTTTATGCCGAATTCAGAGCATGAGGCAGTCTTTTTGCCAGCAGATCTGTCTGGAAACAGGCTGCCTCTGTGTCTTGAAAGGTCAGAATACAGATTGACTTTTTTTTTTTTTTTTTTTTTTAATTTATTTTTGGGACAGAGAGAGACAGAGCATGAACGGGGGAGGGGCAGAGAGAGGGGGAGACACAGAATCGGAAACAGGCTCCAGGCTCCGAGCCATCAGCCCAGAGCCTGATGCGGGGCTCGAACTCACGGACCGCGAGATCGTGACCTGGCTGAAGTCGGACGCTTAACCGACTGCGCCACCCAGGCGCCCCCAGATTGACTTTTTAAGAAAAGATCACTATTGGGAAGGCTTGTTTAAGGAGGCTTAGCTCTCCAGTGACCCCAGAGCTCCTGATGGTTCTGAATTTCCTACTTAATTTATGCAGTTCAACCAGATTTTGTCCAGGATCTCAAAGGTCTTAATCAGGGTACATTCATCTGGATATTGCAGGGCAGAGGAAAATTCTCACGCTCCTAAAATGAGGGATTCTTGGATTGTGAAATCCTGACCAGCTAACTGTCTTATACCTCAAGTGTGACTAAACTTACTTTGAAAAAGAAAAACAGGTAAAAATTATAGGATGTTAGTAGCTGGAAGAGGCTGAAAAAGGAAATATTACTTTTACTTGCATAGCGTCTTTCCCTGGCTCTGTTTTCACTTTGAATTTGGCTTTGAGAGGGAAACATTTTCTATTTGTTTTTGAGAATCACCTTGATGTCATGAAAAAGTTAACAGTTTTGGAGAAGTTAAAACACAGTGGCATTTAGAAATCAGTAAATGAATTATGATTTAAGACTATTTCAAGTAGTGATCTGTTGATATCTATAGCAATAAACTAAATTATATACAGTATATACTTACCTGAAAAGAAAATGGCTATCAAGCCAAGGTTTTCTTCTTAACTGTGGTTTCAGAATAGAAGGACTTCAAAAGCAGGTAATGCTTGTTTATTTTTATTTCTTTTTTTTTTTACATTTTATTTATTTTTGAGAGAGAGACAGAGTACAAGTGGGGGAGGGGCAGAGAGAAAAAGAGAGAGAGAGAGAGGCAGAATTCGAATAAGGTTCCAGGCTGTGAGCTGTCAACACAGAGCCTGATGTGGAGCTCGAACTCACAAACTGAGAGATCATGCCCTGACCCAAAGTCGGACGCTTAACTGACGGAGCCACCCAGGGGCCCCTATTTTTATTTCAATAGGTCTTCCAAGGAGATGCCACAATTAACCTAAACAATTTCCTCACACAGAAAAAATAACTTTGCTTGTGCGACTCCATTAATCTTTTTTTTTTTTTTGTTTTTAAAGGCCAAGGGATCGCCTCAGTCAAATGCTGCATTTAGCCATTAGTAAAAATTAATACAGAGGTATAAGAAACGAGCAAATAAGACCAGAAAAGAAAACAAAGTCATCTGCTTGTCTCTTGGCAGGGTGTTCTGCTTTGTGCTCTCATGTGTCTTTAATTTAAGGATTCTTGGAAAAGAACTGGGACTGGGAGCCTGATCTCAGCTGTACCCAGCATTGACCTTGGGCATTTCCCAGGACATTTCATCACTCCAACTCTGGCAAAGGAGCATCATTCCATCTGGCAAAGGAGCCTGTAGGAGTTCCTAGCTCTGACACTGACTATGTGATGTGCCCATGTAGTGACTAGACAAGCATAAAGTGTCTGCAGCCACATCACCCTAAAACCTTGAGTGGAGGAAGGTGCACAGAGGGGGAAAATGTGGCACGAGACATCTGTAAAACGGTGCTTTCTGGAGCCTTTGGAGGGCAGCGGTTGTTTATTCCTGGATGAAATATTTAGTATTGGTGCCTGATACTCAAACTGGATTCACTACATTCCTACTTCTGGATGAATCTTTTAGTTTCAAATACTGAAGAGTTTAGCTCTGGGCAGTTTGCTGATCCCCATATCAGGGACTGAGTTGTCTAGAGTAATGCTTTTGAAACTCTTTTGGCCACGTGTCATAGTAAGAAAAACATTTAGCATTGTTATCCAAGACTCTAAATACGCATACACACATGTCACCGAAACATCAGTATAAAATGGCATCCTTTTTAAAAAAATTTTTTTATTGTTTATTTATTTTTGAGAGAGAGGGCACAAGCCAGTAGGGGAGAGAGAGGGAGACACAGAATCAGAAGCAGGCTCTAGGCTCTGAGCTGTCAGCACAGAGCCCGATGCAGGGCTCGAACTCATGAGCTGAGCTTTGAGATCATGACCTGAGCTTTGAGATCATGACCTGAACTGAAGTCGGAGGCTTAACCAACGAGCCACCCAGCTGCCCCTCTTTGCTTCTTTTAATACTAGTTCTACACTTTCAATTATTGTAGCGAATGAGTTGTTCTTGATGGCCAATAGCCTGAGTCTCTCTGGCCAGGTCAGTGAATTAATAGGACAGGCATCTTTTTTTGGCTTCAGATGATTGGCTCTTTCCCACACTTTAGGATTTCGGAGTTTCAGTTTCCACATCTGTAAATTGGCTCCTTCTGGAATTGTTGGGAGGTGTACACGAGCTGACATTCCCACAGCACTTGGTGTTGTACTGGGAGCATAGATGGAGCTGAGTAAAAGGCAGTTGTATTTTTTATGATTCCACCGTGCCTCTAGTAGGGAAGCTTTTCCTGCTGCTATGGTTCCATTAAGGCTTGCCTACTTTAAGAGTCACCTTGGAGACACAAAGGCAGGGCTATTGAATTTTTCTTTGTGTACTTTCATATATTTCAGAGCCCTCGTCTTTCTTCTCTAGATGTACAAGGGTAACGTTACTCTCATTTTTTTACTGCCACTGCCCAAACTTGCCCCCTCGAAAATCAGTGATCAGGAGATCTATGTGGCTGCTGGCTGCTGTGCTCCTCCACAGGCTTCTTCCTTTTTCCATTTGTCATCTTGTCCTGAAACAGTGTGTCCATTGTCTCCATTGGTCTCCTGGAGGGCAAGGGCTGTGTCTTCCATGTAGTGCATGGGGAATATTTGGAAGTAGGGATGTAATGCTAACTGAGCTGCCTTCAACTGAAAGCCTGGGCCTTATAAGCCGGCAGCTAGTGGGTTGAGTTCACCCTCAGGCAGATGTTGACCTGGTGCAATGTTTCTGGAAGTTTGAATCAGTAGCCAAGTTTTATAAATCTGGATTCCACATAAAATTCCAGATTGCTGGCTTCTCTTGACAAATGGGAAGATGTAGCTGTGCCAAGCCTCGAATTCTCCTCTTGCGGGTCCCTTGCTCTGCCCACTTCTGGTTAAGGTCAGCCGGGCAAGGCCACGAGAGGGATGCCCACGCTGCCCCTGCTGCCTACTGATGGGGAGATGGCACACGAGACGCAGCTTTGCTGTCTTCCTCTAAATCTGTAAGGCGACACTTGCCCTCTTGTGGAGTCAGTAGTTTGAGCTTTTTGGGTATTCAGAAGAGGAGGTAGAAGAAATGGAAAGATACCCAGAAAGCCCATATTTCTAGAAAGTTAGGTGGGGGTAGAGGGAGGATGCCCATACGTTAAACATGAAGACGCCCTTTTGAAGGGATCCTGATGTTATACACAGCAAATATATAAAATAAAGGCAGGTATTGGTGAATCAGGCGTGGCATTTATCCCTCCCTATCCCCTCTCTAGAGGCTTCCTAACAGTGTTGGCGCTTGGGGCTCAAGTCCGGACAAGCTGGGTTGGACTCTCAGTTCTGCCACCTACTGGTTGTGTGATGATCCTTGGCAGCTGTAAAATGGGAATTAAAAGAATACCTACCCTATGGGATACTTCTGAGGGTTCAGTGGTGTGGTGTTCTAAAGTGCCCCATCTAGCCATACCTCAAGAATGTTAGGGTTTGCCTTCCTTCCTCCAGGCTGCTTTTCTAACCCTTCAGTAACTGTCTTGTGCCTCTAACTCTTCCTCGTCCCTTCTTTGTCTTTGAATTAATCCTTCTTTCCCTTTAGTGTTCACTCCATTCTTTCCTTATATGCCTGTGCTTCTGCAAAGAGGGCTCAAGCATCATGACACTAGTTCGGGAACCCTCTTTGATCCTCTTCTGAAATTGATGTTTTCATAGTTTTGCATACCGTATGTGAAAATACTTCATATACTGTCAGGTCCTATACAAATGTGAAGGACTGTGGCCGTAAATACAAAACATGAATGTATATTTTTGAGCTTAAATACATTTAAATTCTAATGTAAAAAACCAGTAAAATTACATTATTGCTTTTTATTTTGCAGATCTGGATTAATATTTTTCTGGAGTCAGTTACCGTCAGTAGAAAAAAGCTTCCCATGCTGTTAGGATTATAGTAACCTGTTTTAGTGCTCACTGGCATTTCTGGCCTTTGGAAAATACCAGCTGGTTGATATTTTAGAGGTTGATCTAGTTTGCGGGAGAAGGGATGTTGGAAATGGCTAACTTATTATATTCTGATTTTTGAATCTGTATCTATATTTAATTTTTTTTTGAATGTTTATTCTTGAGAGAGAGAGAGACGGAGAGACAGAGCATGAGCGGGAGAGGGGCAGAGAGAGAGGGAGACAGAATCTGAAGCAGGCTCCAGGCTCCGAGCTTTCAGCACAGAGCCCAACGTGGGGCTCAAACCCATGAACCATGAGATCATGACCTGATCTGAAGTTGGACACTTAACCAACTGAGCCACCCAGGTACCACTTGAATTTATATTTGAATGGCTTCATAAGTTCTCTTTATATTCCAAACCTTAGATTGTTAAACAGTTTTGAAGAATGAATACTTTTTCTCCATAAGGTAAAATTAAATTAGACGGATTAGTTATGTTTAATCAGAATGGTTAGCTGAATTAGCATGCTGGTTGGGTAGATTAAATTGGTTCAGAATTTGGTTACAGTGCGTATCAGATGTGTACAATATAGATCTTTGAGCTTTATCTGAACAGAGTAGGAAAAAAGCTGAGAAAAGAGAGTTCACTCAGTCTGAAAAGGTTCAAAGTAGTATAAGGGAGAGGAAGAGGCCCAGGCAAGGAGTCTCCAGAGGGATGTGTGTGTTGTCTATCAGTATATATATAATGTCTGTGGGTTGCCCTGTTTCTCTGGGTATGATCTTTTCCCCACCCCTCTGGTTTTACTTTTTGTTAGTTTTCGTTTAAAAAATGTACTACCTTGCTCTCTCTCTTTTTTTTTTTTCATTCCCCTGCCCCTCACACATGCCTGGCCTCCCCCATTATGAACATCACTCACCAGAATGTTACATTTTTACCAAGGATGAGCTTACACCAACACATCATTATCATCCAAAGTCCATAGTTTACCTAGGATTCCCTATTGGTGTTATGTACTCTCTGGACAGATGTATAATGACATATCTGTCATTATAATACCAAATACTGTCTTTTTACTGACCTAAAAATACTCTACGCTCTGCCTGTTCGTCCTGTCTACCCTTTGCCCCCAATCACTGATCTTTGTATTGTCTCCATAGTTTTGCTTTTTCCGGATTGACTTCTTTCACTTAGTAATAATGCATTTTAGTTTTCTTTTCATGTCTTCCTGGCTCATTCCTTTTTAGCACCATTGTCTGGATATACCAGTTTATCCATTCACCAACTAAAGGACATTTTGGTTGCCTCCAGGCTTTGGTAGTTATCAGTAAAGCTTCTATAAACATCCGTGTGCTGGTTTTTGTGGATAAATACCAAGCAGCACAGTGGGTGTTGTGGCACACGCACGTTTGGTTTTATGAGAAACTGCCAGACTGGCTTCCCAAGTGTCTGTACCATTTTGCATTTTCACTAGCAGTGAATGAGAATACCCTTACCAGCATGTGGTGGTGTTAGTGGTCTGGATTTTGGCCATTGTGGTAGGCGTGTAGTGATATCTCATTGTTACTTTCATGAGCATTTCTCTGATGACGTGACGTGAAGTGTATTTTCATATGCTTATTTGCCATCTGTAGATACTTGTTGGTGAGGTGTCTGTTAAGGTCTTTGGCCCACTGTTTAAATTGAATTGTTTGTTTTCTTACTGTTGAGTTTTAAGAGTTCTTTGCATATTTTGGATAAATAGTCCTTTATTGATGTGTCTTTTGTAAATATTTTCTCCTGGTCTGTGGCTTGTCTTCTAATTCTCTTGATGTTGTCTTTCACTGAGTGGAAGTTTTAGGTTTAAAGAAGTAAATCTTCTCAATTATTCCTATCATGGATTGTGTGTTTGGTGTTGTACCTAAAAAGGTGATCACCCTACCAAAGGTCATCTAGATTTTCTCTTATGTCATCTTCTGGGAGTGTACTGTGAGTTCCTGACATTTTGATTGTGGAAGCATTCAGTTCAAAAGACAGTCATTTTGAGTAAACATGTTGCCACTTGTATGATGCAGCTACTAGTAAAACAACCAGGTAAGGAACTAGGCCATTCCCACACATGAAGGTCCTTCTTTCAAAAAGCCCCGGGTAACCTGGGTAAGTGACCGCTTGAGTGACCCCACTTCTTGCTTTCAGTGCCCTAATTCTTGGTCTCATGGTTTTTTTGTTTTGTTTTTTTTTTTGAGAGAGAGAGAGTGAGTGAGCGTGAGTGGGGGAGAGGCAGAGAGAGGGGGAGACAGAGGGTTGGAAGTGGGTTCCACACTGACAGCAGGGAGCCCGATGTGGAGCTCGAACTCATGAACTGTGAGATTGTGACCTGAGCTGAAACCGGCTGCTCAGCAGCCTGAGCCACTCACGTGCCCCTTGCTCTCATGTTTTAACTTAGCCGGTAAAGAATGAACCCATGAAGCCCTAGATATCACTCTTGGACAAAGGCAGAGCCTGGGTCCGATCTCTCTCTCTCTTTCTCTACCTGTGACCTCACTGTGGCCCTCTGGAATGCCGTGTACCCTCCAGAATCTGTGAGTAATAAATCTTGTTCCTCAACGTTCCGTAATGGTTTATTGCAGAAATGTAGTTTCTAATTGTAATAAGAACTCAAGAGCTGGCCCGCAGGCCATGAGTAGGTGCCCTATTGGGGGAAGTGTCTGTGGAGCTCACCATGAGTGATGCGTACGTTGCAGGCCTTCTTAACGGGGGCTCGGGACTGTCAGAACAGAGTTTTCTAGTTTTGCATTTTACATTTGGGTCTATGATCCATTTCGAGCTAAGTTTTGTGAATCTTCTCTCTAGATTCATTCTTTTCCATGTATGTGGATGCCAGTCTTCTGAGCACCATTGTTGAAGAGGCTATCTTTGCTCTCTTATATTGCCTTTGCTCCTTTGTCAAAGATCAATTGATGGTATTTGTGGGGTGTCTGTGTCTGGGTACTCTATTCTGTTACACTGATCAATTTATCTGTTCTTTTACCCATACCACACCACTTTGATTACTGTAGCTTTATAGTAAGTCCTGAAGTCTGATAGCATCAATCCTCTGACTTGGTTCTTGTCTTCCAGTATTGTGTTCACTACCCTGGGTCCTTTGCCTCTCTCTAAACTTTAGAATCGGTTTGTCAATATCCATAAAATAATTTACTGGGATTTGGATTGCATTGAAAATATATATCAAGTTGGGAATATTGATACTATTGAGTCTTCCTATCCATGAATGTGGAATGTCACCTCATTTATTTAGTGGTTCTTTGATTTCATTCATCAGAATTTGGTAGTTTTCCTCATATAGTTCTTGAATATATTTTGCTAGATTTATACCTAAGTATTTCATTTTTGACAGTCCTAGTGTAAATCGTACTGTGTTTTTAATTTCAAGTTCCACTTGTTCATTTCTGGTATATAATAAAGCATTTGACTGTTGTATATTAACCTTGTGTCCTGCTGCCTTGCTATACTACTTACTCTACTCTTTAATAATTTAAAATTCTTAAATGAATCTTTAAGAGGTGCATACATCTGGAGGTATAGATCAGTATCAGTACTGAACTCAGAAGGTCTATACATGCTCTTTAAGTTGTTGATTTGTTGATAAGTGAACAAAAAATTAGTTTCTTGAGATTACTTTGAGTAGCTTCCAGTGATCCATTGGAACTAGGATGGTCCTTTTGTGTCTTTGACTATAACTGACATTTTTATGTTTTGAAATAGGGGCGTGTTTATGCCTTACCACTAAGTAATTATTGGGAAATTCCATTCTTGAGCCTGAAGGACTGAACTTGAGCTTGAAAACTTGAAGCATTGGACAGTTTTTACATAGCACAAATATTAAGTTTGTCCTTTCGAATATGCTGTCATAGTCAGGATTTTCAGGGCCCAGCATTGCTTATTTCTACTTTTACAAAACTTTTACTTACAAAAATTGATCTCTTTTCTGCTTTTCTTGCCTACTAGTCCATGCCCATATTATGTGGAAAAGTGAGGCTAAAGCTGGTGATGAATCCTGGATGGATTTGCAGAGAGATTGGGATCAAAATGGCATTTAGTTATTTGAAATGTAATTTAGCTAGGAGATTGCCACAATTTGAGAATTTAATAATTATCGTAGAAACAAGGTTTTAAGGTTAAAAAAGAAAAGGTTGCTTATTTGGTAGTTCATTTCCTGTGGGTACTAATTAATCCATACCATAACTGAAGTTCTGAATATTTGAATGAAAAATAGCAGGTAAAAATAGCTAGATGCTGGCAGTTACATTTAAAAACAATTAAACTTGTTTTTAAGGTGATAGTACACGCAATTGTGAAATTCAGAAGGCTAGCCTGAGAAAAATGAAACTCCTTCCCACTTGTGGGTCTTATGATTTTGTGAAAGGAAAGCTGATAGGATTTGCACATGCTCTGACACGTGCCCTGATATGGATCTCTTTGGGCATTTCTGCTTTCGCAGCTGTAAACTTCACTCGTAGAACTACTCTGGCGATTAGCAGTGTTTGCATGTGGCTTCCCCTTCTCCTCCACCTGATCTGATAGCTGTATTCCCTCAGCACACTCTTTGTGTATTTGTTAAAACACCTCCTAACATGCATTAAAATTATTTATCTATTTATCTTCTGCTCTGGGATCCTCAGCACCGTGTTGTTTTTCGAGGCCTCTGCTCAGAACTTAGAACACAGTAGGCAGAATTGGAGCAGTAGACGTTTCTGTTGTGTGTCGGTTCACGGTGAGGGAGGGAACCACTCTGGAAACCAGTCGTCTTCTGGTGATAGATAATGGTACAGTCTCTTCGGTTGCTTTGGTAATGTGAACAGAAACCAGCTCTGGAGTTTCCTGGCAGAAGGCTCAAGTATCTTGCAGAATCTGAGGACAGGGAGGCATTTGGACTCTAGGAATAGAACTAAAGACTGGAGCTTATGGAGAACCAGGAAGTCTTTTCTCCCCGTTGCTCCTGAGTTTCTCATTGTCTGCTCCATTCTTCTCTCTTGCTTACACTGGCTGTCTCTATTTCTTACTTAGTCACATGGCACAATATGGCTGCCATCTGCTCCCGCAGCGTACGCGTTCTAGTGTAGGTAAGCAAGGAGAGAGGGATTGAGGTCAGGACGCCAGTTCCGGTTCCAGGGTTCCTTGGGGAGGGACTTACCGGTCCAGCCATGGTAGACTGTTCCCTTTGGGACTGTGACCACACGTGGGCTCCTGTTGCAGGTTATGGCCATCACTGCTTCAGCCTGTGGAGGGGGTAGGGGAAAGGGCAAGCGTCAGATAAGAGATGGAAAGCACGCAATCCAGCAAGTGCCCGCTGCTGGAGCAGTGTGGGCGTAAGGTGAGATCATGCCCTTGTAGCTTGGTGTGGTGTTGGTAGTTGGCTCTGGTAGCAGCAGAATAAGGAACACCGACGTGCTTTTCTCATGATCTTCGTTGCCTGACTTTCTTTGAAATCTGCTCATATAGCACCTGGCACCGTTTTCTCCTCATTGCTTCCTTTGCTGATTCAACATGTTGACTGCTATTTTCTTGTAGTGGATATAAGGTGGAGAATGGGTAGGTACTCACTATGAATGTTTACTGAGCAAAAGCCATTATTATAGTGACAAATTTTAGCGCCAGTGAGCAGACCCCATATGGTAACCATATTTTCTAAACGCCAAATCGAAACACATGCTAAAGGAAAGTTTTTTTCCCCCCTGATGGATGAACTTACATACATATTTCATTATATTTTTAACAAACTGAAATTTGAAAAATGACATTAAGCACATATGGGCACAGTATGTATTCCATTTCAGGGAGAAGGCTGGAAAGCCTCAAGAGTATTAATAGTAGTTAGTAATAGCTGACATTCATTGAGTCCATGCCATGTGCCAGGCACTGTGTTAAGCCCTGTATATGCCTTTTCTTGTTTAGTCCTCAAGGTGATTTTATGAAGCTGGTATTTTACTCTCATTTGAGAGAGGAGGGAACAGATGCTGCCAGGAAGAGGCAGGGTGAGGATGTGCCCTTGCATCGTGGAACTCTACAACCCTTCTGTTTAGTCTCAATGTGCTATGCCACCTCTCAGAGGCCTCAGTAGGGGGGTAGAGGGACCAACCTCCATGGAGATCACAAAAGGCTGAATTTGGTTTTTCAGAGGAAAAGCTAGCAAATCAACTAACTAGTCAACACATGATAACACAAATTAAGAAGAAAAGAAGGTAGATGTCCTTTTACATCCTTATGATGCCCTTCTTTACCTCTCTGAGTGTTGGTATTCCAAAATATGCCAAAATTGTAGGTGTGAAAGAAATCACCCAATTAAAAAATGGACGAAGGACCTGAAGAGACGTTATTCCAAAGAAGATATGTGAATGGCTCACAGGTGCATTAAAAGTTGCTCAACATCACTAATCATCAGGGAAATGCAGATCAAAAATGTATTGAGATATTACCGTATGCCTGTTAGAATGGCCATTATCAAAAAGACCAAAGATAATGAATGCTTGGCAAGAATAAGGAGAAAATGAAACCCTTGTGTTCCGTTGGTAGAATTGTAAATTGGTGCAGCCACTGTGGAAAACAGGATGGAGGTTTCCTCAAAAAACTAAAAATTGTACTACCATATAATTTAGCAATTCCACTTCTGGGAACATATCCAAAGCAAACAAAAATACTGTGTTGAAAAGGTCCCTGCACCCCCATATTCATCACAGCATTATTTACAGTAGCCAAGTTACAGAAACAACCTAAGTGTTCACCAATGGATGAATAGATAAAGAAGGTGTTTGTATACAGTAGAATATTACTCAGCCATGAAAAAGGACATCTGCCGTTTGTGACAACACGGATGGACTTTGATGGCATCATGCTAAGTGAGTAAGTCAGAGGAAGAAAATACTGTATGGTATCACTTACATGTAGAATCCAGAAAAAAAAAAATTGAACTCATAGAAAAAGGGATCAGGTTTCTGGTTATCAGAGGCACGGGGTAGGGAGAGGGGAAATTGGAGGAAGGTGGTCAAAAGGTCTAAACTTGCAGTTATAAGACAGATAAGTCCTAGGGATATAATGCACAGCACGATGACTGTAATTGACTGGTTACAGTGACTGGTATATGTGAAAGTTGTTAAAAGAGGAAATCCTAAGAGTTCTCATCACCAGGAAAAAAAAAACTTTTTTTTTTTTTTTTTTTTTTGGTATCTATGTAAGAGGTTGGATGTTAACTAAACTTACTGTGTTACTCTTTTCACACTAAAAAAAAAAAAGACTTGTTGACCCCAAACAAACAACATTATAGATACGACTTTGACTTCTGTCAAAGGGCTACACATTTACTGATGGACAGCAGGGTCTGTGAATGAGGAAGGCCTCTTAGGCTGCATGGGGCCTTTATCAGTTAGGCCTCACCCAGTACAGGCTATTTTTCTCATATAACAAAACATCCGGAAATAGGTGGTCCTTATGCCTTCTTGCTCTGCCATCTCCAGTATGTGGCTTTCTTCCCTATAGTGGCCTCATGGCTCAAGATGGCTCTTTGGCTTTCAACTTGGCATCTGCTCATAACTCTATCACAAGACCACTTAACTGCAAGGGAGGATAGGGTGCTTGTTTTCAATACTTTAACAAAATTGGATATGGGGAGATGATTGCTCATAGGAGGCCCTTGGCTAGGGGAGCTATCGTATACTGCTTTGACTAATGTTGGCTTTAAGCTTGGGAATAGCTTGGTCTCCAGATAGGTTCCATTTGAATTTTGTAGCCTGCAAAGCTGATGTGAACTCTTCCCCTCCCCCCAACTCTGTCCTTCCTGCTAATATTACAGGATTGCCTTTGCCTCTTGGGATAGATTCCCAGATTGGCCTGAATGCTGTAATCTAAATCTTTATATGTGGGGACCTGTGTGTGTGTGTATGTGTTTCTCTTTTTCTTTCTTTCGTTTTCTCTTTCTTTCTTTCTTTCTTTCTTTCTTTCTTTCTTTCTTTCTTTCTTTCTTTCTTTCTTTCTTTCTTTCCTTCTCTTTTTAAAAGATCTTTTATTTGTAAGTAATCTCTACCCAACGTGAGGCTTGAACTCACAACCTCGAGATCAAGAGTCGCATGCTCTACCGACGTAGCCAGCCAGGGGTGGGGGGACCTGTGTTTCTTAAGCGAATGAATATAGGCCTGGGACTTTGATGATTAATATATGAATGCTTTGGCCATGGACCACCGTGAAGTTCGTCAATTAATCTGAAATATATTAGAAAGTTTGCCAATTCTTGACAGCCTGTTAGAACCATTTGAAACCATCCATTTGCTCTTCTCATTTAGATGCCAGATACCGAACTGCTGGCAGAATTTGTAAATGCTGAACCACTGTATGTTTTCTAAATGTGTAGTGTGTTTTCTGTTAATATTTATATTCAGAATATCTGGTGCAGAAGTACCCTTGTGGGGGTTTAATTGTAGGTGTGGTGAGGTAGTGATGTCTTCGGTTCCCAGGGCTGCCCAGGAGGGCCTGGGGCAGTTGGACTCCCTGGGCTGTGTGCTTCTGGCTGGGAAAACCTTTAGGTCTCAGGGTGCCGTAAGGGGTTGGGAAGCACCTCTCTCGGGACACTCATGGCTTTTATGTTGGGCTTATTACAACAACCAAGTCATCAAACCTGCCCACGTTTTCTCACTGACATTCTGAGCAAGATATCGAAGGATGTTTTCTTTACATTGTAATATAAATAATTTTCCCACAGTTTAAATTATGGAATCGTTCGTGGGCTACGGTCAAGCAACGTCTTATGGTATAAAGAGGGTGAGAGAAGGACTTACAGGGCCTAACTTGAAATTATGCTTTTCTCACTTAGTCTTCATTTGTCTCAGGGTCAGCTTCTTAATTTATAAAACAGGGAGAATAATGCTGCCTTCTTCATAAGACCGTGGTGAGAAGGAAATGAAATAATGGGGATGAAAATACTTTTGTAAAGCTCCGTGAGGGGTCACAAAGTCCCATGGCCATAGGCACAAGGCATGTAACATAAATGAGGGAAGCATCATGCTTTGAGAATAATTAGTTGTAAGTAGGTCGGGCCTCCGCGTCAGTGATACAAGAGGGTGTGGCGGGGGTTGTGAGGAGTGCTTGCCTCGTGAAAGAGGACAGCACCTTCTCAGGTCCAGCAAATGTTTGCCATGTGGGAATTCAGGCCCCGTGTCTCCAGATCCTTGGATGCTTCAGGAAGTACCGCAAACCCAGATTTTTTTGTGACATCTTTAATTTTTTTAAAAAATTAATTTCTTTATTTTGAAAGAGTGTGAGAGAGAGAATCCCAAGCAGGCTCCTCGCTGAGTGGAGCTCGACGTGGGGCTCGATCCCACAAACTGCAAGATCATGACCTGAGCTGAAGTCGAGAGTCAGACACTTAACTGACTGAGCCACCCAGGTGCCCTGCCATCTTTCAGTTTCTAAAGTTCGTGCAAGGGTGCTGAGCGAGGATCCTGCTTGGGATTCTCTCTCTGTCCCTCTCTCCATGCCCTTCCCTCGTTCACTGCACACATGGCACGCACACACTCTCTCTCTCAAAATTAAATAAATAAATAATAAAGTTAGTGCGAAAACTGTTTTTACAAACTCTACAGAGCAAGCAAAATATTGACCTGGGCTGGAGTCTGCCCTTTGTGTTCTAAATACTAATTTCTTTGGAAAATAATGCACACCAATTTATAATACGTATCGACGAGGTTTCCAGTTAGAAAAGGCAGCTATATTAGGGTTGCCTCCTTCCTGTTGTCATTTTGTCCTCTCAGGTTTCTGTTTCACATTCTCCACTGAAAGTTTCTTCCCTTTGTATGTTGAAGAACATATCCCTATAATCAAACAATCCCTCTATCAAACAAAAATTCACATGGAGGGACTCTTTTAGTAGCTAGGAATCACGCAAAGTCTTGACTTTTAGCTATGAAACAGAGATACACCCAAAGCCTAAGGAAAGGGGAGTCTATTATGAGCTGGCAGAAAACTTCCTGGGACGCAGGGGTGGAGGAAATGTGGCTGAGCCTTATGAATGTCAAGGTTTGGGAACAGGAGAGACTTGAGGACCCTTTAGAGCTGTGCTTTCCAATATGGTAGGCACTATCCACATGTGACTATTTAAATTTAAATTTAAATTTAAATTAATTAAAATGAAAACTTTCTTCGTGGCACTAGCTGCATTTCAGATCCTCAGGAACCACATGTGGCAGATTATTGAATGTTTCTGTCCTCGCAGAAACTTCTGTGGAACAGTTTGGGAGAGAAACATGGGCATGAAGCGGGAGGTCTAGTTAAAGGTTAAACTAAATGACGCTGGTGCCTGAGCTGAAGCACTGGCAGTGGGCACACTGAAGGACCGCAGGCTTACTGGGGAAGGTTACGCTTGGGGAGGCAGCACTGTGTAGGGGTTAGAGTGAGGACTGGTGTCACATTTGAGTCTGCTCTCCCATTTGTTAGCTGTATGGTCGCAGATAAGTTACTTAAGGCTCAGTTTCCTAGGCTAAAAAATGGGGGTTGTTGAAGCCTTGGGAATGGATGCAAGAACCCAAGGAAAATGGGTGGAATGAAAAGGGAGGACGATGAGCAGTGTGATCAGAGAAGCTGCT
The DNA here is from genome assembly GCF_028018385.1 of Neofelis nebulosa. Taxonomy (NCBI): domain Eukaryota; kingdom Metazoa; phylum Chordata; class Mammalia; order Carnivora; family Felidae; genus Neofelis; species Neofelis nebulosa. The sequence goes on from NC_080782.1 coordinate 224,143,940, forward strand.
GGGGAGGCTTGCAGTGAGGCCTGTTAGTTGGGGAAGATCTCAGAAAGAGATGGACGCTAACCAAGTTTCTAAAGGGGAGTGGATTCTGGATTTGGGGTTGGCCGTTGTCCATCCACATAAGGATAGCACATTGGTTGGGAGTATGGGCACTGGAGTCAGACCTGGGTTCACTGTCACCATATACTGGCTCTGCTACTGTGTAATTAACGTACAGGCTCTCTATTACCTGGACCTTTGTTTTCATACGTGCTAATTGGGCATGGTAATAGAATTTAGAATTTATTTCAAAGGGTTTTATTAAGGGATATAATTCATATACAGACTTAGTAAAGAGTCTGAAATGCAGTAAACATTCAGTAGATGTTAGTTTTGTTATTTAAGGATCCATCCTTGAAAAGTGAAACTTCAGTGTCGAATAACAAGAGAATCACGGTGGATGTGGATTGTACAAACATGGAGAGTTTTCACCAAATATGTGTTATTAAAGCTAAAGGGCACTGAGTGGGAAATTTAGAATGACAAGGAAGTAATTGTGGTGTAAATTAAAAAGCGTTACTTTTGTGTATACTGTGGGACTCATTACCCAGAGCCTGCTAGAGAAATATACTTCACAAAGTTTAGAATAGTTGAAGGCATGGATGGCAACCCCATACTGGACAATTAAGAGGATGCTGGGATATTTGGTGCATCTGAGAGAGCAAACATGAGGTGTAGGAGACATTTTAAATGTTTTCTTTGGGGACTAATAATTACATGTCTTACAAGGGACCGGGAAGAGGGCTTTTTCAACATTTTATCACGATAAGTCGCTTCCAAATGGATGCCTTTTTTTCCTCGTTGCTACTCTGTGAGCTTGCTCTTGTCTTTCCTCCTTTTAACTTTCCTCCTCCTAAACTTTTAAGCCTTTACTCTTCTCTTCCCACTTCCAGTCAAAAAGCACAAAGCAGAGACAGCAAAAGATGGTATTGGGTGGTAAAGAAAGCCAGATAGACCTGTCTGGATGAAATCCCAGCTCCTCCATTTACTAGCCTATTCTCTCAGAGAGGTGGAAGTCATTTTTAAAATGTGTCATGTTTGTGCGGATTGAAGGATGGAAGGAGTCGTACGTAAAGCTCTTGGCACATGGTAGGAGTTTTTAGATGTGAGAAAACGCATTAATTCAGCTGATACCTCCAGTTCAAAGTTCAGGTTTTTGAATTTTAGTTTTTAGTTTTTTGGTGGGGTGTTTGTGTCCTTACCTTTAAGCACAGCGTCTGGCACTCAGTAACTGTGCAGTAAATCAATAATCCAAGAATTTATATAACTGTTTGTATCTGTGGTGAAGAAATTGCCTGGGGGTAAAGCTGTTCTTTCTGTGCTCGTTTACCTTCAGGGATGCACCCAGATCAGGTATTATTAAAACTAGTTATTTGGGAAACAACCACTCCATAAATGGTGGCTATTGTAATAATCCAGCAACTGGATTTTAAAGCAGAAAAATTCACCTTTGATTATAGCACTGTTGTTTTTGGGCTTTTTGTTTTTTAACGAAATATATTGTGTTTATATCTGTGGGATATGAACCAAGAAGGCCACAGTATGCTTACAAATGCAGTATTGTAGTGGGAAGTGATTTGAACCTTTTTTGTATTTGGAATCATTTTGATTAAAAACTAACAAGTGTAATAAATGCTAGAACTCCCATGGTGCCACTGTATTTTCAGTTTTTAAATAACAGTATATACTTTATAGGATAAAATGAAGAGATATTTGCTGGCGTTGTCACTTTTAATTTATGATTCACAGTACCTACCTGCATGGCAAAGTAATCATTTTTCCCCATTTAATTCTAGAGGTTGTTAGTTTCTTTCCCATTGAACAGGCCAGATCATTTATCTTGCTCTAATACTCTGCTGCAGAAAGCAGTATCCCTATAGTGCCAGCGTTTACTTATTCAGTGACTTCAACTATATGAGATGTAGCTGAAAACCAGAAAATAAGCAAAAGTAACCTTAGGCAGTCAAAATGGGGCATAAGAACTCAGCTTACTAATTTGTACACTTTCCTCCTAGAAATACCCCTCAGACACCTGCTTAAATAACTGATATCATACTGAAGTAAACTTACTGCAGCGTCATACTTCATTGTCTTGAAGTTACAGTTTTTTTCACCTTTCAGTATTTCTGACGTCAGGATTAGTGGCTTTCAGCAACAGTCATTCCTTGCCTAGGATTTGAGGAGATGGCTGGTGGCTGGTCGACCGGCCTGGACTTGTTCACATGGCAGAAAGGCAGCATCAGGAGACAGCACCAGTCCCAGTGTGCAAGCCCTTTCCCAGCTTCTGAGTCACAGTTGCTAATGTCCCATCAGCCAGAACAAGTTACGAGGCCTCGCCCAGAGTCAGGAGTGGAGAAATATTCCGCCTCTTGCTGAGAGGAGCAGTCAAGTCGCATTGCAAAAGGGTGGACGTGCTGGGATGGGAAGGATTTCTGAGGATATTTTGGCAAACTATCTACCATGATGTGGCGATGAATATCATAACTTAGTGTTTTCATTCTTTCTTAGTCATACATAAAATTCTGTGTTTTATGATCAGTGGCATCTTAGAGCTGATGAAATATGGTATGTGTATTGGGTTATTGGATTTTTAATTAAAAATACATATTTAATGTAAGAATTTAAAATAATACAGAAGAATGAGAGTTAAAGTGCTGCCCCACTCCCCTTCCCCCACATCTCAGGCCCTGGAAGCATCCTCCAAGAACAATTTGGCACATACTTGTTGTAGTAGGCTCAACAGTGGCCCCCAAGCAGGGGAACTTACATGGTAAAAGGGACTTTGCAGATGTGATTAAGTTAATGATCTTGAGATGGGGAGATTATCCTGGCTTATTGGGGTGGGCCCAGTGTAATCATAAGGATCTTTAAAAGAGGGAGGCGGGGTGCCTGGGTGGTTCAGCTGGTTAAGGATCTGGCTCTTGGTCTCAGCTCCGGTCATGATCTCGAGGTTTCGAGGGTTTGAGCCCACGTCGGGCTCCGTGCTGCTGGTGTGGAGCCTGCTTGGGATTCTCTGTCTCCCTCTCTGCCCCCCACCCACTCATGCTGTCTCTTGTCTGTCTCAAAATAAATAAACTTTAAAAGAGGGAGACGGGAGGATGAGAGTCAGAGGAGAAGCACTGTGGAGATGAGGCACAGATCGACTGGTGAGATGTGGCCAGGAGTCAAGGAATGGCAGCTTCTAGAAGCTGGAAGAGGCAAGGAACAGATTCTTCCTTGGGACCTCCAGAAGGACTCCGCTTTGCCGAAACCATGATTTTAGCTCGTTAATTAAAACTCATTTTGGTCTTCCAACCTCCAGAACCGTAGGAGAATATATTTGTGTTGTTTTAAGGCATTTAAGTTTGAAGTCATTTGTTACAGCTATAAATGGAAATAATAGATTTCTTTATTTAAATTTCTTACTTTTAAGGAAAAACATGGTTATTGGCTAGGAATTCAAATAGAATCAAACAGTATAAGGTAAAATCCCCTATTTTTTTTTTTTAAATTTTTTTTTTTTCAACGTTTTTTATTTATTTTTGGGACAGAGAGAGACAGAGCATGAACGGGGGAGGGGCAGAGAGAGAGGGAGACACAGAATCGGAAACAGGCTCCAGGCTCCGAGCCATCAGCCCAGAGCCTGACGCGGGGCTCGAACTCACGGACCGCGAGATCGTGACCTGGCTGAAGTCGGACGCTTAACCGACTGCGCCACCCAGGCGCCCCATAAAATCCCCTATTTTTGATCAACCCTTCCCATATCGTATGGGGTACTCCTGTGAATAGTTTCCTCTGCACTTCTTCAGAAATAGTCATATTCACTCTCATTTTTGTACAAATAAGATCATATCAGACATGCATGTTTTTTTCTGCAACTTGCTTATTTAATTAAATGTATTCTCGGATATGTTCTTACCAGAATAAAGTGATTTATTTCATTCAGTACCATAATTTATTTCACATACACTTTTGGGGAACATTCAGGTTGTGTCCAGGTTTTTTTGGATGTTGTTTTCTCCTGTTTCTCTGTCTTTTCCTCTGCTACAAACAATGCCGAACGAAGTGGCTTCTGCAAATATCTTTGGCTGTCGTCTACAAATACAATTGCAAGCAACTGAATTGCTACCTGAATGAATGTTGCCACGTGTGTGCATGCTGGAGTGGGGGTGGGGAACTGTGTCTACCCTTTCAATTCTTTGCCTATAATACTTTATTTTAACTCTTTTTTAAAGTTCTGTATTACGAAATCTACAGAAAAGCACATAAAGCATAAATGTATAGCTAAGTGCACGATTAAAAAGAAACCCATGTCAAGACATTTAGTGCTGTTGGCCCCTCAGAAGGACCTTGTGTGTCCTTCGCTGATCATAACCCCCAAGAGGTAAACGGTGTTCTGACTTTCATTTGCCTCTAATAGTTTGGACAGAACTCTAACAGACTTGGTCAGCTGGTCCTCAAAATATTAGGAATGTGAAAAGAGCTACTTAGGATGTTTATAATAATAAGTCAAGAATTGATAGTTGACCTTAGAAAACTTACAGGAAGTGGATATCTGAACTAAAAACAAAGTGAGAGTTTGGGACATTTAGTGATAGAACAAGTGTGTTAGATAGTGTGTAAGACTGTAGGTAGGTCCTGGGATATCTATAATTAAGGCATAAAAAAACCACGTGGGGTGTCTGGGTGGCTCAATCGATTAAGCATCCAACTTCGGCTCAGGTCATGATCTCATGGTTCCTGAGTTTGAGCCCTGTGTTGGGCTCTGTGCTGACAGCTCAGAGCCTGGAGCCTGCCTCGGAGTCTGTCTCCCTCTCTCTCTGTCTCTGTTCATGCTCTGTCTCTCAAAAATAAATAAAACATTTAAAAAAAAAACAAGCAAAAGAAACCATGTCAGTTTATGTTTAAGAACGTAGGAAAATAGGAAGAATATGAAAGCGATGAAACGAAAAAATGGTATTTGAAAAGACATCTGTTACCTTGGCAATTCACTCAGAGAGACTGCCTCAGCGTGCTCAGATGTCAAGTATATGCATCCATTGTATGGTGCGTTAGGCAACCCCGTCTTCATCTTTAAAAGCTAAATTGATTCTAAGGGAAGTTGATTTAGAGCAAGCCCTGAAGGTCTGGTTCATAGTGTATTCTCTTGCAGACTCCCCAGAGGAGTCCTTTCTGATCAGAGCTGATTAGTCAAAGATGGAATTGAATCCTAGGCACATGTAGTTCTTGTCTTTTTTTGACTTACACCCAAGCCCAGAGGGTGGCACCAAAAATGGCAAATACGTATTTCTCCTGTAAGAAAGATTTGACTAGTCTGTGAGGTGGGGGCGGCAGATGCGCAGGTAGAAAGGGAGCATCCCTTACCTCAAGCAGGTGGCAGCTGTGAATGTCCTCTGAGTCGGATTCAAAGTTGTATCATGTTTTCCAGGTTGCCCCCAGACATATCTGGCTTTCTTTAGCCTAATAGCCAAGTATCTGATTCTCTCCATTGGGAATTTGTACGGATACAAAGTTTCAGGGAGTTGGGAAGTAGGAAAAAAAGCAAAGTTTAAGGAAGAGTAATAAATTTGTCATTTGGTTGTTGCCACTTTGTGTGTTGCACATACTAATGGGAACGGGGGAGTGGCTCGATTAACAGTATGGCTTTCATGGTGCCCTCTACTTGGAAACAGAAATAGGAAATCCTGTATCTTTCTCAATAAAAAGAGAAAATTTGGTACAGCCTTGAGTGAATATCTCTAAAGAGTTAAGTAAAGTGGATCTTTAAAAAGCCCTGCTGAACACTTATTTCTTTGGGAAATATAGCCCCCCGCCCTCAAATAAATGTGCCTAAGTAGTACATACTTATTGTATGAAATTCCTGGAGAAAATTCTTTTAATTAGAACACAGGTGATGAATATTTGCTTAAGAACACAAATTTCATTCCCATTTCTTTTTTTTAAGTTCATTTATTTTTGAGAGAGAGAAAGAGGAAGAGAGAATCCCAAGCAGGCTCCACGCTATCAGTGCAGGGCCCAACCCGGGCCTCAATTCCACGAACCATGAGATCATGACTTGAGCCAAAATCACATGTCAGACGCTTAAGTAACTGAGCCACCCAGGTGCCCCTATTTCCATTTCTAATTTGTGTGATTCCTTGGTGTCATAGAACTCTATTTTTGCAGATACGAAAAATAAGGCAACTAAGCCCTCTTTGCATCCAGTAATGTCATTTATCTTGCTTGGTAAGGATTGGTGTGAATATAACATTTACTTACAACATTCCTGTATAATGTCAAAAACAAAGTATAATGTACAGTGTAAAACGTATAAAGTATAATGTCAAATTTACTTTTAATGGGCATCATGGAAAACATGTAGATTGTTCTCAGGATTCTCTGATTATTTGTATTTTGTGTGTATTTGATTGTTTTTAGACTATAGACGTTGATGCTATTTTAGCTCAGCCCTTTGCAAATATCATTTTCAGAACTGATAGCTGAAACATGGTTTTGCTTTTTGGCATTCATCCAGAATTGGGAGAAGAAAGCAACATGCTTTCTCCTATTGGTGGGCACCTGTCAATTTTTTTTTTTTCCCAGATTCATGATTTTATTTTGGGGTGGTGTAGGAAATTAGAATTAACCAAAATCAAATTTATTATAATTAATTTAAAATCACATGTATTCTGATAACTTGATTTCAACATATGTTGGTGATTAAGAATGTTTCTCTTCAAAAGTAGTTATATGCAGTTAAGTGTGGTTATATAGGCACCAACAAGGCAGGGATTTGACCTTGTTCTCTACAGTATCCCCAGTGTTTGGAATAATACGTGCTAGTAGATGCTCAGAAAATATTTGTTGAATATAGGATGGAAGTATGTATTGCCTGTAAAACCCATTGCTGGTGCTTGATATTTACCAATCTGCATATATATGAAAAACGCATATATTCATAGTAGTTCATAACCTCACATTTTATTATTATTGTTTGAATGGTGGTCATTATAGTTTGCTATGCTGAGATTTTTTTTTAAAAGGATATCCTTTATTTTCAGTGAATCTATTTCTTCATAAAGATTTTGGGGAACAACAACAACAAAAAAGATCCGGGGGAACTATGTTTCCTCAGTACACAACATTCTTCTTAAGTAAATAATCATCTCCTACATCTGTGTAAAGCATTTTATACTTTACAGATTTTTCACATTTTATCGTTTGAATGCTGCTACAGTACTGTGAAGTAAGGGGTTCCTGACTCTGCTGATTATCTGCCCAGTTGTCTATTTTTTCTGGCTGGTTGAACCCCAGTTTTGTTCAGGTGTCCACCCCTACGTCACATAACTCAGGATTAAATCCCAGTTAGTCTAAGCCTGTTACAGTAAGTTCATTCCTTTTGCTAGGGACCAGTTTAGGAATACGCATGTGACCCAGTTCAGGCTAGTGACATAAGAGGTAAGGGCATGTGTGGGAAAAGTTCCCTTCCTTTTTGAAAGGGGTGCGCAAGAAAGAGACAACCCCTGTTTTTCTGCTGCTTTTTGCCATGATTGGACTTGATCACCTGGAGCTGCTACAAGAGTCTTGTGACAATAAGGAAAAAAGGGACCCTAAAAATAAGCCGGATGCTGGCTCTGTAGTGGGAGAAAAAGATGGAAAGAACCAGCTCTCCAGCTCCCGTAGGGCTGCCTTCTTGTTACCAGAGAATAAGTTTTCCTTATTCCTATTGAAGGCATGCTAACTAATAATTGGTATCATTATTGCCATTTTATAGGCAAGGAGACTGAGACTTGGAGCTCTAAAATTATCTTCGCCACAGGGTGAACTCACTATTGAATTCAGGAGAATTAAAACACGTATTCTGATCCTTACCTGTTCCGCAGTGTAGTTTCTCTATAAACATCCCTGTCTCTCTTCTTGGGAGGGAACTGGATTACCAATTATTTATGTTTGAAATATATTCTAGACAGTTCCTCCTAATTATTTGGTGATTAACTACGTGTAACAAATACGGCTTTGGGATTCTTAGGTTACCTACTTTTGTTAACTTGGCTGACATAAATGAAAACTTTACAGATTAACGGTAATTTTTAAAATATTTATTCTGTTTTGAGAGAGAGACGGTGCTTGCATGGGGGAGGGGCAGAGAGAGAGGGACAGACAGAATCCCAAGCAGACTCCCTGCTCAGTGTGGAGCCCGACAGTGGGGCTCAATTTGAGATCATGACCTGAGCCGAAATCAAGAGCTGGATGCTTAACTGACCCAGGTGCCCCTTTCACAATTAAAGTCACTCTTAAAATTGTTTTTTGAATATACATTTCAAGAAGTTTGTTGAACTCTGCCTAAGTTTGTGGATGTATATCTCAAAAATTTGTTAAATGTTGAGAGGTGATAAGGCTCACTTATAAAAGAATTAAGATGGTAACTGACCAACCTGTTGAACTGAATGGGAGAAGGGGCTGTATGTCTGACTTCAGAAGCTGACATTTGCTAATATGAAAGCTTATGGTTGATCGCGTACATGATTTTCTTTCCACTGCCATTCTTTGTTGACTTTCTCTCTACATTCTACCCCTTTTTCTTTTCATCTTCCTCCCTCCTCCCCCTTATAATAGACTGTGAAGAGACTGTGACCAGTAGTAGGTGGTACATTGCTTCTTATTACAGAGGCAGACCAGGACAGTGGTCCTGGACAGTGAGTAAGGGAGTTTATTCATAGTTGAAGAATTTAATTAAAAATACTGAATGCTGGGGGCACCTGGGTGGCTCAGCCAGTTAGGCGTCTGACTTCGGCTTAGGTCATGATCTCACGGTTCGTGGGTTCAAGCCCCGTGTCAGGCCATGTGCTGACAGCTCAGAGCCTGGAGCTTGCTTTAGATTCTGTGTCTCCCTCTCTCTCTGCTCCTTCCCCACTCACACTCTGTCTCTCTCTCTCTAAAATAAATAAACATTAAAGAAAAAATTTAAAAAAAATATTGAATGTCATGAAAAAGATACCTGCTGGGGGAGGGTTGGGCATTTTTTAGAAGACAGTTATTCTTGGTGGAAGCAATGGTGGCTGATAAGAGGAAGTGGCAAAGATGACTGAGCCTAGCGCCCAGTCATCTGAGTTGATTACTGTTTATGGCCCCCACCTCTTCTTTGCCCAGTTGAAGTGACTGCTGTACTGGTGAGGACCGCTGTTGGGGGTGGAATCTGCCTTCCCTTGGCCCCTTTTCTCCTTCTTCAGGCTTGGAGGGCTGGCTAGCTGAAGTGAGAGGGCTAAAATCAGACTGTACTTCGAGACTGTACTTACTGGTAACAGAGTGTTTAAACAATTCCCTCAGTTAGTTCTTTTTCTCCCTGATCCAGGGGAATCCAGTGGTGGGGCTTTCACTGGGTACCTACTAGAATATTTTCTTAATTCTTAATTTCATTTAAAACTAAAAGCGATCCGGGGCACCTGGGTGGCTCTGTTGGTTGAGCACCTGACTTCGGCTTAGGTCATGATCTCACAGTTCATGAGTTCAAGCCCCACATCGGGCTTGCTGCTGTCAGCCTGTCAGCACGGAACTCACTTTAGATCTTCTGTCTCCCCTCTCTGCCTTTTCCCCACTTGCACACTCCCTTTCAAAAATAAATAAGCATTAAAAAAAAATCTTGAAAACAAATAAAAATAAAAGTGAGCCTAAATTCTTGGGAATTGATTAACGGCAAAAAACAAAAACAAACAAACAAAAAAAAACCCGTTCCGTCTTGTGTAATTATTAAAAAGCCCTCCAATGGTGTGATTTTTTTTTTTTTCTTTAAAATATCTTTTATCCCGGAGATTTTACTTCACAACTGAAATGAGCTGTGCGGTGTCCTGATAAGGGTGATTTAATGCCAGGATTAACACAGGTGACACCATATGTTGCTGATTACTGACTTCTCCTTAGGGGGCACTTGGATTTCCATTTGAAGTGCTTAATGATTTGATTTCTCCTCTTTAAATTAATGTGTCTGTGAATGGAGAACTTGCCCTTCAAACCAGCATAACTTCTGTTCAAGGGACCATCTCAAGCCACGAAAATGGAAAGAATATTTAAAAATCTGTGCGAAGATGTTGGGTGAACCACGACATATAGTCTAGATATTATATTCTGCTGCAATTAGTGGAAAACCTGACTAATGTCTCACACGAGTAAAGGGGTTATTTTCCTCTTCTAATGAGAAGTACAGAGGTGGGCATAACAGGATTGGCCAAAACCATCAAAGACCTTAGTGATCTTGTCACTTTGAAATCTCAAGATGGCTGCCCTCCAGCCAGCATTGCATCTGCCTTCCAGGCAGGAAGAAGGGGGAGGGCAGATGGCAAAAGGCAGAACCGGCTGCTCCTGTTCTCTTCCAAGGAGCTTCCTGGAAGCTCAGTCCGGTGACTTCCGCTTACATCTCCTTAACCAGAACTGTGTCATACTACCACCCCTCGCCGTACACAAGGCTGGGAAACATGGTTGTTTCGGCAGGGCGTGTGGTCACCCTGAACACAACTGGAGTTCTGATGGAACGTATTTTGGAAAGAATTGTGTGTCTGTTGTCTCTGAACTCATGGAACTCGGGAGGACAAAATAAAGGAATATTTATCGAAAAATTGCATACTGGATGCTGTGCTGGTTGCTTTGAAGAATAAAGTAAGTTCAGGGTGGATTTGAAGAGCCAAAAAAATGGGCTTAATTGTATTCTTTGTGGAAATGTTCTCACAGTCAACCTATTAAGCTTGGAATGAATTCAAAGGACTTTTTCTTGAAACCCAGATATTATAATGGGAAATGTTGACAAATTTAAACATATTAATTTAAAAAAATCTATGTGTTGGACCCCAGCATTCGTAAATGAAGACTTGTAGAAAATATTTCCAACATAGATTTAAGTTCTTAATATTTGTAATAGATAAAAAAGCCTCTACAAATAAATAATAAAAACATAACCCTATTAAAAAAACATGGCTAGGCACACATTTCTCTGCGGAAAATGTACAGGTAGTGAAAACAAGCTGGAAAAGAATAATAAAAGCAATACAAATTAAACATTGAAGCACCATTTTAAAAAATCTCAGCTGGATAGATATTTCCAAAACTTGATAATATCCAGTTTTGTAAGACCTAGGGAGAAAAGGCACTTTCATATACTATTGGTATGAATTGATACCATCATTTTTTTTTTTTTTTTAAGTAGACTGCTACGTCCAGCATGGGGCTTGAAATCGTGACCCTGAGATCAAGAGTCACGTGCTCTACCAACTGAGCCAGCTGGGTGCCCCAGTACCATCATTTTGGAGGGCAGTTTGGCAATACCTGTCAAAATGCAAAATGTTCATACCCTTTGACTCAGCAGGTACATTTCTTGGGATAAATTTTACAGAAATATTAGTATGATTTTACAAGGATGTTTATTGTAGCCTTGCCATTAAATAAAAATGTGTAATCAGCCAAATGTCCATCAGTAGGGATGTGGTGAAATAAATTATGTTATAGCTACACAATGCAATTGTTAACTGGAAAGCTGTCTGTGGACTATTAAGTTGTCAAGTTGCAAACTAATATGTATATTATTTTTGTGACATCTCTCCCTTTTAAAAAGTGGATCTATGCATATGAAAGAATCGGGGTAAGAGATGTGATGATTTTTCACTTTTTATACATAGATATTATTTGAATTTTATGCAAGGGCAAATTACGTGTGTGTGTGTGTGTGTGTGTGTGTGTGTGTGTGTGTGTTTTGCAAGGATGAATTGCTTTTTTTAAAAATTGCTAATGACTGGGGTGCCTGGGTGGCTCAGTTGGTTGTATCGCGACTTCAGCTCAGGTCACGATCTCACGGTTCATGAGTTTGAGCCCCGCATCAGGCTCTGTGCTGACCCCTCAGAGCCTGGAGCCTGCTTCAGACTCTGTGTCTCCCTCTCTCTCTGCCCCTCCTCTGCTTGTACTCTCTCTTTCTCTCTCTCAAAAGTAAATAAACATTAAAAACAATTAAGGGGCACCTGGGTGGCTCAGTTGGTTAAGTGTCCGACTTCAGCTCAGATCGTGATCTCACGGTTCCTGAGTTTGAGCCCCGCATCGGGCTCTGTGCTGACAGCTCAGAGCCTGGAGCCTGCTTCAGATTCTGGGTCTCCCTCTCTCTATCCCAACCCTGCTTGCACTCTGTCTCTAAAATTTATAAATAAACTTTAACAAATAAAAAAAATTGCTAACATCTTTTTTAAAAGCAGAATTTAAAAAAAGAATATATACATTTCTGATTCTGTAAAAATGCTGAAATAAATAATGCTGAAAAAAATAATGATTTTTATGACTTGTTTTCTGGGAGTGATGGAGGAACAAATAATGTGTAAGAAGAAAACCACCTAGATTAGCAGTCCAAATGACCGACGATTGGGAAAGAAAGGCTGTTTTTTCAACCACTTGTCCGAGTCAGGATAGGCTAGATTATAATGTAATAACAGACAGCCTCCACATTTTGGAGGTTTACATCACCAAGGTTTATTTCTCTCTCCTGGTTCATGACTCTTGAGAGTCGTGTGTGGGCTGTGCTAACAGAGCTGGTGGCCAGGAGAGGCCGCACCAACTTGGGGATCGCCGCTCACTGTGGCGGAAAGGGGCTCGGCGCAGCCTGCACTGGCTTTCAAAGACTTCTTGGGGCGCCAGAGTGGCTCCATCGGTTGAGCGTCTGACTCGACTTCAGCTCAGATTATGATGCTAGGGTTGTGGAATGGAGCCCCACGCTGGCTCGCTCTCTCTCTCTCAAAAAAAAGACTTCTTCCCAGAAGTGACACACGTCATTTCCACTTATACTTTTGTTAGTTAAAGCAAGTCCCCTGGTCGTGCCTGAATTTAAGGAGGCTAGGAGGCGTCAAGGTGTCATTCTACCATGTGCTTGGAAGGAGGAGAATCCCTAGTATTTGTAAGCACCGTAATGGATATATCGTAGCACTTCAAAGGAGCACTGTGAGATGAGCTTCTTGAACAGTGCCTGGCACATAGTGAACAGTGTTACAAGCGTTTTCATTTTTACAGTGAGAATAATTTCTGCTCAACTAGATGAATTTCTTAAGAAATCTGTATGAAATGATTTTCATATTTATTGAATCAGCAGGCATTCATCAAGTTCACGTCACTGTATTATACCTGTAGAAGTGGAAGAGATTTGTCTGTGTGTAGCTCTTTTTAAGGTAAGATTTTACAAAAATGTTTCTTACGTATTTTGAAAATCCCCTCACCCCCAATTGTTTATTCTAACTATATCTATAAAGAAAGGGTTTATTAGAAAGGAAATTCCTGCAGGGCTTTTGGTATATTTTTATAAAACATACCAAAATAATGAGGTTTTAATCTATTTAATAAAAAATTCCTATTTATGGTAGCTATCAGGGGTGTATTTTAAAATGTTTTTTTAGACGTTTTTATTTATTTTTGAGAGAGAGAGAGAAAGAGTGTGAGCAGGGGAGGGGCAGAGAGGGAGACACAGAATCTGAGGCAGGCTCCAGGCTCCAAGCTGTCAGCATAGAGCCTGACATGGGGCTCGAACCCATGTACCGTGAGATTATGACCTGAGCCGAAGTCGGATGCTTAACCGACTGAGCCACCCAGGCACCCCAACGGGTGTATTTACAGCAGTAACTCTTAGCTATGTTTGTTTGGGTTTGGCTGACACGAAAGGTATGTTCCATCAACAGAAAGGAGTCTTTTTGGCAGTCCTCTGTGCACACAAAGTCCAAGTGCAGAGTTCTTTCTTTATTGTGATACCCGTCGTGTAGTATAGAGCAAAGTTGCTCTCTTCCTCCTCCCTCTGATCTTTCTTTCCTTTCCCCTTAATTCCCTCAATCATTTAAAAAAAATTTTTAAAAAAAAAATTTTTTTTTAACGTTTATTTATTTTTGAGACAAAGACAGAGCATGAACAGGGGAGGGGCAGAGAGAGAGGGAGACACAGAATCGGAAGCAGGCTCCAGGCTCTGAGCCATCAGCCCAAAGCCTGACGCGGGGCTCGAACTCACGGACCAGACCGTGAGATTGTGACCTGAGCTGAAGTCGGATGCTTAACTGACTGAGCCACCCAGGCGCCCCTAAAAAATTTTTTTTAACGTTTATTCTTTTTTTTTGAGAGAGACAGAGAGTGAGAGTAGGGGAGAGGCAGAGAGAGAGGGAGACACAGAATCCAAAGCAGGCTCCAGGCTCCGAGCTGTCAGCACAGAGCCCGACACGGGGCTCGAAGTCAGGAACCATGAGTTCAACCAGCTGAGCCACCCAGGTGCCCCATTCCCTCGGATGATTTTATTTTTACTTCCCAGAAGGACTCAGCTCTTTTCCATCCTGTCATCTCATACATGAGCAGACGTTTCACATCCATAAGTTCTTTGGGATGGATCAAGACAGACAAATCTTTCTCCCAGGATCTTGGGGGAGGGAAGTAGAAAAATCTCTCCTGGGGGCGCCTGGGTGGCGCAGTCGGTTAAGCGTCCGACTTCAGCCAGGTCACGATCTCGCGGTCCGTGAGTTCGAGCCCCGCGTCAGGTTCTAGGCTGATGGCTCGGAGCCTGGAGCCTGTTTCCGATTCTGTGTCTCCCTCTCTCTCTGCCCCTCCCCCGTTCATGCTCTGTCTCTCTCTGTCCCAAAAATAAATAAAAAAAAAAAAAAAAAAAAAAAAAAGAAAAATCTCTCCTGTCACTTTAAATAAAATGGTGGGTTGAATCTCCAGAATTTCAAAAAATGTGTCCATAGCCTGATTTATTTGAGAAGTAGGCTGATATTCCAGGCCTTAAATTTCCAAGCTAATGTGTGTGATTTATTGGTTTTATTTTTCTTACTTCTCTAGCTGGTAGATAGAAAATGCTCTTAAGGGGCACCTGGGTGGCTCAGTCGGTTGGGCATCCGACTTCGGCTTAGGTCATGATCTCGCGGTCCGTGAGTTCAAGCCCCGTGTCGGGCTCTGTGCTGACTGCTCAGAGCCTGGAGCCTGCTTCCGATTCTGTGTCTCCCTCTCTCTCTGACCCTCCCCCGTTCATGCTCTGTCTCTCTCTGTCTCAAAAATAAATAAACATTAAAAAAAAAAAATTAAAAAAAAAGAAAAGAAAACGCTCCTAAGTCTTTGCACTACTTAAAGAAGCTTGATTAGAAAAGACGAAGCTACTCGTGCTGGTCTATTTACCGTGAATTTCACCTGCCTATAGTCATTCAGCAGCCTTGGCCTGGCTGTGGAAATCAAACTCCTCTGAGGAGAATGGTCAGACCCTGGCTGGTGTCGAAATACACCTTATTGCCAAAATTTGGGCTGCCCCTCAAGTACGAGCGATAAGCACTCTACACATTTCACAGAAGTTTGTCTTGCTATCCTTGGGTCACCTGGGTAGTGCTGCGTTTTGACAGCACTTCCTTAAGAGCGTCAGTAAAGAGAGTACAGGGGAGATGGTCGACGTTTTCCTGCATGCCGTGTGCTAGCATGTGCTAGGACACGTGTTACCTCGTTACTAGAAGTTTGCTTTTGGCTAATGGACGGCCGGTCTCTGACTCTAGTACTGGTGATAGCGATGGTAAACTAGGAGTTGGCAGGATGCTGCTTTAATAGCAAATCCGTCTCGGCTGCCAGCTTCTGAGCTTCTTGAGGGCAGGGACCGTATCTCGTTCTACTGTGTATCACTGTGGGATTCCACAGTGTGTGTCATTAATGTTAGTTGTATGAATGCCTGTGGAGGTGGATGGAGGGTTTAATGGGCGGACTCGGTCCAGATGCACCAGCTGGTCTCTAACCGGGAGAACTTTGTGATTTACAATTAATGATTGGATCTCGAAATCATCAGTGGATGTGGGAAGGGTCTCCTGTGGTAGAGTGCGTGCAGCCTGTTTACCTTGTATAAAGGGAATGTGCCTGCTGCTCTGGCTCATGACGTGCCCCAAACCTTCAACTGTTAGCAGACGGCGTCAGCCCGTGACCAATCCCCGTTCTCACAGAATGTTGCTGGAATTCCCCTGAACACAGAACATCACAGTTGTAGAAGATGGGAGGCTTGCCAGAGCCAAAGCATGAAGGCTTAGGGTGCCGCCTCCCTGCCTGTCGCCATTGTGAACGCCGGAAGAGGGTGCCTTGAGGAGGGAGTGAGCAGCGCCACAGACCTTTGGTCAGGCAGCGGTCACAGGATTGCTGGGGACTATCCACCTCTGGTAAGGCTAGAGAAGTGAACAAAATATGTGATGCCTTTTGCTTTTCTAAAAAACGTACCGTAAGGGTGAGCTGCAGAGCTCCAAGTATGAAAAAAATCATGCCTCATTTTCTTTCTGTGGCTTTCTTTTCTTTCTCAACCGTGTTGGGCCTTCTTCTGCCTTTCCCAACAGGCAAATAAAGAAGAACTCCAGAAGGTGTTCTTCCACAATTAAGTAATGGGACTGAGGTCCCTCCAGTGGGACTGGGGACTGTTTTCCTTGCTCTGCCTCGTGTTGTGGGCACTCAGAAGTAAGGGCGAGAAGAAACAGTGGTGACTTACGGGACCCGCAGGCGGAGAGAATGATTCCTTATTTTTGAATCATTTGGGCTGACCTTCCTCACAAGCCCCTTCCCAGTATGGAAGTCGATGGGGGAAGCAGCTTAAATATGTCTTAATCCAGTGAAATTAGTCTGATGCAACAACTTTAAGTAGTCTTTAGGTAGATGCTCACTTTTACCCATGTCAGGTGCTCTGGTTCTTGGATTTCCTTTTCCTCCGCGGACCTCGAGAAGGTGGCATCTGGGTGGAGGGGAGGGGTGGGCTGGGGAGTGGATGGGATCTGTAAACCCACCTGGTAACCTCCAGGTCCCTCGTGGCTCTGCCGTGGAGCAGCTGCCTGGACTGGAGGTGGCTGAGCGAGGGCGTCCCTCCCTGGAGCCGGCCGCCGAAAGCTCTTGCTGCCGGAACTCCTGTTTTGCTTGTCATGCTCGGTCATGCCTCGTCGTGCTCCTGGCAGGCTCCGCTTCACTTTGGCTCTTACGGGCATGCTTCCCCTCTGGGCCTCTGCCATATCCTTCAGCCAGCTCTTGGCCTAGTGATGTGGTCCCCTACAGTCTTTGTAGAGGCGTCACGTCGCCCCTCACTGGGCACTCCCATGACCCTCTGTCCAGCCCACCCCATCTGCAACTGCTCATTTCTGTCTCACCCTATTCAGGCAGGATTTTCTGGGGCTCGTGGAAACAGACAAGTCAGGGCTGCAGAGGTAAATGATAAACTCCAGCCGTTGCTCTGTCTGACTTTGCTGTAGCACAGTTTACTTGGATGTGACTGACCAGACCAAATCGATGTGGTGTGGCCCACGAGGCAGTCTGTGCCCAGAATCCTAAACTGGAAGCATGACAGAGGCCTTCCTTCTTTCACCCTGTGAGCACACCTTTCAAGAGGGGGGGATGGGACACACTTACCTCCCCCACTTCCTCTCCTGACTCTGGCTTTCCTCTTTTCCCACTTCCCTCTGGACCAGGCCCTGCCCCCTTTTCCTCATCCCGTTGGGTTAGAACTTCCCTTCCCTCGTGTTAGAACTTTCCTCGTGTATAAAACGTGATGATCAAGTCCTGTTGGCTTCCCTGTGTTACTAAAGTTGAAGTGATTTAGAAAAAAATGTTTTCTCTGGGTAAAGCATGCGATTCCTGCTGCAAAATCATGTCTCTCTCCTCTCATCCCATCCTCCCTTCTTACATTTCTGCCGGAACAGAAGCACAGAAGCCTTGCCCAGGCGAACAGATACCTTTGAGAGCTTGAGGGCTGGTCATGTTCAATGCAAGTGTACTACTAGCTCAAAAATACTCTCTTCATTACATCTGTAAGAATTAAGGGACCTTGTTCACCTGGGAAACAGCAGACTTTAAAGCAATTAAGACTATACTGAATTGAAGATATCTTTTGGCCTTCACATCTTAGAGTTACAAAGAACAGAGTGGCAGCCGCCTCAACTCTGAGTGAGTTTTAAAGTATGCAATGTGATGGCTGGCCAGATCGGTCCTTTTGGGTTCCTCGGGCCCAAGTGACAGTTGCCCTCTGGAGAAATACAGAGATTAGATTGGTTCCGAAGCGGTCAAGTGGTACCAGTGACTTAAAAATTTGGGTGCAGGTTAAAAACACCGAACAGAACTTCAGTATTATGATGTTGATAAAATTGTTAGTCATGTAGTGGGATTTTCTGTTTTTAAATCAATAAAAACCACACTCTATCCTTTTTTTCTCAATTTTGTTTTTATCTTTTTTGTTCAGTTTAACTTGATGTAGAACATTGTGTGTGTGTGTGTGTGTGTGTGTGTGTGTGTGTGTGAGAGAGAGAGAGACAGAGAGACAGAGAGACAGAGAGAGAGAGAGAGAACATTGTATATGTGTGTGGGGCAGGGGAGAAAGAGGAAGAGGGTTGGAGGGAGGGAAGGATGGGTTGTTTAGCTTCACATTAAATAACTGCGTTTTAGGTTTATGAAATTCTACTGAAATTGGAGGTCCTTATTTCCCTCTTCACAAAGGTACAGGATTAACTCAGAATATGTTTGTGCTGTGATTCACTGCAGGAGGCCATATGCTGACAGTGCAGAGCTTCGCATCCCCAAAGATAATATTTGAATTTTAAAAGAGTGTTTAAGTGGAGCACTTGACTTTCTTGTCTTTGTTTTGAGACCCTTTTTGTTTTTTTATTATTGTTCTTTATTCCAGGCTTGTGAATCTGTCCAAATATTTATAAGCCC
Source organism: Neofelis nebulosa (assembly GCF_028018385.1). Classification (NCBI taxonomy): domain Eukaryota; kingdom Metazoa; phylum Chordata; class Mammalia; order Carnivora; family Felidae; genus Neofelis; species Neofelis nebulosa. The sequence continues at coordinate 224,162,630 of NC_080782.1, forward strand.
ACACACATTTTCTTGCAGCCACTGTCTCCTGTGGCGGCTCACTGGTGGGTAAATGACTGTTCTTTTGTGCAGCAACACACATTTACAACGTTCTGTAGACCACTGGCACTTTCTCTAGCTATATTATGTGTCTCAGATACATAAGGAGTAATTTACAGGTTTCAAATTCTGAACCTGGTAGAGGGCCGACTCCCTCTGTAAAATGAACATTAACCAAGGAGGGATTTTAGAATAACATCTTTATTCATTTGTTCAGTTATTAAACATTTACTCACTGTCTGCCTGGCACTCTGCTGGAGTTTTGTTCTCCAAAGGCTCACAGTTCCGTCAGGGAGGCAGGTAAGTAAAGAGTTACCGTAGAGAAGTTAAAGTAGACAAGGCTGATCAGATAATTTATGGTCTAAACTAGGACCCTTTTAAAAGTAAAGGTAAATTTGAAAATGGTTAAGATGGTAAGTTTCATGTTAGGTGTTTTTTCTTCCTACAATTAAAAAAAAGAAGTGAAAGTGGGTGTTGTTACCGCCTAGGCCAGAATGACAGACATAAACCAGGGCAGTACTGGCTAAAACAGATAGTGGGCAACGTACCAAGCCCTCTATTAGGAAGATGAAAGGGAGGCTGGAGGAGGAGCAGGGAGAATGACAGGAAAGCCTTGCCTTCCTCATCTCTAAAATGGGCATGATCATAGCACCTAATTCATAGGAGTTGTTAGCAGGATTCATTGAGTTGATTCAAGCTCCTGGAATCCTGCCTAAGAGTGCAATGGTTTTTTAAATCTCTTTGAGATAGGGAAATGGAAGGGACCCCATGAAAGAAAAAGCTGGGTTTTTTCCCTTCTTTCCCTGCTTCTCTTCTTCCTAGGACCTGCACCCCCACTTTACACACGCCATCATGTATGTCCACCGTGTAAAGGAGTTAATGATTTCTTTGGAGTCTTTCCAGAACAATAGAGAACATCTAAGGAGTGTCCAAGAGAGGTCGTCTCATGAATGCTTTTTAAGACCACTGACTCCAGACACCTTGACAGCAAGACCCCTGGCTCCAGGGCATAGGTGACTTATGGAAGACACTGTCCCTGTTCGGCCAGTTCCTGGATGCCTGAGAGATACGTGCACCAGAGCAGCACCCTCAATAAAAACTCCAGACCCCAAGCAGAGACTAGTGCCCTTTTTCCTTTCCGAATCTCCCACAGGCTCCGTCTGTAAACCCTGCTCTCACTTCCTTTCGGCTCACATTTGATTTTCATCCCGTGCAAAGCCAAGGATCCTCTTGGTTGGTCCTGCGGGACCTACTCTGTGTCCTCGGACCTAGCCTGCTTTCATCAACTTCACCCATTTTTAGCAGTCACCTGTGATTTGCCTTTGTTGTAGAAGTTGATATATTTGTGTGTGTGTGTGTGTGTGTGTGTGTGTGTGTGTGTGTGTTTACACAGTACAGACCTGTAGGAATACATATCCTGTCAACATTTGGAAATGGCCTTATTTCCAGCTTTTTCTCATTCCCTCCAGAAATTCTGGATATTTTGTGGTTTCTGCCCTCTCAATCAATCTCATGTTTGTCTTTTCCACAATGGACAGTCATTACAGGCAGCTCTTTTTTAAGGGTTGGATCCCTTTTTTTTTTTAAATCTATAGATGTAATTTCTTCACTGTCTCCTCCCGTCCCCTAAGCTTTTAAGATAAAAGAAACAGAATAAAGAGACATAATTAAATGACGGTGCTCCCTCTGTCCCCTAATACTCCTTTCAAGACCCATCTTTGAAGTGATTGAACCCTGCTTGGAGATAATGTGATAAAGATGAGAGATCAGAGAAAGGATCAGATTGGGGAAAACCACTCCGTGGTAAAATTGATTTCATTTAATCGAACCTACTCCACGCACACACTTTTCTTGGGGTTGTTGTGCACAGATTACTGCTGGGTTCTGATAGAATGAATTTGCTAAAAAGCAGAAGTTCAGATTTCATCCGAGATACTCTAACCCTGTGTTAGAGTACTCTTGCCTGAATATTTATAGTTCTGTTGCCCAGGACTGTGAGCTATTGCTTGTACTGTCGTGACTCCTGATTCGCTCTTCCGGTTCCATTCATCACTGGGAGTGGCAAGAATCTTGTGTGTTGGGTCCTCATGTGCCCATATTAGGCCCCTTTCACTCTGCTTATTTTAATTCATCGTGTGTTCAGCAAATGTTAGTTGAGTTCCTGACTCTACCAGGTGCTCTTCTAGGCAGGGGATGATTATTAGTAAACAAAGCAAAGATCCTGCCGCAGTGGAGCTTATATTCCTGTGGGGAGAAATAAACAGTAATTATTATGGATAAGTAAAGATGAGCGGCATGGAAAAAACCCTAGAGCAAGGTAAAAGGATCAAGACTGCAGGTATTTATGGGTTGGAGGGAGGTTAAATTTCCATTGTTTGCAAAGGAATGGCCAGGGCAGTCCTCACTGAAGGTGAGAAGTCTGCTCTGAGAGAGCCATGTTTGAACCAAGTTTGGAAGGGTGAGGGGCTAGCCTTGGGGCTTCCCGGCAGAGGGAGAAGCTGGTGCAAAGGCCCTGTGGCAGGAATATTCCTGACACTCAGCACATAGACCAGCGTGGCTGAGAGGAGAGCGCTGATGCAGAGTTTTGATTAGAGGAATATAGTTTACTCTCGTTTAATGGGATCGACTGACTTATGTGAAACTCGACCATGGGCTGGGTGGGAGTGAGTGGGGACAGCAGCTGGAGGACCCGCTAGGAGGCCAGCCCATTGCAGCAGGAGCAGTGGCAGTGGCTTTGACTGGGACTACAGTCGCAGAGGTAGCGAGAGGGGGTAGGGTTCTGGATACTTCGATCATTCCAACTTTACTTAGCGGTTTCTGGTCAAGTATATTCTGGCGGAACAGCACTTTAACCACACGTATCCCTCGTATTGATATGGTGGTTTCCTCCTCTGCTAAGGGCACATGTGTCTAGCACTTGATTGTGTAAATGTTTGGGGTGCAAAATTCACGTTTCTTGAGTTTAATCTGGTTGCAAAGCTGAACGAACGCAGCTTTTAGCCTCGGTTACGTAATAAAGAGAAAAAAATCAAACGTAGCTTTTAGGCTGTTATGTAATACAGAGAAAAAAATGTGTCTGTTGATCTTAAAAGTAATAATCTTCTAAAAAAACCCACCCAAATAGGTATTTTAATATGCAAAGCAAAATTGTTCCACTGCAGCCCATGGCAACCACCACTAAAATTTGGTACCTCTTCTTAATACGAGTCAGTTAACGTCTTCCTCAGTCTGGAGGGTTTTCAGGAGTTCAGAGCAAAAAGGAAAATCGCTTCTAGAAGAAGTATCTCCAGACTTGAGAGCTAAGCAAAAATATTACTGAGGCCAACTAAAATCCTGTGGAATCCAGCCAAGATTAGGCGGCTCAGAGCACAGCCAGCCCTGGCTGAGGGTGGAATGCTGACAGGGCACGGATGAGCCAGGACTTTGAAAAGGAAACCGATATCAGCGGAGGGAATTTTCACCTGATGTAGCATTTACTGCTTCACACTCCAGCAAGTTACTTCTGTCTGATTGTTTTAATGTTGTCAGACAGAGTTCACACAGTCAGGAGTAAGTCTGCCTAAGAATTTTTGGTGAAATAAAGTAGAAACCACAGTTGGAGGGCCCAGAGCCAGCCCCCCACCCCTACCCCAGTGGCCACCAGGGCCTGCTGCCACATCAGTGAGCTCACAGCGAGGATTTGAGGGAGGAACTAATGTTTTCGAATTACGCTTGGAATCTCCAACTCTTAAATAGGTGAGGATGTGAGGCCCGAGTGTGTCTTTAGAATGTAAATTCCACGCTGTAGGACCTTCATCTTTTCTCATTCTTTGTCGGAACTTGTGGCCGCGTTTGTGCAGTAGAGCGATGACTGGGTTTGGAGATGCCCATCCTGTTACCTGCGAGGCTTGGATCAGTTCACCTCCCAGAGCCTCAGTTTACTTCTCTGCACGGCAGAGTTTTTCGTGTCTATTTACTAGAGGGCTCGTAAGGATCATCCCAACACACAGAAAAATACAGGAAGCCTCATCTACCGTGCCAGGCTCATTAAATAGCTCCTTCCTCTTTCTCCACCAGTGGCTCCAACGATTAATTTTGATTGATGATTAACATCGTAGATGTTTATAGTTTGTTTAACTTTGTATAATGAAGTATATTGCATTTCATAATTCATGTGACTAATGTGGCAGGGCCTAAAACAAAATGAAACACGCCTAATAAAAATTTTTATTTCAGTGAATTTTTTGTTTACAATTTGACGTTTACACATTCTTCAGTGACTCTTGTCACGGTAGTAAAGACAGCGACAGTAACCATAAAGGCAGAGCTTAATTTCCATTCCTTGTGGAGGGGGAAGAGGAGGGAGAATGACTTCACAGGGCACTTCATGCCGCACAGATGGCACTTTGCTGCTTTAGTGTACCCACCATGTTGGACTGAATAGAATTTTCTCACTTGAAGATGTATAGTATCTAAAAAGAGCGTTAGAAACGGACTGACCAGCATTTAACAAACAGGATCACAACTAAAGATTGAGCAGCAGGATAAATTCCTGCAGGGTTTAGAGGCGCCTGGGTGGCTCATTCGGTTAAGCGTCTGGCCCTTGATACCGACTCCGGTCATGATCTCCCAGTTGTGAGCTCGAGCCCTGCATTGGGCTCTGTGCTGACAGTGCAGGGCCAGCTTGGGATTCTCTCTCTCCCTCTCTCTCTCTGCCCCTCCCGTGCTCATGCGCTCTCTCTTTCCCCAAATAAGTAAATAAACATTAAAAAAAAAAAAACTGCTTGCAGGGTTTAGACCTCTTCCAAAGACCTCTGTGTGCTCAGTGGAACATTTCTGTTTGTAACAGGGATCCATTGTGATGATTTTCAGCCGTACACTCCCAGTTTCCTTGTGTGTGAAATGGGGAGTTTGCTTATTAGATTATTTCTCAGGTGTCCTTCAGTTTTGAAATTGAAATTGTGAGATCCAAATTTTTAGGGTTAAGCTGTGGAGAAGTTAGTCTTGAAAGATGCCTCTGAAGTTAATAGATTAAACTGCACATGTGGGAAGTCCCTCACACTGTTCCATCTACCTCATCGTGGGGGGAAGGTTAACAGGAGGAAGTCACTGAAGCACCCCAAATGGGTAGCGTAGGTTTCTCTGACCTGCTTTGGTCTCTCAACATTCATTTTGTCTACAGTAGATTTAGGGCACAGATGGTTACTGGTGTTAATTAAATATCTGAAAGAAATCGAGCCCCTTGGAAATTGATGCATTATAACCATGAATTTGTCTTCATATTATCTTTATGAAAGATGGCATGTGAAAAGAGAATGCTGCTGGCAAAAAAATGGATTTAAGCTTCCTGATTTAATGTGATTTTAGGGAAGGCTCTTGAATGATTACAGTGTCAGGTTCCTCACTGCAGCGTGCTCTGTTTTTCTATTTTAATTTTCCTGTGTTTATCTATAAAGGCTGTAATAGTAATAGTGAAATAAGGGCCCATGAAAAGGAACTGTTCTATAAAGTGTTACACCTTACATAGGGGATAATCATTAACAACATCATGAGCTTCCTTTTTATACAAAACTAGTATGCATGTGGTGGAGAATTAGAAAACTCATACACGTGACAGGTCAATTTGGAAGAAGTCTAATTGGAAAACAAGAAAAGTACCCATGCCATTATGGCCAAGAGGCCATTGAGCCCCTTTCTTCAGTAGCATTTCTATTTCAGTTCATCTGAAAGACATACTTTTTCTGTTTTCAGTTTATTACAAGTATTTACATTCTTATTAAAAAAAAAAATACAGAAAGCCCAAAAAAAGCATAGAAAGAAGGCAGTAAGAAACCACCCGTGATCCACCATGTTGGGACAACCACTATTCACAGATTTTTTTTTTTTTTAATTTCTTTAAATGTTTGTTTATTTTTGAGAGGCAGGGAGCATGAGCAGGGGACACAGGTTTCTTTTAGCTCTTTTCCCCCTCCAGTTTTAGTATGGTGTTATCGATACAATCTTACAAACCTCGTGTTTGCCTAACATGATGTCCCTAGCACACCGAAGGGGATAGGTGGAAATGTGGGGCTTCAGCCATGAAAGATACATGTGAGCCACTGATCAACCTGGAACTGTCTGCCTGGGAGTCTTATTGTTTACATCACTGCGGTTGCAGTTCTGTTATTTACAGCCCAGATCATTCTTTTTTTTTTTTTCTTCTTTTATGTTTATTTATTTTTGAGACAGACAGACAGAGGAGCAGAGAGAGAGGAGGACAGAGTATCTGAAGCAGGCTCCGTGCTGACAGCAAAGAGCCCGACACGGGGCTCAAACCCACAAACTGCGAATCATGACCTGAACCAAAATCAAGAGTCGGAGAGTTAGACTCTTAACTGAGTCACCCATGGGCCCCTGCAGCCCTGGTCATTCTAAACTGAGAAAACTGCCTTGAATGTATGCATTCTTCCCACGTATATGATTCCTGGCTTTTGCACACAATGAACATAGAGCCTATCATCCATAATTGACCACACACTGCTTTTCTCTTCTCCTATCACATACAGTTGCTACTTTTTTTTTTTTTTTCTTTTTTTAAGTGATCTCTACTCCCAACGTGGGGCTTGAACTCACAACCCAGAGATCAAGAGTCACACACTCTACCGAGGGAGCCAGCCAGGCATCCCTTGATTCCTTACTTGTGTAACATGTGAATGTAGAATAAGTTTCTGCAAGTGGAATTTCTGGGTCAAAGATTATATGCCTTAAAAAAAGGTTTTTGACCTCTGAGGATTTCCTTTATTTTCTTGTCAGCTCATCATAAGACTTTAAAACCATTTTTTTTTTAAGTTTTAATGAGATTTTGGTATTTTAAACTGGTAAAGTTTCCTCTCTTCTTTTTTGAAGTGTTTGGTTCGCCACAGTGCCTACAATGTTCTTTCTTTCTTCATATACACTTTTTTGAGCAATTACTATATGCCTGGCACTTTTTTTGCAAACGTTGCCTCATTTAATAACCCTGGGGGTGGGTTTCGCTCTTTTACCCAATTTGTGAACGTTCCTCTTTTGTAGGGGTATTTAAGCCCTTAGTATTCACTGCATGTTTGGTCTTACCCTGGCATCTTGTGTTAGGTTTTCAAATTATTATCCTTTCTTTTTTACTTTGTCAAATTTTCCTCTCTTTTAAAGCAGAAAAACAGTTCTTTTTGTGACTTGGGAGTTGCAGGTCTAATTTGTGTTCTAATTGTGGGTACATTTAAAATTTGAACTTATTTAACATTGGAACAGTATCTGTGCAGTTCCCATAAACCATGAATGCTTCAGCACATTGTTTCCTTCCTTCCTTCCTTCCTTCCTTGCTTCCTCTTACCACCTAAATTTTGTTGAAATAGTTAGAAATGTTTGTTCCTATTTTTTTTTTTTACGTTTTGTCCCTTTAAGCATCCTTGCTGAACATTCCTATCGTAATTTCAACACCATTAGCATTGTTTTCTTAGCTGTACTGTTCACTGCTATTTCTTTTATACTTCTAGATGTCTGTGCTGCTCTATATGTTCTACTATTCTTGAGTTCCTTATTTAGAAAAATTTTTTTTGTAAGTTTATTTATTTTGCAAGACAGACAAGAGGGAGCAAGTGGGGGAGGGCTAGAGACAGAGGGAGAGAGAATCCCAAGCAGGCTCCGTGCTGTTAGTGCAGAGCCTGAGGTGGGCCTTGAACTCAAGCACGGGGAGATCATGACCTGAGCTGAAACCGAGTGGGATGCTTAACTGACTGAGCCGCCCAGGTGCCCCTTGAGTTCTTTAATTTATTTTTTCAATTGCTTGTGTGTCCTCCCTTCCTGAAGAATTTTCTCTTCCTGGGGTGCCTGGGTGGCTCAGTCAGGTCAATGTCAGGCTCTTGATTTCGGCTCAGGGCCTGATCCCAGGGTGGTGGGATTGAGCCCCAAGTCGGGCTCTGTGCTGAGGGTGTGGAGCCTGCTTGGGATTCTCTCTCCCTCTTTCTCTGCCCTTCTGCCCCTCCTGAAATAAATAAATACACTTAAAAAGAAAGAATTTTTTTTCAAGAAAGGATTTATGGACGGTATATTTTTCTTACATAGTGTATATTTTTATTTTTTATATTTCTTATGTATTCTTACATATTTCTTCTGCTTTATTATGATGATTATAGTATTGATAATTTAGCTCAATTTAGATGCCTTATGCCATAGTCTTTTCCATTCAGAGTCCTGTACATCTTACTCTGCTGTCTTTTAACAGTTATTATGGCAGATGAGACCCAATGTCCATTTCATCCATGTTCCTTTTTGTTGTTACTAAATCTTGGTGGAGGTTCAGATGTCTGTCTATGGGATAGTTCCCTCCCGACATTCAGAAATTTGGGGATGCGTGGATCTCTTACGATAAATTCAGAGCCAAGCTCTGAGTGAGTAATTTCAGTCTGAAAAACTCATTTTTAAGTTCTGGTTTTTTCCCCATTATTTACTTAATTATTATTTCTCCTTTACACAAATCATTATTTCTCTCCCGTTTCATTTTCTCTTTCAAGCATTTCTGTTCTGCACATATTTGAGCTTCTGGACCTGTTATTCTGGAGCTTTCCTTTCACTGGTAATTTCCAATTTTTCATGATCTTCCTGTGAGTTTTGGCAGGTCTCACTGAATACATTGATGCCAGGCTCTCCTTTGGTTTCTGCTATTGCCGGTCTGCATTTCACTGCTTCTGTTTTTGAGGCCTGCAGTTTTGCTTTTTACCTTCAAGTCCTATTTCCTATTGATCCTTTTCACCTTTCATCCTAGTAAATTCCTGTCAGTGATGCGCTGTTCTTCGGAATCTTACTGCAAATGTAAGTTTTAAAATCTGTAAACTTGTCTTGTTTCTTGCCGTTGCCTTGCTTATTCAGATTCAAATATCAGAGTTCTCCCGGCTCCTTTGCTGGCATCTCTGTTGTCCCATCTGCCGAGAGAGGTCTGGTTTGTTCCATATCGGTAACTGAAACACGCTCTGTCAGAGACTGTGTGGGTCCTTGTTGAGTTCTTTTCATTATAGGCAAAAATAGGGGAAAAGTTAGATTTCTTGTACTTTCTCAGCAGCAGCTTAGAGTTCTAGTAGTCTGTGTGGGGTAGGGATGGAGCTGTAGGCAGTGGGAGACAGCTGCAGGGCAGAGTCCCCCTTTTGTTGCGGAACAGTCTCCCTTTTGTGTTGCGGTTGGCAGCTCTAAGCTGCCTGGAGTAGTTTCCCTTCCCCCTGAATAGCTGCCTGGCCTGGCATCCAGGCAGAAACTCCAGCACAGCTCTTTGTCCCACGTTGGTCCAGCCTCTGCTCTGATTCAGGAACTGCCCGCAGGATCTGAAGAGGGGACCCTGGTGGACTTGGGCCCTCTGTGTGCAGTGAATGCTTCAGAGTTTGGGCTTGAGTCTGTGATAGCCATGGTGTTCCAATCCTGGCTTTGCTTCTTATAAGCTGTTCAACATTGGGCATCTCGTCGAACGCTCTGAACATCAGCTTACTGGCGCGTATAATAATCTTGAAATTTGTTAACAGCTTGAAGCACTTCGTAGGGCTCCCAGCTCGCAGTAACTGGTGAATGGCAGCAGTTTTTTGCCGACGACGTCCCAGGGACTGGCTGCTGATTGGGCTCTCCACTCACTGGGGGCTTTTCTAAACCATCCTCTGCTGACTCTCCTCAAGGGTTCTGGTCGGTGGATGGGGCTCTTAAGCACCCAGTGGGTGGTGAAGAATTTTCTTTATGGGTCAGTTGGGTCGTTTTCACAAAAAGCGATGAGGAAAAGGGAGTCATTTGTATCATCCTGGTTCCAGGTACTCACGTGTAATTCTTTAAAGCAACAAATTTATTTTAATAAATGGTGTGAGGTAAGGGTCCACTTTTTGGGAACCAATAATTAATTATACAATAAGTTATTGTATAATTTATCTTTCTTCTGTATACTTGGGTCTGTTTCTGGGACCAGAAATTTTTTTTCCAATGGTCAGTCAGCTTAACCTGCTACAGAATTCTGATATTTGAATCTTTCTTTCCTCAGTGACAGGATTAGTTGTCAAAAGCATGGAGTTTGGAGACAGGCTGCTGCAGGGTTTGAATTATGGCTCCTTTAATTCCTAAGATGTTAAGTAAATTACTTTACCTCTCTGTACCTCAGTTTCATCATCTTGAAAATGGACATAGTAAAAGTGCCAATCTCTATAGGACCCGTGTAAAGATTAAATCAAGTAATTCTCAGAAGGTAACTAGAACTGAACTTTGCTTGGGGTAAGTGCTCACTAAATGTTAGTCATTATTATCATATCTCAAAATCTCCTACCATATGTCACATTTTTTTATGGTATAAAAAATAAAAAGATGTTTTTATTTTCGAGTCCAGCTTTCAAAACTGGAGATCAAAAAACTGTAGAGTCTCTTTTTCATTATCTTCTTTCTCCCTTATTTTCAAGCAGAGATGTAGTTTTAATTCTGTAAATAACAACACCAAGAACTAATAGTGTAGTCTTGCAAAGCCCTGGAGGTGTGTTTTTGAGAAAGAGTGAATAAAAACCTGACTGTGGGCTAATGAGGGCTGGGACCCCATTTATACTCTCTTTGTATTTCTAGTACCAGCCCTGGTTTGTAATACATACTTTTTGCATGCTTTTCAAAATGAAGGAGGAGTAATACTTTGGCCTTTTAGTAAACAGAGTTTTAGTATCATGAAACCAGATTAGAGTCAATTAAACTTCTGCAAATTTACAACACCTGTTACCACCTGAAGACTGGAAATCCGGGGCCGATTTTTCTCAGGTATTCAGTACCAAGAATAAATTTAGTAGAGCAAGGAGAACTTGTTGGCTAAAACGTTTTGTGTGTACTGATCAAAGTGATTGGATGTGTTATGGTTGGATTAAGTGGATTTCGTCCACACTGACAAGACATAAAGCTGGAGGAGAAGGCAGGGAGATATGGAGAGCTGCCCTTTAGGGAAGCCCTAATTCTTTTCAACTTTAGAAGAGAGAGAAATATGAAGTGACCTTTATTTTCCATGCCAGCCTGTAGGAATAGCAGCTCTGTGGGGCACCTCGGTGGCTCAGTCGGTTAAGCATCCGACTCTTGGTTTTGGCTCAGGTCATGATCTCATGGTTCATGGGCTCAAGCCCCATATCGGACTCCACACTGACAGCATGGAACCTGCTTGGGATTCTCTCTCTCTCTCTCTCTCTCTCTCTCTCTCTCTTTGTCTCTCAAAGTAAATAAGTAAACTTAAACAAAAAAAAAGAATAGCAGCTCTGTGTAACCGAGAGAATATGACAGAGCCGCATGTTGTTTGTCTCGTGTCCCTCTAGGCCCGTTAGAAGCGATCAAACCCAGACCTACCCAAAGCACTGTGCAAGGTGCTGTAGCTGCTTGGAGGCCATTTTCTTTGCTTCCTGTCTTCTGTTATCTAAATAGTGACAACTTCAGCAAGCTTCCTGCATTTTTCCTTCTGTCCTCACAGTCTGCTTTCTTCCTTTCTCAGAGTGCTCAGACAACTTCAGAAATAAGATAGAGGTGAGTATGACCGAGGCGTTAGAGTCCGGCTGCCTCGAGTACCTCCTGGATGGTCCTTTCACTGGCTTGGGGGCCACAGGCAGATTAGTGTGAGCACACTGTATAGTTCCTCACTTCTAAAACGGAAACGAGAGCTGGATCTCCCTCCTAGAACTTTTGTGAGGATTAAATGAAGGAAAGCCAGTAAAACACAATGTGTCTCCTATAAAGAAACCTCACTCTGGTGGCGTCCTAGTAAGCATGGGCTGCAGTAACAGATTATCGTGAATTGGGCGGTTTCCTCACAGTCCTGGAGGCTCTGGGTGAGAGCCTTCTTCCTGGCTTCTAGATGGCTGTCTTCTCACCATATCCTCACGTGGTGGAGAGACGGCATCTCTTGTTATAAGGGCACTAATCCCATTCGTGAGGGCGCTGCCTCCATGAGCTCATTACCTCCCAGAGGCCCCACCTCCTAACACCATCGCACTGGGGGTTAGGATTTCAACATACGAATTTTGAGAGGGACACGAACATTCTGTCCCTGGCCGTTGTTATCATTCCTTCTACTGCTGCTACTATCCCCGCTACCTCACTTTCTCAGCCCGTAGGAGCGAGGGAGGCTTTTCTTCGCTACCCACACCACCACTCTCCATTCCTGTTCGGTGCCTGCATGTCTGGGCAGTGCCGGAGTGTAACTCCTCAGACTCTGGGAGTGTCTGCGTACGCTTTAATCTAGCTTGACTCTTAATGGAAGGGATGCCCACCAGAAGTTTTTCGATCTTTACAATGTGCTGGGGGTCTACCTGTGTCTTCCTTTATGTACCAGGAAGCCCAGCAACTATCCGTTGAGCGGTTGGTGATATTTCCGAAAAGGTTTCAGCTTTTGCTGGGTTGTGCTCATTTTCAGGTTACTGTGTTAGCTTCATCTGCCTTCTGTGGCTCACATTCCTGTGTGTACTCTTAGGCTCACGGACTCCGGTTTGTAAACATGCCTTAGACTGAAAAATCTTCCATTTTGCAATCATCTTCATTATCTTGGCCATGGTTAACTAGTTACAATCAAAGCAGACCTAAAGGCCATGATGAGTATAACTTGGGAAGTGCCATTCCTAGCAGAGAGGACAAAGAGAGAATTGACCTTGACCCACTTAGGCAAGATGGAAAACAGCCAGTTCTTTGGCCTTGTGTTCTCTTTGTTTCTCTCACAGAAAGCAAAATCATTGCAGCAGTTACCCAGGGCCAATTGATTGAAAGGACTCAACAAGATTTCACAAAGTATACTTACCTCAGGCTTTGGTAAAGACATTGGATACAGTACAACAGGAGAAAGAAAACATAGGCAAACATCAAGGAGGTCTGGTACATTCCAGGTCCTTTCTCATTTGCACACAGTACTTTTTGTCTTTGTATCTTGAGCCTTCAAGATACATGTGTGATAGCTTGGCCTAAACAAATAGATCAGTGGAACAGAGCAGAGTCCGCAAAGAGACTGACACATATACACGGTCAATTGAGTTTTGACAAATTCGGTGGAGAAAGGACTATTTTTTCAACAAATGATGCTGGAACAATTGGGCATGCATATATTAAAAAAAATGAACTTTGGCCCATGCCTCATACGTATATAAAACGAACACAAAATAGATCATAGACTTCGATGTAAAACCCCAAACCGCAACGCTTCTGGAAGGAACCATAGGACAAAATTTTGGTAATCAGAATCTGCATCTTACACAATCCCCAGGTTATTCTTATGAATGCTAAAATTGGAAAAGGACTGCCCTATAAGGTGAGTGTTGTAGGATGAATACTAGTTATGCAAGTGGAAAAGGAGGATGGGAGAAACAGATGCTTCATCAGAGAGTCAGCGCGTGCAGGGGGCATAAGGGTATGATGAGCGAGGGCATGGCTTTTGCTGAAGAAGTTGGTGCAAGAATTTTCACCAGTGTGTGGTGAAATAAAAAGAAAAAAGGACAATATGAGTTATTTATTTATTTAATGTTTATTCATTTTTGAGAGACAGAGAGAGACAGGGCATAAGCAGGGGAGGGGGAGAGAGAGAGGGAGACACAGAATCCGAAGCAGGCTCCAGGCTCTGAGCTCTCAGCACGGAGCCCAACATGGGACTTAAGCCCACCGAGCTGTGAGATCATGACCTGAGCCGAAGTCAGACGCTTAACTGACCGAGCCACCCAGCACCCCTATAATTCAGATTTTAGAATTCTAAGATCATGTCCTTCTTAACTTTTTGTAAAATGAAAGTGCCAACAAATTGTAGGGTTTTTTTGTTTGTTTGTTTGAGATGTTTTTTTCCTTGGCGCAATAAAAAGCTGGCAACTCTATGTTTAACCCTATGGCAGCCTTTCAGTTTTAGTTCTTCTCTGAGCAAGTTTGGTCATTACTGAGTTAGAGAACTAAGAGTAGTTGGGTAGAATATCGGGCAGGTGGGGCCAGAGGAGCGCACATGGGTCAGATTGTGGAGGACCTGGTAGACCACACAAGGGTTGAACATCTCTAAAGGTTGAGCCATAGTTGAATTTGCATTTTAGGAAGTACCTAAGTGGCGGGGTGAAGGGATCAGAGAAGAGTGGAATAGGAGGCAGGAGACCAGATAGGAGGCTCTTGCGAGTGTCAATGGGAGTGTAACAAAGGCAATGTGATAGCAGAGCCAGGACAGATTTCATTTACATCACAGAGGCGTCCTGGACAGGAATTAGCAATCTAGTGGACAGAAGAGGTGACTTTACATTATTTAAATTATTGTCTGACTTTACATTTTGGTGCATTTAGCATGCCCACAGAAGTGCGGGTCAGCACCATTCTCAAACCTCTTAAATGGATGGATTGAAATGACTATGGAGTGGAGTGATTGAGCATCTGTGCGGGGTAGTCCCTCAAAGACAAAGAGAAACTCATTAAAATGAGATCAGAGTTAATCCGTCTTCACACTTAAGTACCCATTCATGAAAAGCTACTCTGTGTGAGTCAGAAAATGCTGATTTCATTCATTTTATTACGTATGTAACTTCTTGGGAGAATGCTGGCTAGTAAAAATATTGGGTACTGCTAAGCTTTTTGGACGTTTATTTTTGCAGGGATTAACTCGATACTGCTGCATATTATGTAGAGCAATAATGTACATATCATGCTTGCTTTACAGAATGGCTTCTGGTGGAGGGGCTCTGTGGTTCGTCAGCCTTAGCTCAAGATTTGTAGGAATTTTGGAATCTTTCTGGAAGTTAATGAATTCCTGAAAAGAATTTTAGAAAATAATTTAGTTTCTACTATTACTTTTACTTGACTTCTCCCACAAAAATATAAATGAGGGCTGACCAATAAACAGAAGGTTCTGTTTCTCTGGCTGCTCTGTGCATTTAATGGGTGTGCGTGTAAGCTTTACCGTTGGTGTGGCTTAAATTTAAGCATGTTTTCCAAGTGAGGTCAAGAGAGAGTGAATTATTTCTAGTAATAGGCTTTTCTTCAACACATAAAGAAATTTTGTTGTTGTAGGTTCATCTACATTGTTTTACACCATGTACTTTGATACATCAAGGAAATTCTATGGGTGCTTATGGAGAAGGTTCGATATGGAAGGGAAGTTAATGTGATTTTGATTTATGGGATTTATTAACATTCATGAGTATACATTATGTATCTCAAAAACCCACAGGAAGAAAGGTTGATTATAGGAAGAGAGGGTATCTGTCTATTACGGTTTTTGAAGGTAACAGATTTTTCAACCATTCATGCTAAATCATCACTTTATATGAAGCAAAATTGTAGAGGGCTACTGTTCTGTTTATTTGATCTGGCAGAGTAAAGATGTAGTGTCATCGTCTTTTTGATTTTCCCATTTTATATCTCTTTTGTATTACTACAAAGCATGTCTGATACATTTAAAATTTGAGAGAAATACGATTAGTCTTAGTTACTTTATAAAATAGGCTACAATGTAAGGGCTTTTATGATTCCATCTAGAATCTCAATACTTGTCTCTTTTGTCATAAAGGAGAGCAGATGGATGTTCAAAATAATGTAGGTTATTTAATATGGAATCTGAATACTTTTATGCCATTTAGTGTTTTCCAGTAGTAAGGAGAATTTAATCTCCTAATGAAATATATTTAAGCACTGGAAAATAGACATTTTCGTCCACTCTGCTAACTTCAAAGCAACCCGTATGCTATTGTCTCCTTTACCATTTACATATGCTACTGTAATTTATGTGTTGAGAATATGTAACATGAATATTATGTGTTGAGAGCTTTAAAAATTTTCTAGTGGGATAATTCTGATAGTTTGTAGCAATTTCTTTTGGACATATATGCTAGATAATTTGCCTCAGCTGTTAACATCTTTTAAAGCAGGGCTTTTTCTAGGTTGTTCATTCATTTTAGAGACCCAGAAATTGTTTGTTATCCATTCTCTAGAAATAAAAAGTGTTTCATTTGTGAACTATTTATTAATACCAACAAAGGATGTTAAACCAATTCAGATTGCCATCTGGATGACAAAACTGTTTAGTACTACTTGATTTTGTATCCACTACTGTTTCTCTATTCATGATTTCTCTCTACAAAGGAGGCTATCCCTTTCTGTTACATGCAGTTATATATACAGTTGTTATGAGTCAAGACCTCAAGATTTTAAAAAATAATTAATTGCAGACCATTTCTGACATATACAACACATGAAAATAATGATGTACCCGTTATCCAGCTTCAGTGACCAACCTTTTGCCAACCTTGTTTCATGGATCTCTCCACTCCATGCTTTGTTGGGTAGGGGTTCTGGGATTCACTTTATTTTTTTATTTCTATTTTTTATTTTTTAAGTAGGCTCCACGTCCAATGTGGGGCTTGAACTCACCACCCTGAGATCAAGAGTCACATACTCTACCTACTGAGCCATCCAGGCGCCCCTCTGGGATTCAGTTTCAATGAATTATAGATTACTCTATCACTTTACCTGTTAATAGTATAAGTGTTAGCTCGTTCCACGTTCCACAGTGCTGCTATTATGCAGAACTAAATAAACTATGATTTCTTAATATCATTTAACAGTTCAAATTTCCCTAATTTGAACATATATTTTTAATGGTTGATTTATTCAGACCACAATCCAAATAAGGTTCATATGATGTACTTAAGACAGTAGGCTTTTGATGTGACTTTTCCCATCATCTTCCTGTGGAACTTTGATCAAACTGTTTAATTCCTCTAGACTCCTAGCACCTTCAGACATCACTAGGAATGATGATATCTTTGCCTTACTCACCTTAGGGTGTTTTGTGAGGGATAAAGAGAAATAGAGTAGGGCTGGAAAATGGATGAACTTTATATTTTCTGCCCTACTTTCTTTAATTTCATTAGTGGAAGTTATTTCCCAAATCATGTCTTTTCTAACTTGGGTCCATAGTCTTCATGGAGCATTTCCAGTCACCACTGAATTAGAAGAGGTGGTGTTGAAAAATGTGTATGGCATGTTTCTTACGAGAACATGGACAGCAAAGAAAAGTGGTTAAGATCTAGTGATGCATGATTGGATTCCTATTTTCTCTAACAAGGCCCACATTCATACTTAGAGAATACTTTCTTTGTCTGAAGTTCTAAGACATCAGGGGAAGAGGGAGCCTAGCTGAGTTACAGTTGTAGGCTGGTCAGTTATCTAGGAAAGAAAATGATAACTTTTTTTTTTTTTTAATGTTTATTTATCCCTGAGAGACAGTGAGACAGAGCATGAGTGGGGGAGGGGCAGCGAGAAAAGGAGACACAGAACCTGAAGCAGGCTCCAGGCTCTGAGCTGTCAGCACAGAGCCTGACATGGGGCTCCAGCCCATGCACTGGGAAATCATGACCTGAGCTGAAGTTGGATGCTTAACCGACTGAGCCACCCAGGTGCCCCAAAAGGATAACTTTTGATCTGACCCGGGCTAATCTCCTGCCATTGATTATCTTCATCTTAGAGTTGACATATTTCAAAGTGTCTGTCAGAGACGGAGCCATTATTTCTCAACTGTTGCCTCTTTCCCCATTCTCTATGTTGTTCCTTCCAGTTATACATATCTTAGATCTTCTCATTCTAGTCTTTTTTACTCTGCCTTTCCTGTTTTTAAACTTGTAATATTTTCCATATCTTGGTCTTTGTGTGGATTGTCCTGTAGAGTGTTTTTCATTTGTCTTTTAGTTTATAAATCCTCTCTTCTATTGTATCTAATCTGTTCCATTTGTCCATTGCAATTTTATTTCAGTAATGTTATATGTTTCATTTTCAGTTGTTTTTTTCAATCCACTTACTCTGTTCATTTTTCTTTTTTTTTTTTTCCTTTTTTAAAAAAAAATTTTATTTATTCTTGAGAGGCACACACAGAGCATGAGCACAGGAGGGGCAGAGAGAAACGGAGACACAGAATCTGAAGCAGGCTCCAGGCTTTGAGCTGTCAGCACAGAGCCCAACATGGGGCTCAAACTCACGAGCTGTGAGATCATGACCTGAGCCGAAGTCGGACACTTAACCCATTGAGCCACACAGGCACCCCCATCTCTGTTCATTTTCCACCTTCTCTTTTATTCTTGAAACACATTAAATGTAGTTATTTTATATTCTATTTCTGATGATTTTAGTATCAAGTCTTTGTTGGTGGTCTCTTTTTGCTCTTTAATTTTTGCTGGTTCTCTCTCTCTGATACCTAGTTTCCTGGTGGGCTTCGTTATTTCTAAAAATTGGATCCACTCATTTTCCATAGAACTTTTTAGAAAATGTTTAAGGTCTCGCTGAAGTTGAGATAAGATTGGGTTTGCTTTTGCTTCTATGGTTGCCCAAGGACATCATAAATCTAGGACCACTTAAAATTAAATTCTCCATTAGAGGCTTCTCAGATCACGCAAGTAGAATAAATATCTTTCCTGAGGGCCAGTTTGTGATATATTGATTGATTTGTTTATTTTTACCTGGACAGTTTCCTTATTGTCCCATTTCTGCATGGGGGGAATTTGTTTCTTATAAACTCTTGTACCAAGGAAGTGGTCTTTGAAATCCTGGCTTAAATAAAGTTTCTTATTAGATTCCCCATGTTGGTTAGGTTTTAGACCTTTTCTCTTATAGCCCATGCCCAGTGTGGCATTAAAATGGATACTTAAGATCTATAGGGTCCAATTGAAACTCTTAAGGTTAAAAACTTCAGAGTTAAAAAATTGCTAAAAACTCCCTTATTCGAGTTTTGGGGATCTTCAGATCCTTCACTTTCAAATAGGTTTTAAAATAACAACAATAAAGAAAAAACTAGATTCTACTCAATTTAAGCCAGCATTTGATTGTTTTAATCCAGAAGGTCTTTCAATGTCTATTCTGTCACACTACTAAAATCAATGGGATTTTCCAGCTTCTCTTTCTGGAAAAATTAGTTGACTTTGTGAGGTCTTTCCTTGTTTTTCAAATATGTGTAGGAGCTCTGTCACAATCTTCCTTCGTCATCAGCGTGGCTTCCTTGACTGGAAAGGTAGCTACCTTTGGTTCTTTATCTGCCCTGTGATTCCTTCTTAGAAACGTATCTAGGATTTGGTTCTTCCTCTTTACTGCCCTGCCGCCACTCTGTTCTAACATGTTGATCCCTACAGCAGGCTCTCAACTGGTCTCATAGGTTTTAATCTCGATCTTGTCTAATCCAAGTTGCTTGCTACTGCCGAAGTAATCTTTTGAAAACATCCCCTTTCGTTATGTAAACTTACCCACATCCCCACGGCTCAGAAACTGTCCTTTGTTCCTTTTTTTCGTAGTCTAATTCCTCCAAACCCTCTAATTCCTCCAAGTCTAATTCCTCCAAACCCTGAGTCCAAGTTGGATTTGAATTCTGGTTGGAAACCTGCTGCCCTACCCTGTTGGAGCGGGCAAGTGAATTCCTTGGATTCTCAGCCTAGGGTGCCCTTTACTGACCCTCCAGGGCCAGGCTCTCCACAGCTGTCTTCTAACTGGTACATCTTTTGCAGCTCTATGAAGGGTATACTTTTAGAGAGATGGCTGTGTTTCTTTTTTAAAAATTAAAAAAAAAATTGTGGTAAAATTGACATAACAAAATTTACCGCCTTAACTATTTTTAAGAGTATAGTCCATTGACATTAAGTACATTCACAATGTTGTGCCACCTTCCCTACAATCCGTTTCCCGAATGGAAAGCTCATACCCATTGAACAGTCACTCCCCATTTGCCCTCTCCTGCCAGCTCTGCTTTGTTTTTTAAGGTGTCAAATTCTTGGCCATTTTGCTGCATGTGGCT
The DNA here is from genome assembly GCF_028018385.1 of Neofelis nebulosa. Lineage (NCBI taxonomy): Eukaryota > Metazoa > Chordata > Mammalia > Carnivora > Felidae > Neofelis > Neofelis nebulosa. The sequence goes on from NC_080782.1 coordinate 224,182,419, forward strand.
ACCCTGGAAGAGAGCGGTTCATCTGTCTACAGATGCAGAGCAGTGGCAGCCAGGGGCATCCTCTGAATCACTGCTCTTTCAGTTTACTATTTCATTAAGTCCTTGTTGAGCATTTATCACGTGCCTGCCCCTGGACAGGCTGTAGGAACATAGTGGTGAGTAGGAGGACACAGACCATGCCCTCCTGCTGTGTATAGAGGCAAGAACAATATTTAAATCTACATCGTTCCTCTAGTGATTCCATCCGTGTTTCTCCTAGTGGGTGATATTTGATGAACACTCTTGCAGTGTTGAATTGCTCCGACTGACAGTTCAAGGCTTGTACTCATGTTTCTTTTGCCTGTGAGGGACTCTGGCTGAGGAGCAGATGGCATTGCCAATGCTAATGTGCAGGAACCCATCCAGCCTCTCTGATCTGGTGCCTTTCTAGTGCTGCCCTATGGGTTACTCTTCACCATTGCGCTGGGGATGGGTTCATCTTTTTTTTCTCTACTGTTTCCTGTCCTTTTTCCTTCCTTTTGTGTATTCATATGACCTTTTCCAAGCATCTTCCCTGTGCTAAGTACTATTCAAAATAAAAGCATTATAGGTAATAAAAAGTCAAAGGTAAAAATACTCAAAAATAAAAATTTTTTGAAGTTCTCAAGGAACTCGCCTGATGGGGAGATATGGACTTGCTAACTAGCATTGACAGACCATGTGACTGTTCTGACGTTGGCGAGATGCGATGTGATTCTGGAGCTTCATTCCACCCAGGAGTCTGGAAGGCTTTGCAGGGGCGGTACGCTAATATGAGAGAGCAGATATGCAAGTAACAGCGGTGAGAGGTGAGAGGTGAGAGGGAGGGAGTCTGGGAATTCTGAAGCCCACAGCTATGCAAAGACAGCAAGCTGTGCTTAAACATTAGCCCCTAAGAGTTTAACTAAGAAAACAAAATATACAAAGCAAGGCTAGAATGCACAGAAACGAATTGCAGACCCAGCGTAGTGCTTATTAGTAATGAAATAGCTCAGGGGGTACCTGGGTGGCTCCGTCGGTTAAGTGTCCGACTCTTGATCTCCGCTCAGGTCATGGTTTCATTATTCATGAGTTTGAGCCCTGCATCGGGCTCTGCACTGATAGCCCAGAGCCTGCTTGGGATTCTCTCTCTCTCCCTCTGTCTCTCTGCCCCCCTCCCCTGCCCCTGCTCACTCTCTCTCTCAAAATAAATAAATAAACTTAAAAAAAAGTAATGAAATGACTCAGAATCGAGGCCTTGTGGGGGTTTCTTTCTCTTAAGACCCTTAGTATTGATTGATAAAGACCGTAATTCCATGTATTTTGTATATGTTTATAATTTCTCACCTGCCATAGGGGGCTATTTAACCTCATTTTGAGACTTCATTTTATAGATTTTAAAAAACAATGAAGATGGCTGCTACTTAATTGTGATGTTTAAGATTCTAAATTGTGAAGGCTTCCATGACCTTTGGTTTGAGAGAAAGGACCCAGCTGGTTAAAGTACTTTCTGGTGATGGCTGTAATAAGCATACCTCGCTGAAGCACATGACCGCGAATGACCAGAATGGCTGTTAGTATTTTAAAGCAGGAATGCCATTAGCAGCTCCGGGTTTTGAAATATAAAACAGCCACACTTATTCTCCAGCCTTAGATTGCTAGGTTCCTACAGCTATGAGAAAAACAACAACAACAACAAAAAAAACTCCAGGTGTCTGTGATTCAGCAAAGTTGTTTAGGTCTGATGTAGTGGATGGTTAAGCTTGGCCTTGAGCTGCTTGGTGGGGTGGTCCAGATGCTGGACAGCACCCAGCTTGAGCCCCTCTGTCTTAAACCCCTAGGTGCCTGAATTCACTCCACACAGCAGTCTGTCTAGCTGTGGAGAAATCCTCAATACAGAGATACACAGTGATTTGTAGAAGATTGGGTTTATTCACTACATGTGATCTGAATGCATATCACGAGAAGCTGGTAGCTTGTTTTTATTATAAATAATCATAGTGAAATGGTTTTTAAAAAAATCTTTTAGGTGTGTTTCCCAAGAATTTCTGCAACATTATTTGCATTAGAGGCATTTTTTTTACCCCCTTGAAACAAGTTGCTGTAAAAACAACAAAAAGTTATTGAGTGACATTCCCTTGCTTCAAGTTTTTCTATTAGTTTGCCCATCGCTAGGGGCTGCCTTCTGTTTGTATTGAGGTTACGCTTTGTGATCTATTAGAAGAGTATTCCCTGAAAATTTAGGGTCCTCAAAACACAGTCGGTGTCGGCATCACTACTCCCCCCCCCCCCCCCCCAAGTTACTTCAGTGGTGGCAAAAATAACAATTGTCCCCTGGGAAATGAAGCTCATTGCTATGGTAACTAATGAAGGTTGCATCATTCTAGGGCACATTTTTAAAAGCCTGAATTTCAACACGGGTAGACGCCTCGTCTTATTTTATTCAGTAGCTTAGCAACCTGTGGTATACTGTTTGTCACCGCCCCCAATCTTCCCTCTTCTCTCAGAAAAGTGACCTATATAGATAGTTTTTTTATTATGGGCACGTTTTCACTGTGAATTTGGTTCAGTTCTTAGGTATGTTTACAATGACCTTATTTTCTGGACCAAAAATTAGGACATGTTCTGTGTCTGAGAGGTGAAGGCCTTTGTTACACATCCGTGGTGGCCCACGCTGAGGTCTTTGCGGATTTTCTGAGTGCTGCACCTCTAAACTGTTGGTGTTATTCCAGGGTTTGTCTTTGGCCCTATTTTCTTCTTATTCACCAGGGACTTAGCTACTGCTTATTGTTGGTGACTCCCACATCCCGATCCTCAGCTCAGATCTCACCCCTGGACTCCACATAGGCAGGTAGTTCACTCCTTGACAGTCCTAACGGGAGCGTCTCCACACCCACCCAGCAAGTTCAAGATGAAGTCAGCATTGCCTTCTACAAAAAAATCACTTACTGACGAACCACCCATTCATGCAGCACGCCACACCCAGTCAGCCCCGGAACCCGGATGCTTCCACTTCCTAGATGCTCTCAAGTCTGCCTTCTTCTCTTGTCTAGAGCCGCGTCCTTTTTTGCCTGGTTTACTGGTTAACCAAACTGGTTACTTCAGGGTAAGCAGGCTTCTTCCAGGTTTTCCCAAACAAGCGAAAAAATTGTGATTTTGTGGCTGGCTGCTTGGCCTCCAGCGGCTCCCCGTTGTCCTCACAGTAAATCCCAGACTCCTCACCGTGGCCCGCAAAGCCCCGTGTGGCCTCCTGCCTGCTCCTTGGACCAGCTTGGTTCTCGTCACTGCCACCTTGCCCCTCCCTGCCTGCTCCTGCCTCCACATGCTGCTCTCCCTATGAGGAACATGCCCCTGCTCCCTCTCGCCCTTCCTCTGGTAAATGCTTCCTCATCCTGCATTTCGGACACCGTCATCTCTGGGAGGCCTTCTCTAACATCTCCTAACCCAGGCTCCATTTCCGAGTTAGATGCATCCCCCACTGCACATGTTTCTTTAATAGCATCGGCTTCTCCTACGTTGCCAAGTGGTCATGTTCTGCTACCTGTCGCCTGCAGCAGGGGTGAGTTTTGAGAACAGAGGTGGCACTTGTTTGTCTTGTGGTTCCAGTGTGGTTCACGTGCTTGTGCTTAGTAGGTGTTTAATAAATGTCTGTGAATGAATCAGTGATCAACAAATCAATGATCAAATACACACACACACACACACACACACACACACACACACACACACGTATATAAACGCACTTGTGAGGCAGTGGGGCAGAATTCCTAACTTCTAGATTTTACTCGTCTTGGGAAGTCCAGCTTGTTCCAGTCCCCGCAGTTCATTGTCTCCATCAGTATAAGTGGACTCATAAAGACCACTAGAATTTAGAACAAAGGGTATATTTTTCCTGGATAGGATGGGGGTGGGAGTGGAACTGCTGTGGTGCTTGGCTACTTACGTGTGCGCGCGCACACACACACACACACACACACAGTTCAGCACCTGTGTATTACTACACTCTATTGCCAGCTTGTGTGTATCAGCACAGTTTGAAATAAGAAAGTCAAGTACAAACTGAAATTCAGGAATCTCATAAAGGGAGCATTTGACTTCCTTGCTTGTTTGAAAGTTCGATCCCTCTGTGTGGTCACATTGGCTACTCAGGGGAGGGCTGCCTGTGAGGAGGTCACACCTGTCCTAGTTAAGGTGGGAGTGGAGGCGGGCACTGGGTTCAGTTGTTTGGAGGGAGTTGGAGTGGGTTGGGAGGTAGGGTCGGAAGGCCCTTGCATGTCTCATTTCTTTAGGGTAATGCTAGACACTGGCGCTATAAAATGAAGGATTTGCAGTTCCTTCCTCGTCATCCCACCCAGCACGGTGTACAGATTTCTCAGAGTGAGCTCAGCCTCTTTGCTGCCTTCTGCGCAAGGTCTCTGCAGATGCGATCAGAGAACTTCCTGACAGTGGACCGGTCGGGGGTGGGTGGCTGTAGAGAGGAACTTTTGACTGATCCTCTTGCTCTGTTACAAACGACGAGCACCACTTTGGGGCCCGGCGTGGAGCTTGCCCTGGGCAGGTGCCAAGTATGAGAAAACGCTATTCCTTCTCTGATTGTGTTTAGAGCTCAGTCAAGGAGCAAGCTGGTGCACTGATCGTGGTGCAGTTTGAGAAATACTACAATTTGTCTACCCTCTGTTTTCACCTTAAAAATGAAAAGGAAAAAAAAAACCTTTTTAGGTTTAAGGAATAAATAATATTTAAGACTAATATTTAAAAGTGACTTTTACCTGTTGAAATGTTGTCAGCTGTGTCCAATGTAGAATAAGATTATGCTGTTTTCAAAATAGCCCAGCTGCTAAACTGACTGAGGCCCACTGGAGAGATCTTGTCTTATTATTTTTGAAATGAGAATTGATTCTCTCTCCCAACTGTCTTCGTGTCTGTTTCTGCCTTTGTTGAGAGCTCGGGGGAGAGAAGACTACAGGACCCAGTGAGGAGGACAGTGCAAAGTGTGTGGCTCTGTTGGGTTCCCGGGAGGCCAGGACTTTGTGTGGGGGGTGAATTCCGTTTTCCTGCCTTCCAGCAGGGGCATCCATTTTCTCCAATACACTGACCTCTACTGGCTTAACCATGACTCTTTTTTTTTTTTTTTTCCAAAGTTTTTTTTTTTTTTTTTTTTTTTTTTGGGACAGAGAGAGACAGAGCATGAACGGGGGAGGGGCAGAGAGAGAGGGAGACACAGAATCGGAAACAGGCTCCAGGCTCCGGGCCGTCAGCCCAGAGCCTGACGCGGGGCTCGAACTCACGGACCGCGAGATCGTGACCTGGCTGAAGTCGGACGCTTAACCGACTGCGCCACCCAGGCGCCCCAAACCATGACTCTTAATCACAGCTGGTTTTTTTTTTTTCTTGAAATTTTTTCCAAGGAAAAGTTTTATACTTACTATTAAAAGCTTTTTGTGTTGCTTTTAAAATATAATTTGCAAAACATTGGTTCTTGCAGGCTTTGTATAGTGCAACTTAACATTTCTCTAGGAAAGTCCTGGCTATCCCACTGTTACTTTTGACCTCTAGGATGTCTAGGATGTAGTGTCTTTTTTTTTTTTTTTAACTATTATTATATCTCTACAGATAAGGGAACAAATATTTTTATAGAATTTTATTTTTGACTCTAAGCGTTCTCAATATTGCCCTTAATACATGTTGGTGTAAGGAAGGCAGTATGTTTAGTGAAGAGAGCACAGAATTTAAAATAACTGCAGGTTATTGGTTCAGGCAAACTTAAATTCTGTGGGCCCTCTCATCTCTAAAGGATGATTTCTGTTTCATAGGGCTATCGTAAGGATTAAATGTATACGCAAAGGGCTTGGTGGGGGTGCTGTTGTTTATGTGAAAATGTTTGTCTCTATAATTAGAGTCAAAACTAATTTTAGCCTGCCACCCTTTTGACCTACACAGCTGCTTTAAAAATCTTTAAACAAATCTGTATTAGCTGTATTGATGTGTACCTTTTTTTTTTTTTTTACCGGATTTTTAGAATCACTGTTACTTAAACATTTATCTGTGGACACATACGTACATACATATCTACATAACCTTATAATTTATGCACCTGGAAAACTAGGAGCATCGATTGCACTAACATCACGGTAGTGTTACAACCTGTGTGTGCATGGCTTCCGTACTACCTTCAGCTCTAATCCTAACATAAGAAACCGCTCCGCATCTACAGTTACTTTATTTATTTTATTGCTATTTTCTCATCTCCAGTTATTTTACATTCAGTTTGTTGAAAATGAAACTTGCTGTTTTTCTGCCTTCCTGCCCCTCCCGTGTTGGGAACAGGTTTGCCACCAGTGCAGTGGTTGAGAGAGAGCAACCTCTGAGGTTAGACTGTGTGGGTTCAGATTGTGGCTCTGTATAACCTGGGGGCTCTCTGTGCTTCAGAGCCCTCCTCTGTGACATGAGATTCATAACCATACCTACCTTGTGGGATTGTTGGGAGGCCACATTTGGAATGTTGTGGGCAAAACGGTCCCCTGAAAAGCCCAGTAGACTTTTTTGTTCACTTATAGTAGTATCCGTGGCAAATAACCTCTGCCAAGCATCTTGTCTAGCTTGAAGTCTGTTGCCTTCCATTTTGGCCTTTGTGCTCTGCCCAATCGGGTCACTAGGGGAACTTCTAAGGAAGAAGAGGAGAATGAATCTAGTGTAGACAACCAGCAGTCTCTGTCGCCTCGGACTCACCTGTTTTCATTCATCCAGTGAATATTTATCCCATATTTGCCATGTGCGACGCGCTCTGGCAGCCTCCAGGTAGATAGATGGTGGTGAGCAAGATCATAGTGCGCATTGTCATGCTTAGTTTCTTATTTTTATTTTTCAGATAATAAACACATCTACGAGTAGGTAAGTCAAATAACAGATTGTGGCCAGGGCAGTGAAGGAAATAAATGGAGTAATAGATATGGCCACCTCCCGAGTCAGCCCTTCCTGAGCCTGCCTCGTTTCTCCATGTGGATGAGATACTTTTCCTACATTGCTTGCATGGATATAAAATACCTTGTAGCCCTTATCATTCACCACTGTCATGATAATGTTAAGTTGTCTGGAGCTCCTGCACGATGCCTGGCACATAGCAGATACCCAGTACATGTTAAAGCAGGGCGAAAAGGACTGGATAAATAATTTACAGGATATCTTTGTAAATTGAGCGAAAAATCCCTTACATCAAGGATTCAAATATTCAGTACGTTGGCAAAGCAGGAACCGTTTTGGATCTTGAACTCTCCCAAGCTGTGGTGGATTAGCACATTTAAAAAAATGGTGATATTAATGACAATAATAATAATTGTTGGCAATTACTGAAGGCCTGCTCTGTGCTAAGCACCATGTCACAGACCTTATGTTTAATCTTTGCAACAGCTTCATACCATAGGTTTGAATTATAATTCTCATTTTCACTAACTAGGAGCTCTTGGCTAACTCAAAGACACCTCTGATTCAAATGTTCAAAATCGAGCTCATGATTCTCACCCCATGTCCTGCCCTTCTCCACTGTTCCTCATCTCCGTGAATGACCACACCATCATATAGTGGGACAAACCCCAAACCTAAGGAGAGACATTTCTTTCCTTCGTCTTCTCTGTCTGTTAACATGTATTCAGATCCTGGTAACAAAATCCATCTAACAGTGGCTTAAGGTAAAAATAAAGGAAATTATCTCACAAGCAAGTCTAAAGTCGGTCTAAAGAGTTGGTGGATCAGGGGTATTATTGAGGTATTATGAGGCCAGGCCCTTTCCACCTTCAGCCCTGCTGTCCTCAGCACATCTGCTTCTGTCCTCAATCTTGTCTCCTGTCGAATGTGGTTGCCTCAACTCCAGGCAAAGTCTGTATTGATTGTTTTTAAATTTTTATCGTGAAATTCGCCTACACACAGTTAACCACTTTAAAGTGTACAGTGTTTTGCTTAGCATAATGTTTTTGACGTTCATACAAGTTTCGCATGTATGAGTACTTCATTCCTTTTGTTGACTGAAAATATTCTAGTATATGTATGTAATTTGTTCATTCACCTGCTGATAGGCATTTGAGTTGTTTGCACCTGTTGGCTGTTGTGAATTGTGCTGTTATTTTATTTATTGTTATTTTTTAGATTCCAGTATAATTAACACACAGTGCTATATTAGTTTCAGGTGTATAATGCAGTGATTCAACAGTTATACATTACTCAGTGCTCATCATAAGTGTACTCTTAATCCCCTTCAACCTTTATTTAACCAGTCCCCACCCACCTCCCTTCTGGCAACCACCGGTTTGTTCTGTTTTTTGTTTTGTGTTTTTTTTAATAAAGATTTTGTTTTTTTAGCTAATCTCTACACCCAGGGTGGAGCTTGAACTCACAGCCCCGAGATCCAGAGTCATACATATGCTCTTCCATCTGAGCCAACCGGTGCTCCTTGTTCTCTGTATTTAAGAGTTTCTTTTCTTGTTTGTCTCTTTTTCTTTGTTCAAGTGTTTTATTTCTTAAATTCCATGTATAGTGAAAGCATATGGTATTTGTCTTTCTCAAGCTGACTTACGTCCCCTAGCATTACCCTCTCGACCCATCCTTGTTGTTGCAAAGGCAAGAATTGTGCTGTTGTGAACATACATGAACATGTATCTGTTTGCATACCTGTTTTCAATTCTTTGGAGTATATACCTAAGAGAATTAGTAGATCATATGGTTTCTGTTTAACTTTTTGAGAAACTGCCAGACTATTTCCAACAGTGGCTGCATCATTTTATATTTTTATCAGCAATGGATGAGGGTTCCTATTCCACTACTTTTTATATATATAAAATAGCCTTCCTAGTGACTGTCAAATGGTATCTTAATATGGTTTTGATTTGCATTTCCTGTTGACTGGTGATGTTGAGCATCTTTTCATACGCTTGTTGGCCATTTATTTGTCTTCGGGTAAGTATCCACTAAAGTCCTTTGTCCACCCTTTAATTGGGTTGTCATTTTGTTGTTGTTATTGTTAAGTTGAAAGAGTTTCTTACATAATATGGACACTAAACCTCCATCATCTGTATGATTTACAAACATTTTCTCCCACTGTCTTGATGATGTCCCTCGTGGCACAAAAGTTTTGAATTTTTATGAGGTCTAACTTACTTATTTTTTGTGCTTGGGTGTGGTGTCCAATTCAAGAATCCATTGTTGAATGCAAGGTCATGAATATTTAGCTTTGTGTTCTCCTCTAATAGTTTTAGTTTTAGCTGTAATATTTAGGTCATTAATCCATCCTGAGTTAATTTTTGTGTATGGAGTGAAACTGGGGTCCAACTTCATTTCTCTGAATGTGGTTGTCTAGTTGTCCTTGCACCATTTATTGAAGAGACTATTGCATTAAGTCTGTAGATTGCTTTTGGGAGTATTGTCATAAATATCCAGTCTTCCAGTCGATGAACATGGGATGTCTTCCCATTTATCTGTGTCTTCTTTAATTTCTTTCAGCAATGTTTGTAGTTGTCACTGTGCAAGTCTTTCACCTCCTTGGTTAAATATATTCCTAGGGGTTTTATTCTTTTGGGTGCTATTAAAAATGGATTGTTTTCTTAATTTTGTTTTCACATTGCTTGTTGCTGGTATAGAAACACAACTGATTTTTGTGTGTTGATCTTGTACCTGGCAATTTTGCTGAACTTGTTTATTAGCTTTAGTAGTGCTTTTGTGGATTTATTGGGATTTTCTGTAGGCAGAATCATATCATTTACAAATACAGATAGTTTTACTTCTTCCTTTCCAATTTGGATGCCTTGTATTTCTTCTATTTGCCTAATTACTTTGGCCAGGGTTTCCAGTAATGTATAATAGCAATGGTGAAAGCGGTCGTTCTTGTTTTGTACTTGATTTTAGGGAGAAAGTTTTCAGTCTTTACCATTGAATATGATGTTAGCTGTGAATTTTTGAAGAGTACCTTTTATTGGATTAAGAAAATTTCTTTTTGTTCCTTGTTTGCTGAGTGTGTTATTTACCATGAGAGGTTGTTGAATTTCATCATGTGCTTTTCTGTGTTTGTTGAGATAATCATCTGTGGTTCCCCCCCCCCCCCTTCATTCTGTTAATGTGCTGCATTACGTTGATTGACATTCTTATGTTGAGCTGCCCTTGCATTCTTCTGACAGATTCCATTTGGTGATGATGTACAATCCTTTTGATGTGCTGTTGGATTTGTTTTGCTAGACTTTTTTCATCTATATTCATGAGGGATGTGAGACTGTTATTCTCTTGTGGTATCTTTGACTTTGGTATCAGATAATGCTGGCCTGATAAAATGTTAGGAAGTGAGTAGTCCTTCCTCTTTATTTTTTGGAAGATTGAATAGGATTTTTGTTCATTCTTTAAATGTTTGGTTGAATTCAGTGAAACCATCTGGTCCTGCACTATTATTTTTGATTACCGATTCAATCTCTTGACTTGTTATAGGTCTGTTGAGATTATTTCTTTTGGGTTAGTTTTGGTAGATTGTGTGTTTCTGGGGACTTTTTTCCATTTGATCTTGATTATCAAATTTACTGGCCTGCAGTTGTTCATAATATTCTCTTATAATCTCTTTCATTTCTTTTAGGTAGTAACATTCCCACTTTTATTTCTGATTTTAATTATTTACATTCTTTGTTTTTTGTGATTAGTTCTTAATTTTGGTGATCTTTTCAAAGAATTATCTTTTAGTTTCACTGATTCTCTCTTTGGTTTTCTAATCTCTTATTTTGTTTTTTGTTCTGATCTTTATTATATACTTCTACCTGTGCTGGCTTTGGGTTTAGTTTGCTTTTGTTTTTTTAGTCCCATAAAGTATAAAGTGAGGTTGTTGATTTGAACTCTTTCTTCTGTTTTAAAGTAGGCATTTAGAGCTGTAACTTACCCTCTGTGTATTGCTTTTGCTGCCTCTCATAAGTTTTATTATGTTGCATTTTAATTTTTATTCATTTCAGAGTGTTTTCTGATTTTCCTAGTGATTCTTCTTTGATCCATTGGTTGTTTAAGGTTATGTTGTTTAATTTCCCCATATTTGTGATTTTTTTCCAGTTTTCTTCTCTTATTGATTTTAGTTTCATTTCATTGTGGTTGAAGAAGATATTTTGTATGATTTCAGTCTATTAAAATATATTGACAATTGTTTTATGGCCTAACATGTGGTCTGTCCTGAGGAATGTTCCATGTGCACTTAAGAAGAAACTGTGTTCTGCTGTTGTTTGTTGGAGTGTTCTTTATATTTGTTAGGTCTAGTTGGTTTATAGTGTTGTTTAAATTCTCTAATTTCTTTTTCATCTTTTGCCTAGGTATTCCATCTATTATTGAAAGTGGTATATTGAAGTCCCCAACTATTATTGTAGAACTGTCTAGTTCTCCTTTCAATTTTGCCAGCGATTGATATGTTTGGTGCATATGTATTTACAACTGTTATGCCTTTGTGATGAATTGATCCTTTGTCAATATATAATGTCCTTCTTTATTTCTTATAGAAGTTTTTGACTTAAAAATATATTTTGCCTGTTGCTAGCATAGCTATCCTGGCTGTCTTTTGGTTTCTATTTCTATAGAATATCTTTTTTCCATCCTTTTACTTTTAACTTATTTATGTTTGGGGGTCTAAAGTGAGTCTCCTTTAAGCAGCATAAAGTGGGACCATGTCTTTTTACTCCATTCTGCCATTACCTGTCTTTTAATTTGTAGTTTAATTCACTTACATTTGAAATAATTACTGATAAGGAAGAATTTCTGCAATTTTGCTTTTTGTGTATGTATCACATCCTTTTTGTTGCTCAAGTCCCCCACTGTCTCCTTCTTCTATGTTTGATTGATTTTTTTCTTGTGTACCATTTTGATTTCTTTCTTTTCTTTGATGTATGTTTTTAAGTTATTTATTAGTGGTTGCCAAAGGGATTTTTAACATCCTAAATTTATAACAATGTAGTCTGAATTTATAACAACTTAATTTCAATAGTACACATTAACTCTACTCCTGATCAGTTGTGTATCCCTCTTTTCTTGTTATGGTCACAAATTATACTCTCATGTTTTGCGCCCATTAATATAGGCTAAAATTCGTGACTTATTCACACAGGAAACAAAAAGAAAAGTTACAAACAAAACACACAATAATACTAGCTTTTATATTCACCTGTGTAATTGCCTTTACCAGTGATCTTAGTTTCTCTCTATGTCTTCAAGTACTGTCTATTGTCTTTTTGTTTTAGTCTGAATAATTCTTTTTAGTATTTATTGTAGTAAAGGTCTACTAGTAATGAGCTTCATTAGCTTTTGATTATCTGGAAATGTCTTAATTTCTCCTTTATTTTTGAAGAATAGTTTAGCCAGATAGAGAATTCTTGGTTTACAGTTCTTTTCTTTTAGCACATTATCATCTCACTGCCTTCTGGTCTCTGAGCCTTTTGATGAAAAATCTTGCTGCTTTCAAGATTTTCTTTCTGACTTTCAGCAGTTTGATTATTATGTGCCTCTTGTGAATTGCTTTGAGTTCATCTGTCCTGGAGTTCAGTGAGCTTTTTGGATATATAAATTCATATCTTTCATCAAATTTGGGAAATTTTCAGCCATTTTTCTTCAAATATTTTTCTATCTCTGTCTTTTTCTTCTCCTTCTCATAGTATATATGTGGGTATACTCAGTAGTGTCCCACAGGTCCCTTAGGTTCTGTTTGCTTTTTCTTCATTCTTCTTTCTTTCTTCTCCTCAGACTGGGAGGAGACTAGGTAATTTTAAGCATCTTATCTTGAAGTTTGCTGATTTTTCTGTCTTCAGACTTCCTGTTGGGCCTCTCTAGTGAGTTTTTCATTTCAGCTCCAAAATTTCTATTTGATTCTCTTTTATATAAATTCAGTCTTCTATTCAGATGCCCTACTTGTTCATACATCCTTATTCTGATTTCCCTTAGTTCTTTATTTATGGTTTCCCTTTGGGTCTTTGGGCATATAGATAGTTAATTTAAAGGTTGTTTGTTGTTGTTGTTGTTGTTGTTTTGCTGGGGGGGAGTGAGTGCAAGCAGTGGAGGAGCAGAGAGAGAGAGGGAGAGAGAGAATCCCAAGCAGGATCCACACTCAACACAGAGTCCGACATGGGGCTTGGTCTCACGACTGCGAGGTCATGACATGAGCCAAAATCAAGAATTGGACACTTAACTGACTGAGCCACCCAGGTGCCCCTAGATAGTTAAAGTTTTTGTCTGATAGTACCAATCATTGTTGGATTTCTTCATTGGTTTTTGTCACTTTTTTTTCCTATGAAAAGGCCATTTCCTGTTTCTTTGTATACTTTGTACTCTTTTCTTGAGAATTGATTATTTTAGACAGTATAATATAGTAACTCTGAAAATCACATTCTCCCTCCTCTCCAGAGATTGCTGCTGTTACTGTGGAATGTTGCAGTGTTCTGCTTAGTGACTTTAACACATTATTTTTGCAAAGACTGTATTCCTTATTGTATGTGATCATTAAAGTCTCTGTTCTGTTATCTCTGAGGTCAATCTGTGATTTCTTCCAATGCCTGGACTTAATAAAGAAAAAAGGGGTCTTTGTCTCTTTAAATTCCTTTGACGGGCATTGCCTGGGAAGCCCTTCAGCCTTAGGGGTTTGAAACAGTGGCCAGTCTCTCCCTCCTCTCTCAGTGGACCAACAGGCAGATCCGAACACACATCCCCAGTGTTGGAGGATGGGTTCCTACCTTGGTACCAGCAAGCCATTCTGTGAGTATGGGCCACTGTTGCCACAGCTGCCTTCTCTAGGGATGAGGCATGCATGGGGGCAGCTGCTAGTAAAATGTGAAATTCACTGATATATACCAGCTTCTTTCTTCATCAAGCGTTTTTCAGATGCTGCAAGTGTCTAGCTAGACCCCAGAGTTCTAAAATAGTTCTTGCCAGCTCAGTAGTTGATTTGGTTTAGGGACTGATTCCTGGAGCTTCCTGCTCTGCCCTTTTTGGTGATGTCACCTATTTATTTTTGTTGAGATAATAAAGTCCATATTAAAATGTTGTACTAGCATATTTAAAAAATTTTTTAAGTGAAACTGATAGGTATTTAGTGTATATATTGAATTACTTTTCATAAGTTATTTACCATTATATCTGTCCATCTCATAAATTAGGATAGTTGGCCCAAAAGATGAAATTTTGCATCTATATATATAGCTGTGTCACTGTATATCACTATGTTGTATCTTGTGGCTGAGAAAATGGCATTTCTTTATTGTGTCTGTAGTTGGTCTGGTTTTTTGTCCTGCTACTCCATTTGGTGGGAGACCCATTGATTAGGGAAAAAAATCCAATACAGTTTAAAACTTAGTCTAGTATGATGACTGAAATATGTAAGATAAAATTGCTCAGTCTTTGCTTTTTTCCCTGGGATGATTTAAGTGTGTGGGGTGAGAGGTATGGCCTATATGATATTCTGGCAGTGGGGAACTGCCTTTTCCCCTTAGTTCGAGTTCTGCTACTTCCTCTGGTTCCTAGAAGAATGTCCTATTACCTTCTAGTTGTGTTTGCCTGGCTGGCATGTGCCGATGATGTCATGGCTGGTGTAACTTATGGTGGGCCTTTCTGGTTGGTAAGAACCTAGTGGTGCTGCCTCACTGGTTCATTTTCTCTTTGGCTCCTTCTCTCTGAGCTCTCCCAGGCATCTGCCATGTCTGTATCTGGCCTGCTGGCCTGGAACTTAATCCACAGCCTTTGCTGCAGAATCTCCCTTGTTTCACGGTGGGCTCCATTGGCCAGCCCTCTAGCTCAGGAATCTGAGTCTCAGAGTTTATCATTACCTGACCATGTTTGGAGAAACCTTCACTCAAGATAATGGCCTGGCACTACAGTAAGACAAAGCACTTACTATGTAATCCTTCTGTGTATGTCAGATTCTTCATTTTATCTCCTCACACTTCCTTCACTAGTTAAACCTAATAACTTCTCAGACAGATGAATGCTTCCAACAGACTACGGCAGAGGTCACATACTAGGAGAGGCAAAACAACAAAAATAGTAATTTTCAAGCACCTTTGCTATCACATGTGTGTATATAGACATATATGAGGACAATATTCACAAAGGTGTATGTAATTCTAAGTGCACACAAGTCTTAAATTTAAGAAATAAAGGATCTATAGAGAGGCATAAGTGGTATGCTTACACATATATGTGTATATGCAGTATATATATAGTTAAGATCTATATGTATATATAACATATGTAGTTAAGATATATATAATTAAAGTTAAGAGGTTTGGTTTCTATCAATGAACATTTTCCCATGACTAACAATGCTGTGATTTAACATACACTTTTTTTTTTTTCTTTTGTAGGACCGTTCGTGTATGGCTAAAGAGAGACAGTGGACAATATTGGCCAAGCATATACCATATGATGCCTTGTAAGTATCTGGATCTCTGTCTTTAGAAATTAGACATGGACCACTTCCTTTCCAAATTGCCTTCTCTGTGTTTCCTTCTTGAGTGGGGATGTCTGAGGGTTGAGATTAACCTTATAATGGAAAGTACCATATTAAATCATTTTAGCTCTCAGTATGTAAAATAGGAAAATTGTTCTGAAATTGACCATATATTCATAGTTTCTGAATAAGATTAATGGAAGACGGGCTATAGGACATCGGCTTTCTGATTACAGCTGTCTCCCTCCTTTCCAACTTTTTGTTTCACTTTCTTGTGGAGTTCTCGCTTCGACATTTAAAATTTTGCCTGGTGATTACCTTTGTGAAGTAAATTTGTTCTTGCACTATTGTTATATTATTCGTTCAAATACAAGACATTCAGCGTTGACCATTTGGTGCCCAGAAGGGCTTGCTTACAATTGAAACATTCTAAGTAGAAGTCAGCCTCATGTCCTCAAGATTTTATATGAGAAATACGTCCTTGTGCCGATAAATAGTTAATCTTTAAATATATTATAAAACATCCTTAGATTTGATTCTTAGACTTGTGTGCTGGCAGAAGTTCTCCTACAGAAGAGCTAGCACCTCTAAATAGGAAATATCCTTTTAGCCTGGCATTTTGTCTTTAAAAAGTGATGAAGTTTGGGGATCCTATTCCATGTTTATTTGAGTATAAAATAGTTCTTTAATTTTGTTATTAGTTATATTATTCAACGTTTCCCTGACTCTCCTTCAAATCTTAATTAAAACTGACACCCTAGAACAATCCCTCAGGTTTGTCCTTTGGGCCTGTGTCCCCTCCGGCTTGCTACAGCGTGCACCCTGTCCCTGGATACAGGTACCCCAGTTTGAGAAGTATGTGCCACGGTGTACAACCGGAATAAATTCATGCTGAATTATAGATGTGATTAAGTTTATGCCTCTGGCAAAAGAATGCTGTAATAACTTAAATAGCTATTTTGCTTGTTTATGAACAAATGAATTATTAAGGATATAATGGGTTTCTGTGATTTTCAAATTACCTTTGAGGTTTTGTGTGGCTTTAGAATTTTATAACAAACAAGTGATAACCACAAAGCTGAACCAAGTGGTCAGTCCTGCATGAGGGAAGAAGAAACTTCTTGTGGTTCTGAGGACTTGTATTGGCCCCTTAACCTGTTGAGCCTCCAGCAGACAGCATTTATGCAGCAAAGGGCCTAGGTGAACTTCCTCTTTAAGCGGTGGCAGTGACGAGGGCTCAGGCAGAAGGAAAGGGAAAGGAATTCTCTGATTGATTGTTTTTTCTGATCTTTGAGTGGTATGACCAGTCTTTTCTACGATCTTCCCTTTTCATCAAACCTGACACGGTATCTAACTGGAGGAGTGGGGAAGGTCTGTAGTCTGGCAAGTTGAAGTTGACTCTAGAGATCTGTTACTACCTTGACTATGAAGACAGAGGAGAGTCAGACCTGGGCAGAAAGATGAGGGCTCAGGGATGGTAAGCAAGGAATCTTCTTGAGATGAACTTGAGTAGGAACCTCATGGAGACAGGATCCTAAGCAATTGCTTATGCGCCCCCTTCCCTATACACACATCTAAACCTGTTTTGCTGTCATTCTGTGATGCTGTCTTTATTTGAATGTCACTGAGAATACAGAGATGCCTCTCGTTGCTTTTTTATCATTTATTCAGCTGTGTGAATGACTAAAGGCTGCTGTGGCTCCTACACCCGGCAAAAGTGCTCAGTACATCAATACTTATTGAAGACTTGAATCTGATAATACAGATAGGTCCCTGAGAACATTATCATACATATTCCTAGTGACTGAACACAGTCTTTGAGATTCAGAAAGAGGACCCTTTCATTATTTGTGTATTTTGTCTGTGGCCTTCCATAAAGGGAGTGGAAAGGGCATTACTTTGCTATTAAGATGTGTGTGAACCAGCAGCATTAAGGTCACCCTAGAACCTACCAAAAATACAAGTATTGGGTACCATGCTAGATCTATAGAATCGGAATCTGCATTTTTAATGATATCCCTAGGTGATTTGAATGCATTTTATTTATTTATTTATTTATTTATTTATTTATTTTTTTAACATTTATTTATTTTTGAGACAGAGAGAGACAGAGCATGAACGGGGGAGGATCAGAGAGAGAGGGAGACACAGAATCGGAAGCAGGCTCCAGGCTCTGAGCCATTGGCCCAGAGCCCGACGTGGGGCTCGAACTCACTGACCGTGAGATTGTGACCTGAGCTGAAGTCGGACGCTTAACCGACTGAGCCACCCAGGCGCCCTGAATGCATTTTAAAGTGCATTGAGAAGAGTGTCTTCTGACATTATAGCCAACATGCTGATCTATTTTACACATGATTCTATGAGCACATACAAAAAGCCTCATGCATGTATCGTATTGATTTCTACATACTTAGATATAAGTGCACATTCTAGTGGGTCACATATTTATTGTGCACCTGCTGTATCCAGGCCACTGAGCTAGTTGCCAGGGTTTGCAGATAATTAAGGTGCATGTGGTCAAGATGATTTCCATAATCTTTCATTGTTGGATAACTCCACTACTGTGGAGAAGTAAAAAGAACTATATGTTCTTCACAATTGATCAGAAATTGGCTTTTATGTTCCTAGGAGTTGAATGCACTTAGATAACATGGTAACTAATATTTGAGCAAGAGTCAGTTTTATTTAACTTGAGAGAGGCAGAATTTTGTTGCATAAGGAATTATGCTATGTTTTTGGACACTTAGAAAACCTGAAATAGCTTTGAATTTCCAAAGGTTTGTTTTTCAGTTCTTCCTATTGAAAGGTGTTTTGTTAAGAGATTACTTAGTTTTGTCCTTAAATAATGGTTATGTGGTACTAGTTACAAAATAAGTAAAAAGATACAGTATGTCTGGAGGCTATGACATGGACATCACAAGGCACATATGACCATATAATGTGTTTATAGTGGCATATAATAAGTAGTATTCCAAATCCAGAAGAAAACATAAAGAAAATATCTTTACGTGTAATATATGGCTTACTCGTTTATTTCATTTATTAAAATTTAATATAGTATTTGTCATGTTCCGGGTAGGATAGTACTGTTCTGTAGCAGCGAGAAGAATTTGAAGTTTAATGGGTGGGAAGAAGGGGAAGGCATTGGATGAAAAAGAATGAATAGTGGAGGCAGAGTTTGATGGTTGGGAGAGAGCCTGAAAGGCAGGGATTTATGATAAGGCTGGATGAACTTGGGGGTGTGGTACACAAGGGAAGGGTAAGGAGCAGGCACATCGTGCTTTGGGGGTGTCCTCAGACCCGATCTTTTCTGAGAAGCTCTGACTTCCCCTTTAGGAGGGAATGAGGAGAGGCCAGACTTGCCTGGTTAAGGCTGTTTGCTCCTGAGCCAACCTGATTTTCCCAGAATTTAGAATTTGGAGTAGGAAATGCTAAGTTTCAGCCTTGGCTGGTCCCTTGAGCTGGGAATATGTAGACCCAGCTCAACAGTGAAAGCTGATCCGCTTAGAAGGAAGTATGAATCAGGGAGGAAGGACCACTAGGCTCAAGAGAGAGAGAAGCCTAAACAGATGACGCCTGAGGCTTTTCTCCTCCTCCCCTCCAGAACCCGGGCTCTGCTTCTGCCTTTGAGTTCAAGAGATTCCCTCTTTTACTGGATACATTCATTAGTGCTTCCTTTCACTCCAGTGGGTTTCCGTCACTCCTAACTGCAAGTATCTAACTCAGCCTAGCCCAGATCGTATACCTCCGAATTCCTGTCCGTTCAGTTTCTCCTGGATCTCTATGATCTTTAAAGAGAAAGGACTGAGCCGTGTCCCGATTGGTGCCACTGTGGTGCTGAGCTGCAGATTGTCTGCGAAAAGTGAGGGTGAGTAAAGAAAAAAAGCAGAGAGAAATATTTATTCCATTTAATTTCTTTGGACAGCTTATTCAACAAATTTTAAATGTTTCTGCCATACTAAACACCGTGCAACGTCCCAAGAATATAGTGGCGAGATAGGGCAGATGATTCCCGTCTTCATGGTGTGTACGGTGGGGAAGGCAGACCTAAAATAAGCCCCACTCATGCTGTGTGGTGAGTGTTGTCACAAGAAGCAGGTGTAATGGAAACATGCTCACAAAGGTTCCCAGAAGGAAGTCCATTTAAAACCCTGCCGTCTCTAGAGAATTTGGGGTGACTGGTGACTTGTTGTGTAGTTTCCTATGTGCCGATTTTTATGGATGAGTGAGAAATAAGAGCCTTTCCTTATCTAATATTCTTCCAGAAAATAACATCCTCTTGATGTATCTCCTGTAATAGCTGCTTATTGCCTGTGACAAGATCAAATTACCCTGTGCCCAACTGGGACCTGCTTGAGCTTGGAAACCGGAGAGGGGCCTTTCTGAGGGTGTAGAGTTGAGGTTTCAGTTGTAGCCATTAGTGATTATCTGTTCCAGGCTTCTAGTAGATACCATTTCAACCCCTGCCTTTGCATCTCTCTACAGCAGGAAAAACAAAACAAAGAATGAAAAGCATAGGTATTCCCATTTTCATGGTTGAGTTATTTTAGATTTACTTTTTTAACTAGGTTTGCCATTCATGGGGTCAGACAGAGGGGTGGAGGAGAGAAATCTCAAACAGGAGCCAAAGTGGCAGGTGTTTGAGATTTCGCTTACTCGATTAAAGTATTGGGTATCGTGTCTGAGCCTCTATTGCCAGCTTTCCCCCTTGGGCATGCAGAATAGGTAAAGCAGTTCAGCTGCCAAAGATGTGGTGAATAGGAGGTTGAGAGGCCCAGAGCCTCAGGACTGAGGGTGTGTTGGACAATTGGAAACCTCTGTGGGTTCTATAGTTGCCAGGGCAGATGAAATTTACTTTGGCTCCTAAGCGCTTATGAATTTGTCCCCAAAGCAAAACAGACAGTTTATCAAAGATAAATACAAATAAAAGGCACACCTAACACGGAAATAAAATGACCTATTTTTCCAGCTCTCTGCCTTGGCGTGGCGGGATGGCATTTGCCCAATCTGGAGTTGTGCTGGGGCCCCCTCGTTCTGATTGTTCATTGATACAGTTTTCCCACTTTGTGTTAGCCCTCTGCAGAAATGCCTTCATTCTACGTGCCCTCGGCTCACACTGGTGTGTGCATATATGCAATGCTTTATGGCTGTTTTTGAAGAAATTGTCTACTGTAATGCTCAGTGCTCCTTTGAAGAAGCGCTAAGAGGGCCAGAAACCCTTTGCTTTCTCTAAGACAGAAATTACCAGTCCATGTGCTGGATCATGTTGGGATCATCCAAATGGATTACAGACCCTGAGAACTGGTCTCCTTAGCTGCGCAGGGGAAATCCAGTTGTCTGGGCTGTAGGAATCTCTTCCATTTATTCCAGTGGCTGTTCAGATCTAGTTTTCTGTATATCATGAGGTGAAAAAGGTTGGGAGGGACAGCTCTAAGGACCCGATTCATGGTCCTTATGGATAATGTGACACATGGAACCTATCGTTTGCCAACAGATCTTTATTCCAATTTTCTTTCTGTTCTTACACCTGTTTTCCTTGTCATGACTTTTTGCTTATTTCTATGATTTGGTTTTATTGTATCTACTTTTAAAGTCTCTTCAAATTCTTTGTGAAATGAGGTGGGGAATGCATTAAATGAATTATCTTATTAGTTAAAACAAACAGAGAGATGAAGTTTGGACATAGACATACTATTTACCTTAAATTCACCCAAAAATATGTATTTTTTTTAATGTTTTCAAAATAGCTTGTAGGTTAGAACCTGTGCCAGGGTGGGAAACTGGAATTTGATTTTCGTTTTTGATACCAATTTGCTGAGTCACTTCAGGCAAGTCCTGTACATTTTTCTCTACTCTGAAGCCCGGTGAATACACTGTCATTTCCTTTGATCTCAGATTTGCAAAAACGTTTTTGGTTATGAGATGTATTAAATAAGTAATTTGCACTTTCAGGTTCTTGGTATTTAGCAATATATATACTGTTATTGCTGATCTTAACCCAACGGGGATTTGTGAGGTTGTGGCTGGATTGGCTTCCTTTTCCTGTGTGTTGGGACTTCAGTCCTGCAGCGACAGATAACTTGAAATTGAGGCTTTAGAAAATTAGAATGATTAATATGTTCATATGCTTTATACCTAGGATGGAAATGACTTATTTTGTATGTATATTGCAAATGTCCATTTGCCCATTGGTCAAAGGAGAACTTTCTGTAATTTAAGACTTTGTATGGAGCTCGTTGTGCGTTGTCCCACGTCTTCTGGGTTTATTAGAGTTTTGGGGCCAAATCCATATGGATAGATTAGTGGTTGAAAGGTATTTAAAATAATGAATTTAAAATAATGAAGTTCTGTTTTTATCAGGTAGTGATTATTTTGGTGACTTTTAGACAACATCTTTAACTCCATCAAGGGACTTTCTTGGCGGACTAGGGGATTTGGGTATAATTGGGAAGTGCTCATCCTAATATTTTATACCTTATTTCAATTTACTCCTTGGTTCCTTTCTTGGTTTCTTTCGGTGTAGGTTGTATTATAGAACCACATGTAAAACCAGTTTACTGTTTTTACTATTTACATTTTCAAAAATAATTATGTAATCTGATATTTTAGTTCTGTACTTACTAAGAAGAAAATGTGCTTAAGGAACTTCTGATTTTTAATGGAAATGAAAATGTGGATTATCTAAGCTAAAGATAACAGATGTCAATTAATCTGAATAATTACAACATTTACTTAGCATACTCTTGTTTGATTTTCATATGACAGAGTATTTTAAAATTTACTGTACTTAGATCTTAAACTTGTAGTGATAACTTAAAACTTGTCGGAGAGAAAAAATGACCACTGATAAGTCACTGTGATTTTGCTGATGTTACCCAGACTAAATTAAAAGAAAACAAGGGGTTTAATTTGAGTAGAGTGCCTAAAATAGTTGATTGAAATGAAAAATGCTTTTTAATGCTAGGCAGTTGAAGTCCTACATCTACGTGTTCTTAATATATTAAGTAAAACACGGTTGAGCATTATAAACCTAATAAATACTGAGTTGTGACAACCAGGACGGAAGGAGATCGTGTCTGTGGGTGAGATCTCTGCTGTGCAGTGGTGGGGTGCTCCTGGAAGTCCTCTTATTGGAGGATCCCAATGTCTGACTTGATCAGGGTGTGTTTAACACCTGAAGTTCTGCTCATGGAAGTGCCGCTGTTTGTTTAGTTTCCAAGTGACCACTGGAACATCCCGTGAAGATCAGTGTGGGCTGACGAGCAGTGCCTTTGCCGTTGTACAGCGCTCAGTGTGCTGGAAATCCGCAGCTCAACCTTCAGAGAAACTTGTGTTTATTTGAGCAAAGGTCAACCAATAAGCAAAGGACAGAAAATAAATCAGCCACAAAATGAAGGAGTTCTAGGTATAAATAACAGAAAATAGGTAACTTTCCCCCCAGTAGGAGTATTTTGAGAATGCCTTCTCTCAACTATATATACTCCTTTTAAAAAGTAGGAGCAAGGGGCGCCTGGGTGGCTCGGTCGGTTAAGCGACCGACTTCGGCTCAGGTCATGATCTCACGGTCCGTGAGTTCGAGCCCCACGTCGGGCTCTGTGCTGACAGCTCAGAGCCTGGGGCCTGCTTCTGATTCTCTGTCTCCCTCTCTCTCTGCCCCTCCCCTGTTCATGCTCTGTCTCTCTCTGTCTCAAAAATAAATAAACGTTAAAAAAAATTAAAAAAAAATAAAATAAAAAGTAGGAGCAATAAATATACTTTTTGAGACCACTTGAGGGGTAAAAGTATTAGAAATACAAGTAGCCAGTTTCTCCGTAATCCACTTAATTACTGATTCTGTTGAGGTTGATGTGGGATTCTTGAGTTTCCTTTGTCTAGGGCTTATATCTCTTGAGCTTTTCCTCCTTCAAATTATATGGTCATTAATATAATCACCCAGACTGGGGTTTCTCTTTATTTTAGTTTTCCCTAAACCTTAAGCTGACTACCTGCCTGAAATTACAAAGATTTCATTTTAAAAATGCTCGATATTATGAAAGTGTTTAATTTTTAAAATAAGGTATTAACAAGCCATCAAGGTCTAAAGTCCTGGTACTTACATAAGAGATTATTATTTTTCAGTAC
Source organism: Neofelis nebulosa (assembly GCF_028018385.1). Classification (NCBI taxonomy): domain Eukaryota; kingdom Metazoa; phylum Chordata; class Mammalia; order Carnivora; family Felidae; genus Neofelis; species Neofelis nebulosa. Next base: position 224,205,967 of record NC_080782.1, read on the forward strand.
TCACAGGCCTGCACAAATTTCTTTTCCATCTTCTTTGTACCTTTTATTATCTTGCTTCCTAAAATTCTGCCAAATACACTTCTTCTGTCTGTCCTCAGTCTGAAACAGCAAAGAGGGGTGGCAAGTCTTAATCAGATAGCATGGAAATGAATTCTTGTACTATTTTATTGAGAAATAAACTGTGGGCATTTTTTTCCCTTAGGTTTTAATAGAAATGTGTGTGTGTGGGGGGGGTGGGGGGAATAGGAAGCTAATGATAGAACATCAACAGACCAGTGGCAAGGCCTTGATTTTCACTTATTGGGTTTGTGTAGGAGCAGTCCCAGGCAAACCACATACAGATGATGTATATGGGAGGCCTTGGCAGATGGGGGGTCACCCCACAAAGCTTACGAAGTGTGGTTATCCTTTCTCGTGGGGAAACACTTAAAGGTGGAGGAAGTAAATATATCTTCATGTCTTGTATCATGGTGTGTTTATCTCATCTAGAGTTCGAGGATGCAGTTTTGATGGAGGTGGTCAGTGGAGGGACTGTATTTTAATTTTATGGGTCTGGTCAGACATTTCACTGAGCCTTTGGAGAAAGCCAGTGCAAGGTGGGCATATAGAAGTCTCTCGGCCATTTCGTCTCTGACCTCAACTTTCAACCATCAGATAGAGCAATTATTTCCTTATTGACTTATGAATTATTAGTTTCACATCATTTAAAGCTGAATTCTTATTTGTGAAACATCACATTTTTGCAACCCAGCTACAAATATTGTGCTTAAATCATATTTTATTTGTGTCTTCCTAATTCTTCCTGCTGGGGGATTCCTTTTACCATTTGGCCAGAATTGACTGTGTCTTATTATCCTTCCCCAGACAGTTTTACCCCTTTGATATTTCCTTGCACGGATAAGAGCCCATTTTGAATGGGTCGTAACACCAGTCTTTCAGAGGTTGCTTTTTTTGTTAATCTCTGGTGAGTTGAAGTTAGAAGGATATCTGTGTCAATCTGTGTACTCCCCCGTTTCCCAAAAGGAAAGACATTTATTGTCACAACAAATATAGCCATCAGTATTCTTTTCAGTTCACTCCCTGCCTCCTTGGTCCTGCCAGGGCCTATGGGTAATCAACCCAGGGCCTTTTGCTGTGAGAGTATCACGGTTCGGAAATGGTTTGAGGAGCATCATAAGGTTCACCTGCCAAAAGTCTTTCTGTAAACACTCCCCTTGCCCTCCCACAGGTCTGCTTGGTGTTTTACTAATAATGCCCCCCTCGAAGAAGTGGTTTTGTCTTTGGGGGGGCACCCAGAAGCTAGTGCTCTTTAGCTCTGGCATTCCGCTGTCTAGAACCATCTTGGGTTCAAGCATATGGGTTCTAGAACAACAGGATTTCTAAATTTATTTTGTTTATGGGACTTTATGAGAAAGGTCTTTTCCTTTTGAATTCTGGTGGTGTTTCTTACTGTGAACATAAAGTGATTTGGACCATAGTGGTGACATTGGGATGGGTTTAACAGTTCCTATACATGGTTGGTGTCACAGTCTATAAATTCCTTGATGACAGCTCTGATACCTTATATATAATTGTATCATATGCCTGGAACATAGTAAGCATTCTAAATTCTCATTAAAAGAATAACAAGGGGCACCTGGGTGGCTCAGTCTTGATCTCGGCTCAGGTCATGATCTCCCCTGCTTGCACTCCCCCCCCCCCCCCCAAAATAAACACTAAAAAAAAAAAAAAAAAAAAAGAATAACAAGAAATTTAATAAAGGGGATAAGAAATCCAGGAATAAAGAAATAGCAATGTAGATGTCAGGGTAGCCTGTGCAGTGCTGTTAAAAAGTCTTTTAAATCACATTCAGAGATCAGTGGGTTTTCTAACTGTTCCATAAACAGATATGAACTTTGGAGGAAATCACACAGAAAAGACTTTTCTATGGTCAGGCGGGCAGCTAAGTGATGAGGTTATTCTTGACTAGTTTACAGCCCTTTGGGCTGCAATTAAGTTTTGCTTCATATGTTCATGCCCATATCTTAATAAGCCATTAGATATTTAAAACTTTCAAGAGGAATAGCGAAATAATAAGATTAAAGACAATATTATAGAAATGAATTTGGGGGCTCCTGGGTGGCTCAGTTGGTTAAGTGTCCGGCTTCAGCTCAGGTCATGATCTCGCCGTTCGTGAGTTTGAGTCCCACCTTGGGCTCTGTGCTGACAGCTCAGAGCCTGGAGCCTGCTTTGGGTTTTGTGACTCCTTCTCTTTCTGCCCCTCCCCCACTCATTCTTTTTTTCTCTCTCTCTCAAAAATAAACATTAAAAATATTTTTTAAAAAACGAACGTGTCACACAAACACAAAAACCGTTTCATTTTTCCATGTATGTTTTTAGGTGTCTATGTACTTTATGTAGTTGTAGTAACAACATATATTTTTTTGTTCTTTTCAGCTAACATGATTTTCCATGAAATCATTAGTTTTAATTCTGCACGCGTGTTACAGGCTATAAGACCTGGCATGTTAGCACCTGTCTAGAAATTGTGCCAACATATTTCACGGGCCATGGGCTTAGAGTAAGGATGACTTTCCTAGGGCAGCACATTAAATATCATTTGACTACTTTTTTCAGCAGTGTACTTTTGGGAATCTAGTTTAATTTTGTGGCTAATCAGAGAGAAGATTCTCTGTTGTACTGGTGGAGGTTGTGTGTGTGGGGATGATTTTTTTGTGTTTCTATTTTCTGAACATATCATTAAAAACTAGAAAATAAACACTTGTAGTTTGGAAGATCTTTTCTGTTGTTCAGGGTCCTTTTATAGAGAACGAAAAAAATGTTACTAAGTGATGTGTTCATGAAGTAGCTCTGTTAGTAGAACTTGAAATTCTTTTAGAATTTAGTTTCGAGATAATCTAAGTTACATATTTCAAAATGGGACTGTGTATATGAATTATGTCTTTGAACCTTCTCCAATTTTTTTTCCCTGTATGACCTTGAGTACGACGTCTAACCATAACTGTAAAAAGTAGGAATAAAAATATTTGAGGCTGAATACGATTTGATGATGAGCAGGGCCACTGTGAAGGTCGGGGAGAAATTTAAGAATTGGTGTTGGACTCATTTGCACAACAGCGATTTCAGTGTAGGATAAATTGTCAACAGGCCCCATTCTTACGAGCCAGTGTAGGAACCCGGATGCCGACTGTTGAGCAAGCACTTCTTGGCCACATTGGCTTCCAAGTATGCTTAGTTTACTTGGGCTCAGGTATACTCAGGTAGTAGCCAATTTTGCAGCACAGGGAGGCCCTGCCCAGACCGGATTTCTTTTCTACAGAGCCTGGCCCTGTGCGCAGTTGGTTCTCTCTTAAATTGAGACAGATCCTCAGTCTTTTTTCAGTTAGCAGCCTTGAATGCTGAGAGTAAAAAACTTCTGTTAGTCCACATGCCCTGAGTCAATTCTAAATAAAAAAATAGACTTCTATACTAGTGTGTATATGGGGGGGCGGGGAGGAGGGAATTATAAGGTCTCTTTTTTTCCCCCTGGTTGAGCTTGTTTCTATTAAAGATAGGGTGTGAGTGGAAGAGATAGACGGGTAACAGAGGGAGTACACAGTACAAAATATTGGTAACCTAGTCAAGCAAATTTAGACTCGATACTGATAGAACAGCCGAGACTGAGCCCATTGGAACTAGTCCAGTTTGAGAACATCTTACTTGTTATATTCATTAAAAGGATAACTGAAAAACTAGGGGTTGGTGTAAAATTACTGTTTTTATTTTTCGGTGAGTGGGCGTTAAATGAACTGTTTTTCAGGAAATCGTGGGGAAAAAATAGCCACACGCTTTTAGCTAGTTAGTCGCTCCTGAATCGATGAGAATCATCATTTTGTTAATTTCATCAACATGTTCATTTCTTTCAGCTCCATGTTCATGCATGTCTTTTAACCCGGAAACAAGAAGACTGTCCATAGGTCTAGACAATGGTACAATCTCAGTAAGTACACATAAATAAGATTTCCAGTTGAAATACTTCCCTTCTTGTGGAGTGCGTATATATGTATTGTGATGAGAGTTATTTGTTAGTTTTTTGCAAATTAACAAATTAATGTTCTTGCGAAGTGAAGTGGAAAGTGCAGCGCGGCAGATCATGGCAAGGTGTAGGGAGAGTCTGTGTAGTCTCAGTTGGAGTTGACAAGGTTGAGCTTGCCTTCCCGTGGACACAGTGGCTAGAATAGGAGCTTTATGAGGCCAGTGAATGAACTACATGAATCTGTGTGCTAGTGACAGCAGTCTGTGATACTCGCAGCTTTGGTCAGATGGTTAATCATGGTGTCATATGCTTCCTCAGACAAGTGACAGCACAAGGGAAATGTCTTCTTAGACCTGCATGTCTGATCTTTGATACTTGATGTTTTTCTCCTTTCTCTCTTCTTTTGCTCCCTCTTGTCTTAACTCCCTCTAGTGTGTGAATGGAGTTCTGTCAACTGTATAAATTTGTAAAGAAGGCACAGAATCTACATTAGGCTGTAGGGTAGATTCAGATAAATATTACACTCTTTTATTATAGAGCTTGAGGGAGCTGAAGTGATTAGGGATTGGAATTTCAGGCTTTACTACTTACTTTATCATCTTTTTATATATTTAGTTTCAGCTAGTGTATTAACTAAGTGTAACAAGACAGATCTGGTAAACTCTCCAGTTTGGTAAATTACCCAGTATTTCCTTCAGTTCCAGCAAGAGAGGCCCTGCTTTAGGACCTGTGAATTAGAGGAGCCTATTCTGGCCACATTTCCCCACAGGATGAAGGACCTGAGGGATCCAGGGGGTGTGTCCAGCTTATGCCCTCACTCCAGCCACCCCCATGTTCTGAGTACCCCGACTGGCATTTTCCTGACCCCAGACAGCTTAGAGCTTGTACTATATTGTAAAACTTCAAGGAGTCTAAAAATTCTGAATTTGTTCCTGTACCTCCAGGTGGTTTAAGGTATATTTGTCAAGATTGGAGGAAGAGACCATATTTTATTTAATAGTTTAACTTGATACATAACTTTTAAATATTTAGACATATGGACTGTGGGTTTCCATCTGTAATCTTAACCTGATTCTTACAAGGGGTCTGAAGAGGTGGGCCTGAAATTTTCCATTTGGTCTTCGTCAAAACATTTGTTCGGTGACCTTTATGGAAATTTTAACAATATTTTTAAACATAAAGCTGCCTGTTGACAAATATTTTCTGGAATTTCTATCATATCCAATGCATTTGCTAGGTCTGTAAACTGTTCTGTAGGAGGACAGAAGAGAAGTGCATGCTACAGAACTTCGTCTGCTTTAAGGAGAGTTATTTTTAAAAAGTGGGGTATGTGGGGGATAAATTTATTTTTAAAAGATGAAGTGGGGGGTAACTGGATTGTTCAGTGAACTGAAGTGTTCACTACAAAGGAAATCTGCAAAGATGAGCTCAGATCTATATATTGTCCAACAGTTCATGGACTAGTGTATGTAACACTCACTGTCCATGAAGACGGACATGTATATAACATATGGGTGAGTCTTTGCATTTTTTGAAATCTGTGTAGGTGGCTAATGGGTGCCGATAAATTTGGCTTTGAAGGCAAGAAAGGTGAGCAAAGTAAGTTATGGAGAGTTCTGGCTATTTATTGTATATAAGAGGCGAGACCACCTCAGCCATTATTCCTTTAGTAAATGAAACTGCCAGTGAAACAGAACATAAATCACGGGCCAGACTGGGCTGCCTCTGTAGGTGTGTCAGTATGGCGTGGAGATAACCAAACCTTACTGTACCCCGATCTTCTAGAAAAGATGGAGGACCCAGCTAGTATGACATCATTTCCTTAAAAGTGCCTGTTTTATGCTTTTGAAGAGGAGGAGTTGTCTACCCTACCTATTCTCATCGGCAGAACCGTGAAGAGCTGAGTTAGGGAAAGGCACATGGAGAGAAGGGATTGTTTAAGGTCATGACAATAACAGCTTCTTCACTGAAAATACTTACACAGAGTCTCAGCTGCATAATAGTTTACTTTCTGGACATGAGAAATCCTATGCAGAGACTATACATTCTCTGTTTCCTGAATATAGCAAATAAGTTTTTTAAAAATATTGGTTAACTTATTATTATTATTGGTTAACTTATTTTAAAGGAGGAAATCAGAAAGCATATCCTTGTTTGTCTTTATTTTACTGGGTAAAAAAGATTCAAGAGGCAGTTAACCTTATGTAACTGAGTGAATTAGAAATGGAGTAGAGACAGGGGCGCCTGGGTGGCTCAGTCGGTTAAGCGGCCGACTTTGGCTCAGGTCATGATCTCGCGGTCCGTGAGTTCGAGCCCCGCGTCAGGCTCTGTGCTGACAGCTCAGAGCCTGGAGCCTGTTTCAGATTCTGTGTCTCCCTCTCTCTGACCCTCCCCTGTTCATGCTCTGTCTCTCCCTGTCTCAAAAATAAATAAAACGTTAAAAAAAAATTAAAAAAAAAAAAAAAAGAAATGGAGTAGAGACAATGGAGACCATTCTTTCAGACACTTGTCCACAAAGGGAAAGAGAGGGAGGGTGAGCCTGCCACAAGATGAGACATTAGACAGCAGCCGGAGGGGCCTGAACGGCTAGGAGAATTTAGCTTTGGTGAAGAGTGAGGAAGCTGTCGAGAGAGAGCAGAAGGCAGACACAGTTGGGAGATACAGGAGGGGAAGGGCCATTTCGATTTCTCATGAGGTAGCAGGTTACATCACCAACTGAGAGAAGCAAGGATGGTTGAGGGTGTGTTTCCATGTCTGTCCATTTTGCTCTTGCTAATCTTATAACCCGGACCCCCCTTCTGCCATCTTGGTCTACAGAGTCCCAGTTATCTCTCAGTGCCTCGTTCCAGTGTCCTCTTTTCCTTTTTTGGTTTTGTTTTGTTTTGTTTTGACGGATGGTTCCTAAGCCCCACCAAGTGAAATTAATCGCACACATTACTCAGCAGGTTAGCTATATTGTAGTGCTTTTTTCACCTTGTTTTATAAAAGTTTTAAAGTCTGTCTTCTCCGTTAAAGTGTTGAGTGTTGAGGACTTGGCCTGTCTTTTATTCCTCTCCCGTCCCAGAGGCTCTCGGTATGGTTCCTTGTACAAATTAGGGACTCGATGAATAATTTGTTCAATAAGTTGTTGACTAGCGTACAAACATTATTTGATATAGCTGGCTGTAATAAGTACCTGCTTAAAGTCTGAGGTACTTTATTTGTATAATTCTGTTGCTTTCAAAATATTTGTTGCAACGGAATTTCCTTCTGCAGGGGAAAATGTTATGCCGATAGTTTAATTCATCTTGAGTTTTCAGAAATGTCATCTGTTTTAATGTCAAAAGAAGTCAGTCATATTGTGCAAACCACTTTAAGTGCTGAAGTAGGAGTTTGAAATTTTTCATTACGGTGCCTCATGTATTCTAGCCGGCCCACAAATAAATTTTAATATCAATAATGTGTGAAAGAATTATGCTCGATTCTAACCTGTGGCTCCTAGTCTCAAAAAGCTTATTTGGTTGGGAAAAAATGAAGAGTGAAGGTATGAAATAAGTCAGAATAAAAAAACAAAAACAAAAACAGCCCAGCAGTGGGACACCAGTGAGTGTGATGTTGTCAGGACAGTGAGATCAGGAGAGGGTGGGAGGTAATGGTCCGGGTCAGCTCTGTGGAGACTGGATGTGAGCTGGGTTTAGGAACTGGGCTAGGATTTCATTGTCTGAAGATCGGAAGGTAAGGTACTTCAGGCAAGGTGAATGGCATAGGAGGCAAAAACAGGGCAGTAAGAGAGGGCAGGGAATGTTTGGACAGAAGTGACCCAGTTTGAGGAGTGGAGTATAAAGTATACAAGGTGGATGGGGTTTGGTCGTGAAGGCCTGGCTCAGGGTGGGTGGTTAAATTATGAAGACGCTGGATCCCTAACGGGGAAGCTCTCCCTCCAGCACCACTGGAAGACTCTCTAAGGTATTCAGAGAGGATAGCGGCTGAGGAAACATCCGCGCAGATATGAAAGGTCTTCCTTGAGCTGATGCTCACCGACCCTACTGAATAATGGCTGTAGTCATAGCCAAGTATATATGCCAGTTTTGGGAAATACATATACTATCTGCTTCAGCCGGAGTTTTTATTGAAATCTCGCCAGATAAATGCATACTTATTGAAGGTTGTTTGTTTGTTTTTGGACAAAGCCCCTAAATGATAAATCTCTGTTCTCTGAAGAGTGTTTTCATATATGTGTTTATGGTAAGTTTGGGATGAGAAGAAAAGATTGATCTGTATAATGAGTAGCATTCAAGATAGTGACTATTGTACAAAAAACACAATACCGACCATGTATGGATTTGTTGCTGTTGTTTTGATAGTTCTTGTGGTTATGATGTTCCCGTAGTACGTATTACTGCTAGTTCCCATGGTTGCTCGAGGGAATGAAAAGGGAAAGAGAACCCAACACGAATGGATCATCCACTGTGTCCCAGGCACTCCGCCTTCCATACGTCGCCTCATTCCAGCAGCACAGTAATCGGAGGGGGGACACTCCTCAGATAAGGACACCGAGGCCTGGAGAGTTCAGACACCTTCTCCAGCTTACTTAGCCAGGAAGCAGCGCTCAGCAGAGCTGGGATCTGGGTGGGCCTGTGAAGCCTGGGCTTTCTCCTCATCCCACACCACTGCCCCGGAGCCACTTCTGTGTCCATAAAGAATTCCTGCTGAAGGCTTTCCATTCCCTGCCCGTTGTTCTTCCCCAGTAGGCGACTGTATTTCCATTTCCTGAGTGCCCTTGGGCATGTTGTCTCATTTGTTGGTGAGACTGTGTCCTTCACTAGACTGTGAACTGCCTGAAGGCAGAGCCCACGTCAGCTTCAGTCTGTGTCCTCACAGAGTTGCTAGACCACTGTAAAATGTCGCTTTGTAAAATGTCGAATGAGGGAAGAAAGGCATTTCGATTTATGTCATCAGGATGCTAACACCAAAGCCGGGCACGTAACCAGCAAGGTAAATTGCTCTCAACGGTTGACACAGTGTGAGCGAATCCTCCTTACATGACTGCTTGGGGCATATGGAAGAATTTGATGTCCATACTCTGCTTCTTGAAATTCGTAAACAGAGATGCAATAAGCAAACCACTAAGAAACAAGCAGAAACACAACATGTTCTTGACAGTTTGTGAGCCCCAAAAATGTGCTGTTCATAAATCTGGCATTGCCTCATTTTTCCGCTAAGATTAGGGCCCTGTTGAACTTTTGGGATTGTTGAAGGAAATGCCTTCTCACATCATTTCCTATTATTTAGAGACTCCTATCCTACCGATTAAATTAACAGCTTTACAAGAGCATTGCTCTGTGGTCACCAGTATTTATTCCCTAGATGGTATATTCTGAAACTGCTTCACATGGTATGTGGTGTAGGGCTTGGCAGAATCTCATAGATAGGGAATCTGGATAACAGGTCACAGTAATCACTGAAGCAAGGAGTCTTGTTGCCACGGGGAAGCAAAAAGTGTCCCCTTGCAGAAGGCCAGTAGCTTCAAGGGAGAGGAATGTAGTTTCTGCGAGAGAGGATGTTACTTTTTTCAAATAAAAGGAGCAATTACCTTTTTGAAAGTGTAATACTTGGCATCCACTGGAAGGAAACCGAAGAGTCATCAGAGCTGTTTTTGTCATCTGAAACCAGGATCTTGAACTCCCCAAGTTCAGTTTTACCATTTTCAGATGGTCTGAGGTGTGGTAGCATCTTACTAGTCCTCGTGTATTTGCCATGAGAGCAAGAGGAGTCATTACCAGTTGCGGGGTATCAGTACCTGGTGTTTTACTTTCCTAAGACTGTTCTAACAACAGAATTTATTTTCTCACAGTTCTAGAGACAAAAGGTAAGTCCACCATCAAGGTGTTGACAGGGCTTCTTCTGGAGGTTCGAGGAGAGAATCCTTTTTTGTTTTTCCCTAGTTTCTGGTGGTTGCTGGAAATCCTCACCGTTCCTTGGGTCGTAGATGTGTCACTGCAATCCCTGCCTCCATCTTCACGTCCCCTTCCTCTCTGTGTCTCTGTATTTACATGTGCCCTTCTTATAAGGACACCAGTCATTGGATTAAGAGCTCACCCGAATCCCGTATGATCTCATCTTAACTAATTACATCTGCAAAGACCTTTGTTCCAAGTAAGGTCACATTCTGAGGTTCTAGGTGGCCATGAATTTGGGGAGGACGCCGTTCAACTCAAGATACCTGATGAGATTGTATGCACAGTATTTCTCTTAACGGTGTTCTAACAGTTGATTAGGAAACAGTTCTGTAGATTTGCAATATGATGCCTTCAGGAAGAGGCATCCAAAGATATTAAAAGAAGATGATTCAAAATCCCCTTGGAGGAGATAAGAAAATATTAGAATTGAAAGGGACCTTCATTCTTCTACATCTCATGCCACCCTCCCCTAGATTAAGTGACGTATCGATAGGTCACATGTTAAGATAGTGGTCGCAGAGCTAGGGTTTCCCTGATTCTGGACAGGTTTTTTTCTTATGATACAAGGCTAATTTTTTTTTTTTTTTTTCATACAACTAAGACAGACCAACCACAAGGAATTGCTCTAGGATGGTCATTAATGAATTGGAAGATTGTGTTATTCCATGCATCTGGCCACTGCTAAAAAGATGAGGAAAAAAAAAAAAGAATTTGAGCTTTTAATGTAATGAGATATTTTGGATGAGTTGTTTATTACTGTGGGTTGTAATGAGCCTATGGGGACCAAACCCAAAAGGTGAGGTCATGTTCTACAGTGATGACAGGTAGCCTATGAATAAAATATTTCAGCTGTACCCAAGTGGAGTATACAGTTGGGCCACTCCTGCTGGGGAGATCCTGGTGCCTTCCAAGTTTTGTACTTACAGAGTAACTTTTTTCCTGCTTAGCTTGAAGGAAGAGTGCTGGGGTGCTGACATTCCAGTTCCTTAGTACGTATTCGTACAGTATAATTCACTGAAGGTGGTTTTGTCAAAGAATCTACTTACTGTTGTTGGAGTTACTATGTTGTCAGTATTTGTGTGGATCACAGACCTTCTTAGAACGTCTCAAGGACCAGCTTCTCTCCTCCAGTTATGTCACTGTACTTGTAATCCTATCATCTTTTGTCCAGTGCCTGTGTTATCGCAAAACTTTGTCAAGTGGTAGTGACTGCAGATGACAAGAGCATTCTTGGCCCCAAGATCATTTTGGGGCCTCTCCATTGCGATAATAAATTTCTGAAGGTCTCCTTGGTTCCACCTTGAGACTGACCCTGTAGCGTGGATATCTGTAAGAACACCCAGATTGCCCTGTATTTTAAATCGGGTGCTGAGGAGCCCCAGTAAGAGTACATGGTAGAAATCAGTTTACACTATCTCCAGGAGTTATCTGCCACAAAGGATGGCCTTACGAGGACACTGTATTACTATTTCAGAGGGTGGTCATCTTCTTCTATCAGCCACATCAAGGGGTATATCTGTGTTTCAGAAAGGCAGTGGCTAGGAATTGATGAGCGTAATGCATTCCAAGTAACTTTCTGTTAGTCTTCTGTCTCAATAACCTCTCCCTCCTCCCTGGATCCTTCTCACTGGTTTTTAAACACACTTAAGGTTTGCTTTTGTTTGTCTGTCCATTTGTTTTTAATGAAAAACAGAGACATCGACATCACAGCTCTCTTCCCCGTTCACCAAATGTTCTGTCTCTCTTCTCTCCTTATAATCACACTTCTCACAAGAGTTGTCTGTTGTGCCTTCCTGCATTTCCTCATTTCCCCTCTCCACTCAGACCCCTGCAGTCTGGCTGTCAGATTCATCACATTACCCAAACAACTCTGGCAATGGTTAGAAAAGATCTTGTGGATCTATCCAACGGACAATTAAAAAAAATGTGGGTTTTTTTTCAAATTTATTTGTTCACGTGAGAGAGAGAGAATCCCAAGCAAGCTCCGCGCTGACAGCGCAGAGCCCGACCTGGGGCTCGAACTCATGAACTGTGAGATCATGACCTGAGCCGAAACCAAGAGATGGATGCTTAACCAACTGAGCCACCCAGGGGCCCCTGTCCAGCTGACATTTTTAAGTCGTCATAATGTCTGACCTGCCTGCAGCAGTTCGCCCTGCTGTTTCTTCCTGAAGTAGTCTCCGTGTACATCCACAACAGCACTTTCCTGGTTTTCCTCCTACTTTCTGTTTTGTCTCTGTTCTCATCCTAGGATGTCCTCTGGCCAGCTTTGGTTCAGTGTTGCTTCTAGGCTCTCATTTCTTCCCTCTCTGGGATGCCTTGCCTATGTCATGGCATCGTTTGCTACCCATGTGACAATGACTCTCAACTTTTTTATCTCTGTTCAGACCTTTTGTCTGACATTCCCACTCCTCCATATTTCCTATTGAATATCTCAAAGGAACCTCCAATTCACCGGGTCCAAAATCGGACTCCTGTGCCTCTGTACATATCTGGTCTTTCTCAGCATTCCCTGTGTCTGTGAGTGTAACCACTGTCCACTCGGTTGTGTGAGCCAGGTCTCTTTGGAGTCATCCTCCCTCCTCTTTGCTTGACTTTCAGTTGACTCTGCCCAGTCCATCACTTACTGGTTTTTACCTCCTAAATACCTCTCAGCTTCCACTACATCATCACCATCATTGTTATCAACCCTCCCCCACCCCATCACCCTGCTTATCTCGCCTCTTTGGACCCCCCAGTTGACCTCCTCACTGATCATCCCATGTCCGTTCTACCTCCTGCAGTCTGTTTTCCATATTGGACCTAGAAAAATCTTTTCAAAATACATGTTTGATCTTGTCATATCCCCTGCCAAATACTTTAGTGGCTTTCCCTTGCTCGTAGTACACAGGCCCAGAGTCCTCATTTGGCCCGTGTGACCCGGCAGGGTCCCATTCTCCACATCCTCCTTTTGCTCCGTGCTGTCCTTTCTGGAGTTTCAGCCTTGGCCACTTTTGGTTGCTTATGCTCACCAGCTTCCTTCCTTTCATGGAGCCTCCGCCTTGAATGAGCTTCGTTTCTCCTTGTCCACTTAATGCTCATCCGTCAGGTCTCAGTTTCAGTTTCATTGCCTTGGGGAGGTCTTCCTTGATCTTCCAATAGTTCCTATTACTGGATTATAGGTATTCATAGCACTGAGTGCCCCTCCTCTGTAGCAACTGTCATAGTTGCCATTTTATACTTGTTTGTGTGATTACTTGATTAATATGAATAGTCAGCATAAGCTCCACAAGGCAGTGACTATATCTGCTTGACTCTTTGTTACATCCTTGACACTCAGCGCAGTGCCCATGAATTGTAAGTGCTCTGTAAATATTTGCAGAGAAATTAATGAGTGAGTTAATTAGTGTCACCTGTTGCATTGACAGTATATAGAGGTTAAGACCATAGGCACTGGAATCAGACTGCCTGAATTTAATCACAGCTCTAATTCAATCACAGCTCCCCACAAGTCGTGTCATCCTGGACAAGTTGCTGTACTCTCTGTGCTTCAGTTTCCTCATCTGCAGAATGGGGAGAATATAACTGTTTTACAGAGTTGTGAGGATTATCTGACATAGTAGACATAAAGCACTTCGAACAGTGCCCATGCATATCAAGTGCTTCATGATATTGGCTACTTTCCACATCGTTGTCATTAGTAACAACAGCATCTTCCATTGGAAAACAGAAATTTTCCAAGACTTCCAAATTTCCAAGAAGGAAAATTCCTTCTTCACTGGGAAGACTTGGTGAAAGTCCCTGTCATGTGGATTTCGCAGGCCAGTTCTAAGGGGAGGAAGCATCTTAATGGTGGCATCCTCCTTAGGATGGTTCAACTTATTTCTGGTCCTATTTTTGATCTTTGCTGCTTCACCACAGTAATTCACCAGTGATTTGCAAAAAAAACAGGGATTCTCAAGTACTAATTTTTCTGCCAAAAAATTTCTCATCTAAGTTGTTGCCATTTTAACCTTCATCACCCAGGAAAAGGTTAAACTCAGAGAGGTGTGCAGATTACTGAAGATGCTCTGAATGATGTTTGGAGAAGGTGTGGCAAATTTCTTATCACAAGAGACACCCTCACTCTAGTAGACGAAGAAGTGTGGGGGGAGGGGGTGCTACCAGCCATCAGGGCTCTGTCACTTTCTATTCATTTAGGAGTCTGAGTTTTATAGACCAATGTCCAGGCAGCTGTCTGTGGTCCTGCAGATTTTTACAACACTGGGAATCAGTCTTGTTTCATGAATCTTTTCTTAACCATTTTCATCCAGGCATATGAGAATATTTTCTGTGTGCACGAGTATTGTGCTGATTTTCACTTGGAGTTAATCTTTTATATAAACTATAGAGCTGGACCATGGTTCTCATGTCACTGATATTTAGATGGCAAAGTTCAGAGCCCAGAGGGACCAATGTGGCATTTCCACATAAATCACCTTTGAAGGCATTCCTCCTAAAGTTCCTTGACAACAGTGGTCATGAAACTGACCCCCCAAAGAGCCATCTGACATTTATGCTTTTGCTATAAAGCTTGAGAACTCACTAGAGCTGAAATATGTGGAAGAAGCAGTTATTCTTTTATAGCCCTTACTGTCCCTGGATTGCTATCACCTGGTGCTACTGCACCCACACAGTGATCTGAGACACTCTTGAAAACAGGCTGCCTGCATGCTGGCTCGAAGCTTGTGACAGCGGAGAGGGGAGTGGCATTAGGTATGCCCTGGTCCCTGGGGTTCAGTGGGGGTTCAGTGCAGGACTGTGTTTCTTTGTTTTACTGTAGGATGCTCCAGTGACGCAGGGTAGTGGTAGCCCGAAGGAGTTTTTGTTTGTGCCCCTCCCTGTTTATTTGCTGCTCCTGTGGCATTACACCTTGAATGTAGGCTCTGTAATCTACTTGTCTCCAGTTCTGCCTCCTCACGGATGGGGGAATAACTCTTCTCTCAGTTATCAGTGGATGTTGTATTTTTATATATACTAGTTTAGTGTCAGAAGATAATGATCAGTGGGGCACCTGGGTGGCTCAGTCACGTAAGTGGCCGACTTCAGCTCAGGTCATGATCTTGTAGTTCATGGGTTCAAGTCCCGTGTCGGGCTCTGTGCTGAGAGCTCAGAGCCTAGAGCCTGCTTTGCATTCCGTGTCTCCCTCTCTCTCTTTTTCTCCCCTGGTAATGCTCTGTCTCTCTGTTTCAAAAATAAAAAAAACATTAAAAAAAATTAAAAATATATAAGAAAATCAGTATGAGACCTTAAGCTCATTGAAACAAATTACACGGTTGCAAAAAGACTGCTAACCATATTGACACATAGAACAGTACTGTTTTTCCATCCTCAGCAGTAAGTGAGGTCCAACTGGTTTCCTGGAATGGGGAGAAGTCACAACAGGGCAGGTTTTTCTGCCAAGAGCTTGTCTACCATGGATAGGAGGGAAAAGAGCTGGACAGGTGCCTTTCAGTGGATTGCGTGGTTTCACGGTTGGGTATTTGGTATGGTATTTTAAATTTAGTCAACCTTGAGTTCTATCTAGATTTTCCTACTGGCTCTTCCTTTCTCTGGTAGAGCCCAAGATGTCAGCACTTCTGGGGCCCTGCCTTGTGCTCTTTCTCTTTCTTTGTGTTCTACTCCTGCAGCCTGGTAATCCCTACATCTTTGGTTCTCAAGACCAGGGCCCATTCTGTCCTCTTGAGCCTGACCTCTGACTCTTGATGCCCTTGGCATCCCTACCTGGGAGTCTCTAAGACACGTCTGGTTTAGCGTATTCTAAATAGAAAGCATTGCCTTTTCCCCAGCATACGCTCTTTCTCCTTTTCCCTTTAGTAAATTGGCATTACTGAGTAGCCCCAACCAGATATAGGAATTATAGTAGAGCCACATTTCTCCTCCAAGCTTGCAGCATCAATGCCCTGGCCCGCTGACCTCAGAACAGTCTTCAGGCTCTCCCTCAATGTCTGTTCTCATTGGCACTTTTAAAATTTCTGTCTCATGCACGTTGGCTTGGGCTGCTGGATTAAAGCCCCACGTTACTCCTACTATCTCTTGTCTCTAGTTTCCCCCTAGCTCCTCTGCCACCAGATATTCAGAATTCTGGTGTAATTATGTCACCGCTCTTGATAGACTCTCAGCAACTTCCAGAAGTATCAAACTCACATTCCTCAGTTCTACCCATTTCATCAGCCTCATCTATCACAACTCTTCTACCCAGATATCTGACTCGTTCGGTCCACACATCAGTGCCCGTGGACATAGAATGTTCCAGACCTCCTGTTTCCTTCTCAAGTAACTCCTCTCCTGCCTTTTTTTTTTTTTTTTAAAGCTTATTTATTTTGAGAGAGACACAGATAGCACAAGTCGGGGAGGGGCGGAGGGAGAGGGAGACAGAGAATCCCAAGCAGGCTTCACACCGTCAGCACAGAGCCTGATGTGGGGCTTGAACTCATGAAACCGTAAGATCATGACCTGAGCCAAAACCAAGAGTCAGATGCACAGCTGACTAATCCACTCAGATGCCCCTTTCCAAAGCCTTTAGAATTGACTTAAAGCCCCAAACCCATTCTTATGAGAAGCCTGCTATCCTCCAGGGCAGGGTTAAAAGGTTCTTAAAGGTTCTCATAGCACTTAGCTCAAATTTTTACTTTAGTATTTAGTGATACGTACTAGTTTACATGTATGTGTCATGCATATGATTGTGTACCAAATGAAATAACACATAGAGTTCCTGAAAGTGTCTGCTAAATAAGAGACATTTCATAAATGCTAATTTCCTTGTTTTCTTAACCTCCATTGCCTGAGCAACTTGAAGGCAGCAAACATATATGCATGGCCATTTCCAGTACCCAGTAGAGAGTCTCACATAAATTGGAACCTCAGTAGTAGTTTCCAGAGGAAGTTTCCAGTTTTTTTTTTTTTTTTAATTTTTTTTTTAATGTTTATTTATTTTTGAGAGAGAGAGACAGAGCATGAGCGGGGTAGGGGCGGAGAGAGATGGAGACAGAATCCACAACAGGCTCCAGGCTCTGAGCTGTCAGCACAGAGCCTGATGGAGGCCTCAAACTCACAAGCCATCAGAATATGACCTGAGCTGCAGTAGGACACTTAACTGACTGAGCCACCCAGGCACCCCAAAACCAGTCAGTTTCATCTGTGTTTCACCAGAAGTTCTTGGTCCTTTCCCTTTCATTCTTAAGGTCTAGTAGGCCTTCTAGAAGCCCTTGTTTCCTGTCAGCTCTTTGCTGTGGAGGGAGCCAGTGTACTCTCCTCACTGCCTCAGGTAGGGCTTATTCATAGATCCTGGTAGAGACCACTGTCAGCACACTTTGCCTTCATGCATCAGGGGTGATTATCAGGGGCGGGTGTCCTGGTGGTTGAGGTGTGAACTTTGCTTCCAGAGAAATCTGCATCTGAATCCTAGCTCTAAAGTTTTTTAGCTGGATAATATTGGGCAAGTTGGTTAACTTTACACAGGCCTTAATTTACTCAGTGTAAATTGGGAATATTGATATGTGCCTCTTGGGATTTTTATGAGGATTACAAGAGATCATTTATATAAAAGACTTAATAAATGGTAATTATTACTTTTACAGTAATAATTCTATTCATTTCCAGAAGAGATGAACTTTAGCTTACTTTTTGATAAGGCTAATAATTTTATTTGAAATTAAAAAGTATGATTTGTTACATAATTATTTGCCATCTAAGTTTAAAGATACGTTTTTAAAATCATAATTTTTAAACCAGTTTGTTTCTTGTGAGCACCTTTTTGGGGGCTAGTGAAACTGGGTTTTTTTTTTTAATATGTAATATTTGCTTTCTGTTTTTGCTTATTACTTTGCTGTCTTCATTTTTATTGGTCTGAATAATGTTCAGGTTGAAAATTTGTGAATTTAAATCCAGAAAAAGGTCATTTAACATTTTAGCACAGAGACCATGATTAGAACCAGTTAACTGTGTAAAGCAACACATCACAGTATATACAAATATTGATCTTACCTTGTACACCTGAAACTAATATAATGTTATGTCAATTACACCTCAGGTTTTTTTTGTTTTTTTTTTTTTAATTTTTTTTTTCAACGTTTTTTATTTATTTTTGGGACAGAGAGAGACAGAGCATGAACGGGGGAGGGGCAAAGAGAGAGGGAGACACAGAATCGGAAACAGGCTCCAGGCTCCGAGCCATCAGCCCAGAGCCTGACGCGGGGCTCGAACTCACGGACCGCGAGATCGTGACCTGGCTGAAGTCGGACGCTTAACCGACTGCGCCACCCAGGCACCCCTACACCTCAGGTTTTAAAAAGAGCAATACATTTTGTGTTTTCCTACTGACCTAGGAAGTAAAACATTGATTAGTCGTGAGATTTGAGTTAAAAGTGTATTTGGCATTGATTACAGAAAGTAACAGCTTGGCAATTAGGCTCTCTTTCTTTTTTGACAAATTATTTGGATGTCCAATGATGGTACATATTTTTATTCAAACCTACTGCAGGTAGGCATATTTGCTGCAGCCATTACTAAAAAATATTATACATAGAGCATATTACATATTATGATTTCCACACATTTCAAAAGTATTAATCATGAGCTTAAAATAACATTTTACTTAAAATAACTTAAAATTTCCTTAAAATAACATTTTCTTTTTTTCATTCAATTCTTTAAAAAAAAAATCTATTGAGGGGCACCTGGGTGTCTCAGTCGATTAAGCATCCGACTTCGGCTCAGGTCCCGATCTCGCGGATCGTGAGTTTGCGCCCCGCATTGGGCTCTGTGCTGACAGCTCAGAGCCTGGAGCTGCTTCAGATTCTGTGTCTCCCTCTCTCTCTGCCCCTCCCCTGCTCACGTGCTCTCTCTCTCCTTCAAAAAATAAACATTAAAAAAAAATTACATTTAAAAAATATCTGTTGAGTCGCTTCTATGTGCCAGCGAGGGTTCTGAGTGTTTGAGATATATTAATGACCACCACCACCCCCACCCTCAGTCCCTCTCCTTGTGTATGTTGCATTTAGTAAACCAAAAATACAATAATTTATGTATGTTAGAAGGTGATAGATGCTATGGGAAAAACAGAGCAGAGTAAGGGGGATTGGGAATGTGAGGGTGAGGCAGAGGAGAGAGGTTGCAGTTTTCAAAAGGCTGGCATGTTAAGCTACCTTGAGAAGGTGTAACTTGAGCAGAGACCTTGAAGGTTGGAGTGGTGAATCATAATGAAATCTGGGAAAAGAATGTTTAAGACGGAAGCACTGGCAGTGGGAAGGCCTTGAGTAAGGGGTGTTTATAATATTAGTACAATTAAATTTTGACTTGATATTTAACAAACAAACAAACAAACAAACGAGGGGCGCTGGGTGGCTCACATCTGACTCTTGATTTCAGCTCATGATCCCAGGGTTGTGGGATCGAGCCCTGCGTCAGGCTCCATCCATGCTGAGAGTGGGACTTGCTTGAGATTCTTCCTCTGCCTCTCTCCCCTGCCCATGCTCTTTCTCTTTAAAATTAAATAATAAGTAAATAGGCAAGGACTTAAAAAAAAAAAAAAAACAAGGCATGTTTGTTTATAAATATTGATTTGCTTTTATACGTTTTTGACAAAAATGCTCGTCTATGGGAGACAAGGTATTAAGAAAACAGAAACTCCATTCCTTTCCACTTAAAATCTATAAGATGAAATAATGTGATCATAGCTTTAATTTAATGCAGACTGTGAACAATAATAGCATGAAAGATCTGCACAGTCTCTTGAATTTCAGCAAATGAAAGGCCCGTTCTGCCTTGTGAACACACACCATTCAACCTTGCCTGGAAGGATAGGTTTAAAACGTGATGGAGTTTGGAGAAAGGGAACCGTTTCCTGGGAAGAGAGAAACCAGCGCAGAAGGGTAGGGAACAAGGTGTGGTGTGGCCCCGTCGAGGACAAAGGTGGTTTACTTGGAGTTGGATTGGAAAGGGCATGGGTTCAAGAGGGACGGTAAGGATCTGATGAGTAAATGTGTAGGAGAAATGGAGTGGAGGGAAGGGGTGGTTGGCAGAGATCAGTCCTAGGCCACGCTCATTTTCAGCCAGTGTTAAGTTAGCCGGTGCTGGGGACGGCTGGCGTCTGCAGGATGGGTGTCCCTGGGTTACCAGTTAGTCCTGCCTCCAGGTGTCACACTCAGGTAATGGAGTAATGACAGGGTCGTTAGTGGTACTTGGTGCTTAACTTTCTTTCATGTTTGTTGTAATGTACTGTTTTGTGGATTCTCTGAAGAACCAGGTGATTTCAGAATTTGCAGTAGAATGTTTTCCTTTGCTCAGAGCAATTCAGTGAGACATTTGCCTGGGTTTCACTATCCTTTTGAAGAAGCTCTTTGAGGTGTGTGTGAATCAAGAGATCAGTAGATGAAAAAAAAAAAAAGAAAAAACAAGAGAGAGACCCATGTTTTAACCTTGGGCTCTGCAGTCAAGTAAGCCTATGACCTTGGACAAGTCCCTTAGGATCTCAGGACTTCAGTTAATCTAAAGAATGAGTCACTGTGCTAGGCAATCTCTAGGACCCCTTAGAAACTCTAGAATTCCAGGAAATCTGAAACGAAACAACCAAAGATCCAGTAACAACCAAAGATCCAAACGTCTAGCTGCTTTCCTAAGTAGGAACAGTAGTTGCCGGCCTTGACTAGCAGACTAAATTTCACGACATCACCTATAAAGAGTTTTCAATTCAGCAGGTGGCAGCTTTTTTGTTCAGAATAATTTGGTCAAAATTTCTGAGGCTGTTTTTGTTTAAAAAATAAGTTTGAGCAACTAGGCATTGTGTAAACTGATCTCTCAAGTAATTTGCCATTTAATGTTACAGCTGAACTTTCGTTGTGTAGAGCTGTTAACTGAAAATCTGTGATCTCTGTTCCCCTCCGTGAAGGGTATTGGGGGCTGAGAATACTTTGGCAGCTTTCTTCGTGTAACACATTAGTGTTCTGGCTTCAGGTTTTGGCCTTGAGAGGATATTCCCCATTCGTTGAATAACTTCCAAGAGCGCTTGTCCTTAAGGTTCTGAAATTTGCCAGAGGCAGTCTTGAAAGTCATTACATTCAAACCTGTTTATCTTTTTTCTTTTACCTTCTCCCTGCCATTCTTTTGGGAGAGATATTATTGAAACCGACAGTATCTGGTTACTTGCATTTGGTGTTGGAAGACTCGGGGTAGGAAAGCACAAAAATGAGTTACCATCCATGTGAAGAAAGATGGGTACAGGTAAACCAGTAAGCACCCAGGCAAACCTGGAGAGAAAGCAGCCAGCCCTGTGGTTAATGTGTGGAAAAACCTTGAAATGGCCTTTGTGTGTTTTGTGTGTAAACCTGAATTTGAATGAGAGTTGATAGGAAGAATTTGTAGGCCTCAATTTGGTTTTGTTGTAGGTGATATTTTGAATCTAGAGAGGCTAAAAGCTGCTATTATGTGAACCTGAGTTATCTTTTCTCTTGCTTCCATATTGTGACACATGTCAGTCTTAGAAATATGACTCGGGGTTTCTAACATAGTTTGGAGCTGACGCTGGGAGTTTGCAGTAGAAGTATTCCTTCCCCACAACTTCTTAAAATACATGTGGTCAGAAGAGATTAGGGCCATTAGGCAATTTGAGAGGAGGATGAAAAGGCACCTACTCTTCTAGTTCCTGGGTAGAGAGGATGTTTCATTCTCCACAATTCTTCCATGTAGCCAGAGAAGCCTCTTTTCATAATTTATCAACAAACAGGAATAATTCTTTGAATTCGGCAGGCAGATAGGCAGAATCTGAAATGAGGTTAGTCAAAACCAAAAGTCAGGTCAGACACTGAAGCAGTCATTCTCAAACTGTGGTCCATGAGGTCAAAGCTATTTTCATAATAATAGTAAGATGCTATTTGCCGGTTTCACTCTCATTTTCTAGTATGTGTACAGACTGAATGCAAACGCAGGTATGAAGATTCAGCTGTCCTCTGTTAATGAGATTTGCAAAAATGGAAAGCCGTGTCACTCTTCCCACTGAATTTTTTGTTTTGTAAAATATAGATATTTTAGTAAAGAATGTGATTTGTATGAATCTGTCCTATATGTTATTGTTATTTTAAAGAATTAATATTTTAAAATTTTCTCAGTTTTAATTTCTATTTTGGTGAATATCAGTAGATACAACCCATGGAGTCCTTAATAACTTTTAAGAGTCGAGGGAACCAGAGAGTTTGAGAACTGCTAATTTAAACAAAAGGATGACAAGGAAGTACATATTTCAAGTCACTGATTGCTAAAGTGTGGAGACAGTCATAAGTAAGAACATAAGAATCTCTGGGGGTCATAGCATCATCCTTATGGGATTTCAGGTTTTGTGATCTTGCGTGCGAAGGAAAAATAAAGCAAGTCCGGAGAGAGCATGAGACATATTGGTAGAGAGAAGCCAAATGAGACCGCCGTGGGGTAAGGTGGAGACTCCTTCGTCCGCACCCCATGGACTAATGACCTCCTTCCTTTCATAGATGGGAAAGAACAGCCAGAAACCGTGGGAAGAGCCGGCATCTTGACCTTTTGCCTTCTATAAACAATTAGGAAATGAGGTTTTTCCTCCCTCCCCCACCCCATTTAAATATTTGAGCCGAAGTCACTACTTTCCTGGAATTTCTTTTCAAAATTCTAAATTTCTCAATAATTTCAAAACCCTGCAATTTTATAGTATAAAAATGGCCTTCAAAATAGGATCAGCTTCTGTAAAATTAAGTTGATTTTGTCTGTCATTGTGGGTTTTCTTTGTTATATGTCCCACCTGATTGCAGAAAGTTTTCATGGAGGCTTGCAAGAATATACATAATAAACTAAAAGTGAAAGTGAAAATAAAAACTGGAATCAAGAGCAGAGAATATATCTTTGTGTGTGTGTGTGTGTGTGCGCGCGCGCGCGCGTGCACCGAAATGTGGAGATAGCCATAAGTGAGAGACACAGAATCTTGGAGTGTGTGTGTTTTACATGTCGTGGTCATGTGAAGATGGGCCAGATAAATATGTCATACATGGTGTCTGCCTATGCTCAACCTCTCCTGTGGTGAAGGAACGGTCCCGTGTGGGCCCTCGTGAAAAGATGGAGGTGGCCATGTTTCACAGCCCGTAACCCCATTTTCTTTTAGTATTAACTGATGGAACTGAGAGTGGCCACTTGGCCCAAAGACCGGGTAGGGGCTTGTGTGGACAGGCTGGGGTCGAAGTGAGAGAAGATATGTAGTCCGCTCAGATTCCTGTCTTGAACTTGAACCTGAAAGTACTAAAAGAGCAAGCCAGTGAGCGGGAAGTGAGGCTGAAAGGTCATGTTCATAGACAGGGGCTTGGAGAGGCCCTGATGGCTCCACGCAAGCTCCAATCATGAGGGAACAGGAGCTGAGTTGTCAGGAGACGCTGTGTGGTTGAGAAGGACAATAGATTGCACTTGGAGAAACAAGACACAGAGATACCAGGGGAGAAGCCCTGAGCCTGCAAGAGAGACACAGAGGGTGGCAAGTGCAGCTTTAGTGGCCCATAGGTTTCCCTTTATGGCCTTGGACTCTGTGCCATAAATCCTCTCTTCTTTGCTGACTTGAGTTTCTGCCAACCAAAAGAGACTGAATGGAACCTAGAGTAACACATGCATGAAGATGATAAGGGTGAGCACTTGACTTGGATTCTGTGCTACCTGACAGCCGCGGTAAAGAGGAGACATTGTTAATTCTGAAACTGTACGATAAAAAAGAAGGCAACTTGAAAGGTAGTAGTGGTTTTCTAACACTGAGTTTAAAATCAGTCACCCTTTCTTGTATGAAGGTCCTTAAAAAGTTAAAAATAGACTCACTAAGTGATCCAGCAATCTCCCTTACGAATATATACCCCAAAGAATTCAAAACAGGATCTGCAGGAGACATTTGCACACTTAGTTCATTGCAGCATTATTTACAATAACCAAGTGGTGAAAGCCACCCAGATGTCCATTGAAAGGTGGACGATGAAAATGTGATACAAACACACAAGGAAATATTATGTAGCCCTAAAAAGGGAGATTCTGTCACATGCTGTATTGGTGAACCTTGAGGACGTTATGCTAAGTGAAATAATCCAGTCACAAAAGAACTAATACTGTGTTATTCCGGTCATATGAAATATCTAAGCTATCGCAGAAACAGAAACAAAATCAAAGAAACAAAAACCAGAAGGGTGGTTACCAAGGAAGCCAGGGGTGTGTGGGAGGTGGTGGGGGGAAGTTAGTGTTTAACGGGTATAAAGTTTTGGTTCTGCAAGATGAAGAAGATTCTAGAGATCTATTCCACAACAATGTGAATATACTTAACACTACTGAACCGTATGCTTTAAAATGATTAAGATGATAAATTTAATGTTATATGCTTTTTACCACAACTTAAAAAAACCAGTCACCTTCATGTAAATTGGTAATTGAGACTCTAAGTAATATATTTGACAATATCCTGAACATTTCTAAAGCAGATGCAGAAATAGATTTTATATGGAAATATAAAATGAGAAGTTTACCAATATTGGGCCTTCCAGGAAGGTTTCAGCTTTAAGTCACTTTCTCTTTTTTTCCCATGTTTAGTATTTAATCTTCAGAAGTTACTAAAATTTGTGAGCAACTTGCTTTTTGGGTTTTATAAACTTCATTGCTAGCAGTATGGCAGACTAGATATCTTTTTTACCTTCTGTTTCTTTTTTTTCATTAATTTTTTTAAATGTTTATTTATTTTAGGGAGAGGGAGAGTGCACATGTGCCTGGGGAGGAGTGGGGGGAGGGGCAGAGAGGAGGACAGAGAATCTGAAGCGGGCTCTGTGATGAGAGCAGAGAACCTGATGTAGGGCTTGAACTCACAAACCGTGAGATCATGACCTGAGCTGAAGTCAGATGCTTAACCAACTGAGCCACTTGGGTGCCCCTCTTTTCTTTTAGTTCTAGTGTAGTTAACATATTGTGTTGCGTTAGTTTCAGGTGTACAAATAGCGATTCAGCGATTCCTTATATTCGTGTTCATCAAGATAAGTGTACTTTTAATCCCTATCACCTATTTCACCCATCCCCCCACCCACCTCCTCTCTGATAACCATCTGTTTGTTCTCTATAGTTAGACGTCCGTATTTTGGTTTGTCTTTTTCCCCCCTTTGTTTTGTTTCTTGTTATATACCCTCTAGATCCATCCATATTGTTTCAAATGGTCAGATTTCATTTTTTTTCGTGGTTGAATAGTATTCCTGTGTGTGTGTGTGTGTGTGTGTGTGTGTGTGTGTGTGTGTGTGTACCACCTCTGTATCCATTTATCTATTGGTGGAGGACTGCTTCCATAATTTGTCTATTGTAAACAATGCCGCAATAAACACAGAGGTGCATATATCCTTTCAAATTAGTGTTTTTGTATTCTTTGGGTAAATATCCAGTAGTGCAATTACTGGATCATAGGGTAGTTCTAATTTTAAGTTTTTGAGGAACCTTCATACTGTCTTCCACGGCGGCTGCCCCAGATTGTATTCCCAAATCAGTCTCTTTTGTGGAGGCAAACGCAGAAAGAAGACACCTGTGCTCCCAACCAGGAATGTTGTATCTCTGTTCATGAAGCTCTTTACCTCCTCTCTTCAGTAATGGTTTTGCATAGACACACACATGAGTACCTCAAAGCTGTCTACTTTGTGATACTTTTACTGGATAGTTAAGGAGATGACACGATTTCTTCTTTTATTCTTACCACATTTGGGCTGAGTTAAGAGTTCCTGTTTATTTTTTGTATGACCTCGCTGGTTGGTTTGAGATGTATTTTTTCTGAGAGGAAAACCTATACAGAGACTGTGATTCAGTTTTCTTTATAAAAATTAGATTTATCAAGCATTAAATCAGTTTATATGCTCTGATACACAACAGGCAAAACAAGGAATCAGTAGCTAATAATCTAATTTTAGAATATATTTCTGTTCCCTAAAGTAATGCTGTATATTAAGAAATGAATCATTGGCAAACTTTCAATTAGCAAGAAACTAAAATATTTTATATATATATATATATATATATATATATATATATATATAATATATATATATATATCGACTATGTATAAGGTACCATGGTTCTGTGAGTAGAATTTTTTAGAATCTATTTCATTGCACCTTAACACTTCATAGGTGAGCAGGTAGGCCACGCTTTGAAGCTGTGTAGCACTCCTTTACTGTAAACTCGTACTGAAGGGTTAGGGCAGCTGTGGGAATAGCAGAGGAGCCAAGCTCATTGCCTTCTAACCTAATTATTATTGATTGCTAAAAAGTTCTTATATTTTGCAGTGGTTGAACATTACTTTGGGAGGGGGGGGAAGAGAGAAGGAAGGAAGGAAGGAAGGAAAGGAGTGAGGGAGGGAAGAAGGGAGGCAGGGAGGTAGGTAGGAAACTGGTTAGGAGATGTACTTGGCCCAGGGTGGGGGCCGCCGCCTTGAAATGTATGTGAAGTTTGGGTATCATTGCAGGGGATGTAGATGCTTTAGTTTCTTCCAGCACGTGGGCCTTACTGTGCCCCTGTCATGCCTGGTACCTTGGGTGGAACTGAAAGCTGCCTCACAGCACCATGGATTATAGTCTGCTGTTCCATCACTGCCTGCATTTCACAGGAGAATCCAGGGCATCCCTGGGAACTTGCGATATGTAGGAGTCTAAGGATGACTAGAAAACCCACACGTTTCATTTTAGTGAAATGAATGACAAAGTACTGTCTGTTGACCTCTAATTTAGACTGACAAAGAGCTGAGTAATGACTTGACTCAGGTGAGATGACCTCTGTAACCAAACAAGAGCCATGGTATCTACTTGACAGATACATTTTTGTAAGCCAATAGAAAGTAATCACCATTCTTGTGAAACATGTCACAGGAGGGTTCAGAATGGCATGTGTATACACAAGCATGAGCCTTCGTGTACATTCTTTAATGACAGGGCATGCTGGCAACTTTTCTTTGCAGTATGATGTTGCCCAAATAAAGTAATACTACCTTCTGATTGATTCATTATGGAAGACCTGGTTTTCATAGGGATTCAAGGAGATAAGGAGGAGTAGAAAAAAGTTCACAAATGCACAAAGAAGCTTAATAGCATTACTCCGTTGTTACTCTTTGCTCCATCCTCAGCCCAAAGCACTGGCCGTTAGCAACATCCCATAACATTGGAACTTAACCAGTCTTGCCATTTTTTTCCTCTTTCCTTAATTTGACCTGAAACACGCCTTTTTTCCTTTCCTTCTAAAACTTAGGAGTAGAATGGTGCTTCACTCTGCCTTTGGAGTTACGACTGTGCTAAACGTCCCATTTAACCAAGTACTCTATCCTATATTGATCACCTCACTATAACTACCACAAATCAAGAATTTTAGTGGATCCACAGTGTGTCTTCAAGAACTGTGGTATCACTATTTTTCAGTGTTAGTCCAAAACCACCACTTATGAATCTGTCTTTTTTCACTCAGAGTCTACCAAGTAATGGGAAACAATCCCATTCTCAGAAGTTAACAACAGAACTCTTAAAAGTGATCTCAAAAAGAAATAGGAAATTTAGTGAAAGAAAATTACAAAAATTTGCTAATGTACATTAAAAAAGGCTTTTAAAGGTCAGTTCTTCTCTTCCTGAGTTTAGAAGGTTTATCGCAATTCCAATCAGAATTCTTAATGTGATCTTTCTTGTTATATAAAAAGATTATTCTAATGATCATTGAGCTACATTTCTTTTTAAGAAGAGAAATTAGGAGACACATAGCCTCTATGTTAACACAGATTTTATATCTGCAGTAATTAAATCATTTTCATTTTGACCCAAGAAGACAATAGGAGGTCAACAGAACAGCGTTAGATAACTCCCAAATGGACCCAATTATATGTAAGAACATTGAATATGGGAAAGAAGACATCACAAGTTAGTCATGGATGGGAGAAGTTACTAAATAAATGGCTTGCTTTTAAGAAAAAGATCGATTTTAATCCTTTTCTCATGTCTTACAAGCAGCTTTGATGTGCAAAGTAAAGCCTTAAAAAAAGAAAAGCAAAAAACTAGAAGTAAATAGAGTAGACATTTATAAACAGTCTCTATCAGGAAGAATGTGTAAGCGTAAAACAATGCAAGTCTCAAAGGCAAATATAACACTTGCATAAAATTCAAAATTTCTTGGTGTAAAAAAAAGATAGGTGCAATTTCAATGAAAATAATAAATTGTTGCTTAAAATATGACCAGAAGGATAATATCTTCAATCAATGAGAAGCATATACAAATAGATAAGAAAAGCACTAAAATTCTATAAATAGCAGAAAAGTCATAAAAGGAAATACTAAGGGCTAATAGACATTTTAATGTGTGAAATTTTTTAAAATTTATTTTTACCTACATAACATTGACTTTATTATATACATGTCAGCCAGCATTGAATAAAATAGGCTGTCTTGTGCATTGATAGAGGGGACATAAACAGGCATTAACTATTTAGAAAAAGTATTGATCATATGTAATAGAGCTTGAGAAGTATCTGTACTTTTATATCAGTAACTCTGTTTCTAGAAAGCCATCCAAAGAAAATAAGCATAAAAAAAGATTGTTTATAATAATAAATATTATTTTAATAATCATTTTTATAATAAAAACATTGGTGTCTTAGAAATGTAATAGGGATTAATTAGATAACATCTTATATGTAGCCTTCCATTGGAATATTAAGTAGCCATTAAACATGTATTTTCAAAAAATATTTGATGTTCATGTGATAATGTTAAAAAGGAGAGCTATAAAACAGAATCAGTGGTATACTGTTCCAATTTAATGTGTTTTTATGTATATAAGAGAAAAGATGGAAAAGCAAAATCATCAAAATATTAACAGTAATTAGCACTGTTTGACAGAACTATAGACTTAATTTTCCTTCCTGATAGTATTCCATTTTAAAATTTTATCTGTATCATATTACTTTTATAATCAGAATAATAAACATTTAAAATGAAGCACATTTCTAAAAATAAAAAGTACACTTCTTTAATACATGTATTTCTGAATGTGATATTCAAGTAGGCAAAAAAAAAAATGAAACTATAGAATATTTGAAAACTATCATCATTTCATTGAATAGGTATACAAGTAGATCTAGAACTTTGGATAAGCTGCATTTTTTTCTAGGACGCCTGGGTGGCTCAGTTGGTTAGGCATCTGACTTCGGCTCATGATCTCACTGTTTGTGGATTCAAGCCCTGCATCAGGCTCTGTGCTACCAGCTCAGACCCAGGAGTCTGCTTCAGATTCTGTCTCCTTCTCTCTCTGTCCCTCTGCCCCCCACCCCCCAGAAAGAAAAAAAAAAAAACATTAGAAAAAAGTTGCATTTTTTCTTATATCTACAGAACATTTACAGAATATCTTGATGAAAAGGAAAATCTTAGTAAATTCTAAAAAGTAAAGATACTATGTTTTCTGAATATAAACCAATAAAGCTAGAAAGTAGCAACAAAAAGATAGCCATAAATATAACTGCTTATTAAGTAAGCATTTTTTCTAAGTAATTTATTCATTTAAAGAGGAAGAAAACATATAAACAATATATTCCTGAAATACACAAAATGCAAAAATTGCTTTAAATGAGAACCACTTTATATATAAACTTATGGAATACAGTCAAATCTGCATTAGAGAATTTTACCTTAAAATATTATTACTTTAAAATAAAAATTTACACATGTGAACCTAAGCATTTAACTTAAGTTATCCAAAAGTGATAAAATAAACCAAAAGAAGGTTGGAAGAGAGAATTCTAAAAATGAGTCCTGAAATTAAAGATGGAGAAAACAAAAGGACAGTAAATGAAGCCAAAAGCTGGGTTTTATTTTTATTTTTATTTTATTTAAACAATTTTTAAACATTTATTTATTATTGAGAGACAGAGACAGAGCATGAGTATGGGAGGGGCAGAGAGAGGAGGAGACACAGAATTTGAAGCAGGCTCCAGGCTCTGAGCTGTCAGAACAGAGCCCAATGTGGGGCTCAAACCCACCAACTGCGAGATCATGACCTGAGCTGAAGTCGGACGCCCAACTGACTGAGCCACCCAAGCACCCCAAAAGCTGGGTTTTAGAAAGTACTGATAAAATAGATAAATTTCTTGGCACATCTCATTAAAGAAAACAAGAAATAAAAAGTATATAATTTGGAGCATGAAGAAAGAGATGTAACATTTTGTGTATATATATATATATATATATATAGCCACTTAGTTCTGCCATAATGCAATGTGTGTTTTTAAAAATCACTGTACTGTATAGAATTGCAATAAAAGTCATAAAAGTCTTAGGGAAAATGAATTTAGGAACACAATACTCAAAAACATTGTTTAAAAAGAAAAAAAACACAACTTAGTGATACATAAAAAATAAAGATGGGACACTCGTAAAAATGTAGCATAGTTTTAGACGTGCTAAATGAGGGAATACATAAACATTATGATAACTGTGGTACTTTATCTTGAAAAAGCCCTGAAGTTTTGTGGAAGTGTGCCTCGGAAGGATTGCAGCTTGTGACTTATTTGAAGTGGTAGGCGGAGGTTATCTGAAGTCAGAAGGCCAAGTTTTAACACCAGATGTAGATAGATGTGGCTCTCAAGGGTTGGTACACTGAAGTAGCAGGTAGATGTTGGAGATCTGTGTGTCTCTGTTTTATGTATTCATACATAGCTTGGTTCAGTTTTTTGGGCTCATCTAGTGTTTCTGGACAAAATTTTGCAAAAGTGACATGAAATTTGAGCTATGCTCAAATTGTTTCCCTAATTTACCAGTCGTGTTGAAACAAACTAACGTTTGTAGTAGAACTGCTTTTCTATGAAAGAGGGTTAAAAAAGCATCAGAGGACAATGTTATATTGTATATATGGTAATATATTTGAACTCTTCAAGGAAGTGGATGATTTTTTAATAAAATATAAATTAATAAATTTGACCCGAAGAGAGATAAGAAAGCTTATGAGACCCATAACTGTACGAGAAAATAGGAAAGTTATTAAAGAGCTGCTATTAAAAAAAAGAACCAGACATTCAGTATTTTATAGCAAAATTCTCTCTAGTTCTTCTATTAAGTTGTTCAATATGTTCCAGAAGTTTTTTAAATTTTTTTACTGTTTATTTATTTTTGAGAGAGAGAGTGTGTGAGCAGGAGAGGGGCAGAGAGGAAGGGAGACAGGCTTTATTCAGACTCTGAGCTGTCAGCACAGAGACTCACACAGGGCTTGAACCCACAAACCATAAGATCACGACTTGAGCCAAAGTCGGATGCTTAACCTACTGAGCCACCCAGGTACCCCAGAAGTTTTTTGTTTTTGTTTTTTAAGGGAAGACTCCTTAATTCATTTCACAAAGGTAGCATTTATTTATTTTATCTAACTCTCATAGAGTACTTACTATATGCCAGGCACTGCTTTAAATGCTTTATAAATATTAACCAAATCCTCACCACAGTCTTATGACTCTCCTTATTACTGTTAAAGAGGTCCTGAGCGGCTTGTCCAAGATCATATAACTAGTACGTGTTTTAGCCAGGATTCAAACCAGACAGTTTGCCTCCAGTACCCAAGCTCTTAACCTAACCACTGTGCTTTGCTGTCTTTAAATGAAAACCTAAGGAAAATAGCTGTCTGTTTCCTCAGCAGCTTTCTGAGTTGTATGAAGCACAGCACTTACATCTGTCTTCCCCAGTGGCTCTTAAAAAGGCTAGATAGTATAATATTCCAGAAAAGGAGGGGAAGCTAAGTTATGATCAAAATTTAAAGCAGGGGAGAAGAGAGCTGGCAGATAAATTCCCTCTCCATCCCTTCCTCCAACAGATTCCTCCAGCATATAAGCCTGATGTTTAAACTCTGCCAGAGACGTCCTGTATGCTAGAGGACCAACTGGGCCTCTTCATGAAACATGGGCCAGCTTGGTGACGGACCACCTAACTTTCTCTGCTTCTCTTTGCTTTTCCTTCACTCACACTGCTGATATTGCACCTGCAAATAAAGCAGTAGCACTTAAGTTTTGCCTCATGTCCTCCTTTTTAAGAAACTAAGCTGTGGTAGGATTTAAGGAGGAAATTCACAGAACAAGAAATGAATATGGCAAATAAACATATAAAAAGTACTCTAGCTCATAAGCAGTTAGGACAATGCATATTAAACCATAGTGAGTTATATTTTTTTGGACATCAATTTGGCAAAAAATGGAAAAGATGATTAATATCCACTGCTGATTACGTATGGGGAAATAGGCTATCATATGAGGGTCAGATGGCAGGGAACTGAAATGCTGCATACTTCCGGAAAGTGAGATCTGGCAGAGTTTATTAAATTATTAAATGTTTATGGGGCGCCTGCATGGCTCAGTGGGTTGAGCGTCCGACTTCAGCTCAGGTCGTGATCTCACAGCTTGTGAGTTCGAGCCCCGTGTCAGGCTCTGTGCTGACAGCTCGGAGCCTGGATCCTGCTTCAGATTCTGTGCCTCCCTCTCTCTCTGCCCCAGCCCACTTGGATTCTGTCTCTGTCTCTCTCAAAAATAAATAAACATTAAAAAAATTAAAAAAATATATTAAGTGTTTATAATCTTTGAGCCAGCAATCTTTTCAACATGTACATTAATTCATATGTTTATACATGCAAAGGCATTTCTTGCTATATTGTTACAATAGTAATATATAGAAGACAAATAGAATGTCCATTTAACAGGGAGTACATGAATAAAGTATGGCGTATTCATGTTTTGGAGTACTAGACAGCCACCAGAAAGAATAAATTAGAACCATGTGTTTTGCCCTGGAAAGATAGCTCTGATGTATTATAAACGAAAACAGCAAATTGTAAAGTAATGTCTATTGTGTGACCCTATGTTTGTGCAATAAAACAAACAAAAAGCCCTATATGTATATGTATTTGCATGTGTTAACATAAAGGTAAAAGAGAAAGAAAGATGTAAAAGGAGATACCAGACTATTAACTCTGGTTTCCTTAAAGGGATGAGATAGAAGGTGGAGATAATTACTGACTTTTTACTTATACATAACAGAGTTGTTTGATCTGTTACAGTGAACATTAAAAACAATTAAGTATGGGGAGAAATCAGAAGCTTTCCCACTAAAATCAGGTTTAAGGCAAGGATGACCCCCTCACCATTCTTTTTCAGTGTTGTACTGGAAGTTCTAGCTGATGCAGTAAGATAAGAAAAAGAAAATAAAAGATATACTGATTGGGAAGAAAATAAAAGATATACTGATTGGGAAGAAAAAAATAAAACTCTTTGTAGATGGCGTGATTGCCTACGTAGAAAAATCTAAGAAATGTTGACAAAAAAATTGACCAAAAAACCTCCTGGAACTAATAAACAATTATATTAAAGCTGCAGGATGCAAAGTTAATATATGAAGGTCAGTTGTTTATTATATACCAGTAATGAACAATGAGGGTCTTGGAATGGAATTTGAAATTAAAAACAGTACCATTTACATTAGCACCCCCCAAAATGAAATACTTTGGTATACATCTAACAAAATATGTACAAGGTCTATATGAGGTGAACCACAAAACTCTGATGAGTAAAATTTTTAAAAAACTGAAATAAATGGAGGGAGATCCATGTTTGCAGATAGGAAGACCCAATATTGTCAAGATGTCAGTTCTTCCCAACTTGATCCATCCATTCAGTGCAGTGCCAACCAAAATCCCAACAAGTTATTTTATAGATATCGACAAACGGATTCTAAAGTTTATATGGAGAGGAAAAAGACCCAGAATAGCCAGCACGATATTGGAGAAGAACAAAGTTGGGGGATTGACACTGCCTATCTTTAAGACTTACTGTACAGCTATAGTAATCAAGATAGTCAGTGTGGGTGGAAGGGCAGACAAATAGGTCAGTGGAGCAGAATAAAGATCTCAGAAATAGACCCTCATAAATAAAGTCAACTGAGGAGCAAAGGCAATACAATGGAGAAAAAAAGTATAGTCTTTTCAACAAATCTTGCTGGAACAACTGGATATCCACGTGTGAAAAACAGATAGAGACACAGACCTTATACCCTTTACAAAAACTAACTCAGAATAGATCACAGACCCTAAATGCAAAATGCAAAACTGTAAAACTCCTGGAAGGTAACATAGGAGAAAGTTCAGAAGACTTTGAGTTTGGTGATGACTTTTTTTTTTTTTTAATGTTTATTTATTTTTGAGAGAGACAGACAGAATGTGAGCAGGCATGGGCAGAGAGAGATGGAGACACAGAATCTGAAGCAGGCTCCAGCCTCTGAGCTGTCAGTACAGAGCCTGATGCAGGGCTCTAACCCACGAGCTGTGAGATCATGACCTGAGCTGAAGTCAGACACTCAACTGACTGAGCCACCCAGGCGCCCCTGGTGATGACTTTTCAGGTATTATGCCTTAGGTATGATCCATGAAAGCAAGAATTGATAAACTATGCTTCATTAAAATGAAACATTTCTTCTCTGCAAAACACACTGCCAAGGGAATAAAAAGACAAGCCACAGAATGGGAGAAAATATTTGCAGAAGATATATTTGATAAAAGGAGTTATCCAAAATATATGAAGAACTAAAACTCAACAATAAGAGATGAACAATGAGCCAAAGACCTTAATGGACACCTCACCAAAGAAGATCTACAGACGGCAAGGCATATGAAAGATGCTCCACTTCCTGAGTCATCAGAGAAAGGCAAATTAAAATTAGATACCACCACAGCTGTTGGAGCGGCCACAATCCAGAGCGCTGATAGCACCAAATGATTCCAACGATGTGGAACAGCAGGAGCTCTCCTGAATCGCTAATGGAAATGCACAATGGTACAGCCTCTTGGGAAAACAGTTTGGTCGTTCTTCTAAAACTAAACACACTCTTACCATACAGCCCAGCAATCCTTACTACTTATCCAAAGGAA
Source organism: Neofelis nebulosa (assembly GCF_028018385.1). Classification (NCBI taxonomy): domain Eukaryota; kingdom Metazoa; phylum Chordata; class Mammalia; order Carnivora; family Felidae; genus Neofelis; species Neofelis nebulosa. The sequence continues at coordinate 224,240,866 of NC_080782.1, forward strand.
TGGAAGACTTACGTCCACACAAAAACCTGCACACAGATGTATATAGCAGCTTTATCGATGATTAACAAAATTTAGAGGCAACCAACGTGTCCTTCTGTACATGAAAGGATAAATAAACTGTGGTACAGCCAGTCAATGGAAGATTATTCAGGGCTAGAAAGAAATGAGCTATCAGGCCATAAAAACACATGGAGGAAACTTAAGTGCATGCTGCTCAGTAAAAGAAACCAATTTGAAAAGGCTGCATACTGTGTGATTCAAAGTGTATGACAGTCTGGAAAGGATGAATCTTTGGAGACCGTGAAAAGATCAGTGATGCCAGGGATTGGGTGGGAAGAGAAAAGATGAATAGGCAGAGCACCGGGGATTTTTAGGGCAGTGGAAATAACTCAGCATGACACTAAAATAGTGGACACATGTTAGTATACATTTATCAAAGATCACAGGATTTACAATACCAAGAGGGAACCCTACGGCAGGGTTCACTGTGGACTTTGGGTGGTGATAATGATGTGTCAATATAGATTCATCAGTTATCATAAATGTACCACTCTGGTGTGGGATGTTAATGGGGGAGATTATTTGGAGGGGAGCAGGGAGTATGTGAGAAATCTCCGTACCTTCCTCTCAATTTTGCTGTGAATTTACAAACGCTCTGAAAAAAGTAAGTATCTGAGAAAAAAGTTAGGATGATAGATATGTGGTCAGTTGAATGTAAAGAGGGGAAAATAGAAGGATGGATAAAACATTTTTTTTAAATGTGCACATCGTTGATCTACTGAGCTCTGGTTGGGCAAACCTAAGAAAATAATTTAAGCCACAGCCATACTTGCATATTATACTGTTAGTGAGTGTTAATAGATAAAATCTTTTAAAAAGTCAATTTGACGGGGTGTCTGGGTGGCTGTCAGTTGAGCCTCCAATTCTTGATTTTGGTCCAAATCATGATCCCAGGGTTGTAGGATGGAGCCCCATGTAGGGCTCCACGCTGAACGTGGAGCCTGTTTAAGATTCTCTCTTGGGGCTCCTGGGCGGCTCAGTGAGTTAGGCGTCCAACTTTGGCTCAGGTCATGATCTCACAGTTGGTGGGTTCGAGCCCCGTGTCAGGCTCTGTGCTGACAGCTCAGAGCCTGGAGCCTGCTTCAGATTCTGTGTCTGCCTCTCTCTCTGCCCCTCCTGCACTCACACTCTTTCTCTCTCTCTCAAAAATAAACATTAAAAAAATAAAATAGGCTGTTTCTTTGATCAAAAAAAAAAAAAAAAGAATGAAAGAAGGCTGACAAAATCTCGCCAATTTTCTCCACGATTGTGTGTTGCTATTTTCATAAGAAAAACAAATGAACAAAAAATTAAGTTTACTGGCAATTGTAAAAATTGTAAAAAAAAAAATTTAAGTGAACTGGTAATTGTGTTGTGTATGCTAATTCTAATACGTTGATTCTAAATACAGATCTGCATCAAGTGGGTTTCATTTTATATCCTGCCTTGTTGCGAAAGGAATGGAGTTACCTTTGGCTCAAACCGGAGAACCATTTCAGTATAATCAAAGTAACACATGAGCTCTATGAACTTAGTAAACACTTGCCTAGGTCATGATGGTCTTTAATAAATCTATTTAGTGTGTGTGTGAGGAAACTTGGGGACCTCTAAAGCAGGAGGCTCAGGAGCAAGCTACTCTTGGTTGTGATGGAGGGCGGTTAAGAATTGCTGTGTAGACGTGTACCCACCTTCCTTACCCCCACCGTTAGCTTCTCACGGGAGAATGACTTTACTACTTAGCCTCCTCTCTTCCATTGTGAGTCTGACTCTTCAGAAATGAGAAATGAGTAGAGTGCTACTTCTTGAAGGAATAACTGATAGGAATTAAAAAGTGACAAGTTGAATAATGTTTTTACTTAGAAAATCATGGTGAAGAAAATCCATTTTGTAGCTAAACTTCTTAAGGAGGGATAGGGTAGAAAAGTGAACACTCAAAGGAATTTTGATACGTCCTGTATTCTGTCATATCTGTCACCTCATGCTTACCTTTGTGGCATCTCTCACAAAGACAATAAAATAATATTTTCTTCTAAAAAGTTACACTGTATCAACTCAGTAAATACCCAGATAGCAATTAAGGAGTTTATACATCTGTCCGCCCACACGCCTTTCTTTAAGTCATCAAGAGAAGATTCTGGAATCCTCCAAATGTTTTGAACAGATTCATTGTTCTGTTTCTAAGCTCAGACGAAGGCATCAATTTATTATTCTTTGCAGCTTTCCTTATGTTTGACAACTTACTCTTTAAGAGTATATGGGTATTTGCATTTGAAAGACTCAAAACCTGGCTGAGGCTTATAAACACTTGATTAGTTTCTACATATAGGTCATTGTATATGTAGATGCTTAGGTGAAGTGTACACACACACACACACACACACACTCACTCACCCACTTGTGTTTTAGGTGTCCTCACAAAGAGTGTATTCAGTGTGTTGTATAGAAACTATTTTTGAGTAAATTGATCTCCAGATTAATCTCATCAGATTAGGGAGATGCCTTTCACGTATCTGTTTGATGGATATTTATTGATTTCTTAATGCACCGAGACACTGTGCCATGTACCATAGGGATATGGGCACGAATCAGATGCAGCCTTGAGAAGCTTGTTGTGAAGAAAAATAAGTTACTGATATTAGAAACAGAATCCTTAAAATACCCGATTTGTCTCTCTAGTACAAGATTGGCATCTCTTTGCTCACTGGCCAGAGCCCTGCAGATCTTCAGCTGTGGCACTATTGAGAAAAAAGTACTTGGAATCAGGGTAATCTTCAAAATTGACTAGTGTCAAGACTCTGAACTTGATCCAGTTTTCTTCTCATACATAAGTAAAAAAAAAAAAAGAAAAAAAATGAACTTCAGCATTAAAAGATAACAGTTATAACTACATTGGATCATAATTATGATTGCTACTTTTAAAGGCATACAAAAATGCTGAGTTGATTGGCAAAATACTAATGTTAGATGTAATTCTGTGCTTATGTTTCTTTATACCATCTAGTTTTATCGAAACATAATTATTCCCGTAAAGAATTTCTTTTTGCTTGATATTTTTCTTCTCTTTTACAGGAATTTATTTTATCAGAAGATTATAACAAGATGACTCCTGTGAAAAACTATCAAGGTAGGAATGAGAGAGTGGTGTTTTTACCTAGACTTTGAAATGTTTCTTGATGGCTTCACTTTACAATATTCATGGGGAACAAAACAAAGCAATCCTTTGAGGTGAATATTGTCCTAGTCTTTAGGTTCCTCAAAAAATTAAAAATAGATCTACCCTATGACCCAGCAATAGCACTGCTAGGAATTTACCCAAGGGATACAGGAGTGCTGATGCATAGGGGCACTTGTACCCCCATGTTTATAGCAGCACTTGCAACAATAACCAAATTATAGAAAGACCCTAAATGTCCATCAGCTGATGAATGGATAAAGAAACTGTGGTTTATATACACAATGGAATTCTACGTGGCAAGAGAAAGAATGAAATACGGCCTTTTGTAGCAACGTGGATGGAACTGGAGAGTGTTATGCTAAGTGAAATAAGTCATACAGAGAAAGACAGATACCATATGTTTTCACTCTTATGTGGATCCTGAGAAACTTAACAGAAGACCATGGGGGAGGGGAAGGGGAAAAACAAAGAGAGGGAGGGGGGCAAACCATAAGAGACTCTTTAAAACACTGAGAATAAACTGAGGGTTGATGGGGGGTGGGAGGGAGGGGAAAGTGGGTGATGGGCATTGAGGAGGGCACCTGTTGGGATGAGCACTGGGTGTTGTATGGAAACCAATCTGACAATAAATTTCATATTAAGAAAGAAGGAAAGGAAGGAAGGAAGGAAGGAAGGAAGGAAGGAAGGAAGGAAGGAAGAAAAGAAAGAAAGAAAGAGAAAGAAAGAAAGGCCTAATGAAGTTGAATGACTTGAATGACTTGGCCTATGGTCCTATAGCTGTTAAAGTGCAGAGCCAGACCAGGTCATTGTGATTCCAGAACCCCCAGCCTTTGTCCTTTGTCTCTACTACACCACACTGCTGCAAAGCAGTGCAGCAGCATGGAGAGTGGGGCCAGTGTCAGGAGTGAGCTGTTTCACATGGGACTCATTTCTTCTTTGGCTAAATATTTTTAAAGGCTTAGAGGGTTCATGTTGTCTAAGGGGAAGGAATTATGGTTTTATCGTGTCTTCAACATTGGCAGTATACCATAGGCTATGGCCAGAATATGGATCAGGAGCCATTTTCAGTAATGATTTATTTATCCAGACCAATAGTGTCATGGGATCAGAACATTAGAGGTGGATCTTTTAACACTTAGAGGTTATTTCATCCACACTTCTTGACTTCATTCATCCTGCATGATCATCCAGCCTCTCTTTTGATACCTCCAGAGACATACCTAGCAACCTGTCCTGATTTTATAAAATTCTAAGCGTTAAGTTCCTTATTTCTAGATTTTGAGCCAAAATTCATTTCCCTATGGATTTAGTCTTTAATTTTTTTTCACATAGCACTTACCAAGTATTCACTGAATACCTAATGTGTTCCAGTAACTGAGGATTTTAATAGTGAATAAGACATGTATAGTACCTGCCTACAAGCGTACCCTCGTCCCCTCCTCTCCTCCTTTTATCCCTTCTCTTTTTTAGCCTAAACATTTTGCATTCTCCTTTACATGGCCTGAATTTTTGTTCTTGAAAAAAGTTTTTTAGTTCTCTTGGTCATAGTTGTCTTGGGATATCATATTGTACCTTTGGGACCATTTAAAATGTGACACATTGTGGTAGGCAGCCTTTAAGATGGTTCCTAATGATCCTTGTCTCCTGGTATTCATGCCCTTGAGCATAGACTCCCCTTGAGCGTAGACTGGACCTGAAATATGGCAAATGATAGATATCACTTCTAATATTAGGTGACAAAGAGACTAGTCCTTCTTGCTTGCCTTCTCCTGCTCTTGCTGGTTCTCGTGGAAGCCAGTTGCCATCTTGTGAGCTACTTTTTGGAGAAGTCTATGTGGTAAGGAACTAAGGGAGGCCACATCAACAGCTGGTAAGGAACTGAAGCCTTTAGTTAGTTCAGCAGCCTGTGAGGAACTGAATCCTGTAGACACTTATATGAGAGAGCTTGGAAGCAGGTCCTCCCTCTGTCAGTCTTTCAGATGAGACTGTAGCCCCATCCCATACCTTGATGTTATCCTGTGAGACATGTTTTAGCAGAGGTAGTACCAAGCTAGGCTGCACCAAGATTTCTGATCCACAGAAACTCCGAGATAAGAAATGTCTACTGTGTTAACCCACTAACTTTTGGTGTAATTTGTTACACAATACATACATACCAATACATACAGATAACCAATACATACATGTAATGTGATAACCACAAAATGGTATTTCCTTGCTGTCCCGGTCCTGTTCTACTATAAAGGGTGAACTTTCTGATAGTCACTTTACACTGTGGGCTTTTGTGGAGCAGCTCAAATTCTTTAATGGTTCTCACTTCCGTTGTTACTAGGCTACATCGCCTGTACTTGTGAAGCTATTGCTTTTTTGGGGAGGGGGGGAGGGAGTAGTTTTGTTTTGTTTTTAGCCTAAATGCTGGACTTCACATTCTGTTATTCATCATCTCATTTTATTTAGTCCATCATCTCAGCTTATCAAGATATTTTGAAATCCCAGTTGTCATTAAATCTTTTTTTAATGTAATGCTAAGCCCGTGAGAGAAACAAGAGGGAAAGTCCCACGTACCAGAAGCAAAGAAAAGAACTAAAACTCAAAGTGATAGTATACTGTACCTGACATGCAGCTGTCTTGGGGAGAAAAATAGAACTTCTAATAGCTTGAAGCTTTTGTATGAACATTCACTTAGGGATGGAAGAGAAGGCCTAGGGCTTGAGTGAGATGGGAAATTGCAACTGATATTTACATATAAAATGATATATAGAGAGGGGGAAAAGGCTTCCGGATAAATGAAAATTGCAACCTAAAATTTTGGAGTTAGAGTACAAATTTAAATCATACATGTAGGGCTAGAGGCAGCCTTAAGAATTTAACATAAAAATTGGTCCTGAGCCGACGGTGTCCTTGTGATACCTGCTAGAAATAAATTCAAAAGCTCTCTTCAGCAAGACAAGTCACACAAAGATCCTGCAGCAAAAACAAGCCCTGCTTAAGATATGTTCATAATAATAAAAATAAAATAACAGTTAAATAACAGTTATTAACAAATAAAAGTTAAAATCCACTATGAGTAAATATTAACAGATATCAAAAGGGAGGTGAACTATAATTTTTTCAGGCATAAAAAAACAGAGAGAACTCACAGACCTGCACTAAAAGGAAGTCCTTCAAGAGGGAAGAAAATGATGCCAAAGGAAAATAGGGAATGAAGAACACACAAAAGAATGAAGAGCACCAAGCAGATCACTATGAGAGTTTTTCCTATTATTTACAGCTTGTCAAAAGATGACTTACTGTTAAGTAAAAATAATAACAAAGTAGCATGAGGATCATAACATGTGAAATTAAAATGTTTGACAACAGTAACACAAAAACCAAGAAGTGGGGAGAAATGGAAGTATACTATTGTAAGATTCTTATACTACACATGAGGTGATATAGAATCACTTGAAGGAAGACTGAAAGTTAAAGATGTATACTGCTGGCCCTAAAGCAACCATAAAATAACAAATCAGAAAGTTACGACTAATAAGGCGACCAAGGAGATAAAATGGAATCATAAAAATCATTCTCAGTTCTCATTCTCATTCCCCTCCCTCCCCCCAAGAAAAGGAAGAAAAAGGAAGAAGAACATATGGGAAAATAGAAAACAAATAGCAAAGTGATAGAGTTAAACCTAACAGTTCTCAATACTCATATTAAACGTGTGTGGTCTAAGGCCAATTAAAAGGCAGAGGCTGTCAGATTGAGTGAAAAAAAGAGACCCTAAATATATACCACCTAGGAGAAATGCACTTTAAATATAAAGACCTAAAGAAGTTACAAATAAAAGGATAGCAAAATATATACCATGCAAAGACTAGTCAAAAGAAGGTTGGAGTGCCTATGTCAATATTAGTCGAAGTAGACTTAGAAGAATATTACGAGGGATAAAAGATTGTATTACCAGAGGTTATTTCAAAATGACTAAGGGGTTAGTCCATCAGGAGGACATAACAATCCTAAATGTTTATGCACTTAATAAACATAGCTTTGAAATACATGAAGCAAAATCTGATGAAACTTCAAGAAGAGAAATAGACACATTCTCAGTTGTACTCAGAAATTTGAATATTCCTCTCAATAATTGATTGAATAGATCAATAATTGACAGAATAAGTAGGCAGAAAATCAATAAGGTATAAAAGGTTTGAACAGTACACAGCCAAATTACTCTCATGGATATCTGTAGAACATTCCATTCACCTAGAACAGAAGATACATTATTTTCAACTGCGTACAGAACATTTATCAAGGTAGACTACATTCTGGGCCATAAAATGAGTCTCAATAAATTTGGGAGAATTCAGGTCATGCAAGATGAGTTCTCTGATCAAAATGGTATTGAAGCAGGAGTCAATAACAGAAATATCTTTGGGAAATCCCCAAATATTAGGAAGCTAAATAACCATGGGTCATCTAAAATAATCCATGGATCAAAGAAGAAATCGGAATGGAAGCAACATATCAAAATTTATGGGATGCTGCTAAAGCAGCCCTTAAGGGGAAATTTATAGCACTAAACATCTATGTTAGAAGAGAAGAAAGGTCTCAAATCAGTGACCTTAGTTTCTGTATCAAGAAACCAGAAAGAGAACAAATGGAAACATAAGCTATGCAGAAGATCATAGCAGAAGTTCATGAAATGGAAAACAGAAAATAGAGAAATATCAATAACACCAAAAGCTATTGTTTTTGCTTGTTTGTTGAGATGAATATAAGTGACAAACCTCTAGCCAGACTTACCAGAAGAAAAAAAAAAAGAGAGAGAAGATGCAAGTTACCAATATCAGGAATAAGGGAAGTGAAACTATTAGAGATTGTAGGAATATTTAAGGTTAATAATGAATATTATGAACAACTTTATGCTAATAAATTTGACAACTTAAATGAACAAATCTTTGAAAGGTAAAAATGACACAAGTTCCCTCAAGAAGAAATATAAAACCCTAATAGCCCTATATCTACTAAAAAATCTACTTTATAATTAAAACCTTCCCACAGAGAAAACCCTAGGCTTTTTTTTTTTTTTTAACCAAACATTTAAGAAAGAAACAATACAAACTCTGCACAAACTTTCAGAGAAAGACTTTCCAACTGATTTTTGAAATCAGCATTACATGATACTAAAACTAGACAAAGACAGTACAAGAAAAGAAATATACAGGCTGGTGTTCTCCATGAAAACAGATGCAAAACATCTAAATAAAATTTTAGCAAATCAAATTCAACAGTATAGGATAGTACATCATGACCAAGTGAGGATTATTCCAGTTTATATCCAGAAGAAATAGAAGCAGGAATTCAAACATTTGCATACCATTGTGCATAACAGTATGATTTACAACAGCTAAAAAGTGGAAACAGACTAAATGGCCATGAATGGTGAATGGATAAACAAAATGTGGTATATCAGTAAGATGAACTATTATTTGGCCACAAAAAAGGATTGAAGTACTGATAAATGTACAACGTGGATGAACCTTGAAAACATGCTAAGTAAAAGAAACTAGATACAAAGGACCACACTTTTTGAACGCAATTATATGAAGTGTCAAAAATAGAGGAATCCATTGAGACAGAGAGTAATTAGTGGTTGCCAGGGATAGGGGGTAGGGGAAAGGGGAGTTGGGGGTTTGGGTTTCTTTTGGGGGTGATGGACACATTCTATAAATAGAACATTTTTTCATGATGATTGTACAACATTGTGAATATACCGGAAACCACTGAATATTATATACTCTAAAATGGCTTAAATGATGAATTTTACCTCAACAAACATTAAAAGAAAAAAAAGCAGTGATACCAAAACCAAAGACAGTACAAGAAGGGAAAACTATAGACCAGTATCTCTCATGAACTTAGATGTTAAAATCCTTTTAAGAATTCTAGCAAATCCAACAATAGTTAGAAAGAATTACATACCCATGACCAAGGGGATATATTCTAGATATGCAAAGCTGGTTTAACATTTGAAAATTAGTGTAATCCATCACATCAAAAGTCTAAAGAAGTAAAATGATATGACCATATCAATTGGTGCAGACAAAGCATTTGATAAACCCTGGCACTCATTCACGATAAAAACTCTGAGCAAACTACGAGTAGAGGCAAACCTCCTCACCCCGATAAAGAAGCGTCTACAAAGACCTACAGCTAACAGTGTACTTAATCATGAGAAACGAGATGCTTTCTCCCTATGATCAAGATCAAGGCAAGGATGTGGTCTCTCAGCATTCCTATTCAAAAAGTATAACTGGACGTCAAGCCCAGGTTTCTGAAGCTTAGTAATATGTATGTACCTTTGAAGGATTTCTTTTTGAATGAAAGAATTCTGTCACCTTAGAAGGAATATGTGCTCTGAGTTTTGGGGTTTGTTTTGTGTTTGGTGTTTTCAGTAGACCTAGGCAGTCTGAAAGAGAGAGAGAGAGAATCAACTATGGCAGAGGGCTGATGGTTTTAGCCTTAGTTTCATCACTCGTTGGTTGCACAGATTTGAGCAAGTGACTTGACCTTTTTGAACCTCTGTCTCCTCCTCTCACATAATGGCAGCCCAGAGGTTTTAAAGCCCCTTGTCTTCTGGGCTGCTGTCATCTCCTTGGGCTTAGAAAGGGATGAGAAAAAGGGACACTCACTGGGGGCCACTTTCTCCCTGAAATAGACTTGTGAAACTTGGGCCATTAGAAAGTTCATTTTTATTCTATCATTGGTGGACCTTGATTTAGACATCTGATGACAAGATCTTCAGGAGTTTCTCCAAGAAGTCATACCTTTTAAGTTAGAGACAACATTTTGATCTCGAGGGTGGCTGATACTCTGACAGGCAGGTATTTAGTGTAGAGAAGTCATAGGGTTATTGCCTCTGTACCCCTGCCATGCCCTGTTAAATTCTCTATGTTTTAAGTATTGGATTTAAAAATACCAGGCATTTGGTGGAATGGCTGTCCTGTGGGTACTCTTTGTGGTAGCCATTGGTTTGGTGGCCATTCTGAAAGGGTCATCCGGCCAAGGCCAGGTTATGTCTGTAAAATGGGGAAACCACCCACCTTTGTAGGATCATTTCAGAGACTAAATGAAAGAATATACAGTAAAACCTTAGTTTGTGAGCATAGTTCGTTCCGGAAACATGCTTGTAATCCAAAGCACTTGTATATTCAAAGTGAATTTTCCCATAGGAAGTAATAGAAACTCAGATGATTTGTTCCACATCCAAAAATAATCATATAAAATGATTACAGTCCTGTAACATAATACAAAATAATAAAGCAAATACAAAATACAAAGAAAAACAAACAAATTAACCCACACTTATCTTTGAAAACCTTTGTGGCTGGTGTGAGGGAGACGAGAGAGGAGGGTTATTGTGTAGGACAACTTTCACCATCACTAATGGAATCACTCCTGTCTATTGGCTCAATGGAATCTTCTTTTTGTGCAACTTTAACAAGGAACCTATCCAATGACACTTGATTTTGCCTCCTTTTGAGGATTTCACGGAAATGTGACATTGCATTGTCATTAAAAAGATTCATCTCTCGTACTGCCTTATTTGGGTGGTGCTTTTCTACAAAATTTTGCACTGTTTTCCACATTTTACACATCTCCCTAGTCTCTTTTGAAGTGAGGGATTCCTCTATTTTTTTCTCCTTCTCTTCTGCAGATGAGATGCAGATGTAAACTTATAAATTTTTTCAGTCTCAGCCACTCGCATACCTTGTTCACACTTCTTGATGATTTCCTTCTTAACTTCTACCATAATCATCTCCTTCTTACCGCTTTTCTTTTCAACCTTTTTCTGCATGGGGGCCATTGTATATGCTCACATGGATGTTGACTACAGTACAGTATTAATAAACTCTCGTCATATACTGTATTTAATGTGACTGGCAATAAGGCAGCAGAAGGAAGGGTCTATATCTGCAGGCAGCCTGACCTAGAATGAAGCAAAGCATTCCTAAGGCTACTCTTATATGTAACCTTAGCAAAGGACTATCCACAGGTGCTTTGAAGTGACAAAAAAAAAAGTACCAGTTGTGGGCACCTTCCAGAATTCTAAAAAATCACTGATTTCTGCCAAACAATGGGGCCTGAGACTGAGCATCCATGCATGGGAGATGACCACCCACAATCTCTAAGCGAGAGAGACAGAGACAGAGAGAGAGAGAGAGAGAGAGAGAGAGAGAGAGAGAGAGAAGAACCACTAAGAACCATTGGCTCAGTTGTGATCACGGGGTGTTTAGCATCACATACTACTTGTATTGCAAGGCATCGCTTGTTTATCAAGTTAAAATTTATTAGAAACGTTTGCTTGTCTTGCAGAACACTTGCAGCACAAGTTACTCGCAATCCAAGGTTTTACTGTATTTAAGCGTTTGGCATTTGTTAGTAACTCAGAAATTGGCAGGTCGTACTGTTCTTGCCAATAGAGCTGCATTGATCCATCCATACTAACTTTATTTTCATGATCGAAATGGAAAACTGATGTTTTCTCCATCACGTCATCACTTTCGTGATGGGTCTGCGCTTGCCCACCAGACTGCCGGCTCCTGGGCACAGAGCCTAGGGTGGTCCGGGTTCCCGGATATCAATCTTTGGTTATTCCAGTCAGTTCTGTTCAGTGGCCATGGACCCCCTCTACCTCACCCTCTGGAATTGTATAAGAAGAAAGCAAATTTTTATTGATTTTATTCAATAATTGAGAAGCCGTGAGACCTTGGCCAAACTACTCAACTTCGTTGTGCCTCAGTTTACCCACATGTAAAATAGGGGGATGGAGTAGATGACATGAACAGTTGCTTCTAACTGTGATGCAGTTATTCTGTGGCGGTGTTGCCTCTGTATAATGAGCAATCCTGGGAGATTTGCCCTCATTATCACATGTATGTGTACTTTGACATCAGGGATATTTCATTCTCTTTTACATGGCACTTGGGAATAATTCTGTCCTCCTTTCCAGCATTTGATTTCTTATAGAAAATTCATCTAGAACTTTGTTGTGGGTTTAAGAAGCCATACTTCATCAAAAGGAGAACAGTAATGTTCTTTACTTTTTTTAAGCTTACATAAACTCACCCTGGTGACAAGAACATCATTGCTAACACGTTCTATTGTTTTGTGGTCACATTGTGCCACTTTCTGGCATTCTCCAGCTAAGCAGCCCTAACTTAATGTCTGAGACAGATGGCCCAGACCCTTTGGTAATGGGGGTCTGGGTGGTAGGAAACTTTTGGTTGGTGTAGGTAGGAACGAAAGAGAGCAACGGAAGGAAATGGATAGTTTGTACAAGACCGTCTAACAACTCAAGCATGCCCCTCCACAGTGGTGGGCCTGAGCTCCTGGTGAGAACCACCGTTCTGGTGTGTGTGCAATGGCTGTCATACTGTCCAGCCTACTCTGGGATGGGGAGAAGACAATGATGGATCTCTGTGGACCATGCTTCGTCAGTCTCCTTTATGATGCTTCATGGGTTATTTTCGTATCTCTTGGTTTTTCAGCGCATCAGAGCAGAGTGACGATGATCCTGTTCGTCCTGGAGCTGGAGTGGGTGCTGAGCACTGGGCAGGACAAGCAATTTGCCTGGCACTGCTCCGAGAGTGGGCAGCGCCTGGGAGGGTATCGAACCAGTGCCGTGGCCTCGGGCCTGCAGTATCCTTTGCTGGACAAAAATCCCTTGGTGGGACCTTAGCTGTTGACTCCTTTCTTTCATGAAAAGCTTGGGTATGTGCAACTTGAAAGTTTTGCATTTACTGCGTTGCCCTGCTGATTAAGATTCTCACTGACTTAACCATTATGCAAATCATCAAGGGTCCTCACGGAGGTGGATTAAAATGAGGTGATTTCCCTGCAAATAACAGGTCCTGCGGAGCAGGGTTGTGGAGTGACTATGACGCAGGTCTGACATCCAGACAGGACACGGTCCGGATTTAGGAGCCTCAGCTGTCAGAAAGGATTCTGGAACATGGAGATAAAACCATCACTGAAATACAGCCTTTTCCTTCTCTGCATACAGAAGTAATTTACACATAGATATTAAGGTTGTAAAGAACCACAGGATTCCTATTTATTGTTTTTAGATATTCATGGGGGAGCTACCATGCCAGGACCAGAGTGGGTTAGCTGGTATCTACACGGTAATGGTACAGACTTTATTCCAGGTACAAGACCCTTCCAGGGTATGTAGAGTGATACTAATTCTTATCTCCTGAGTCTCCAGGGCCCATGTGCTCAGTGTGAGTACCTGTAAATGCCGGGAAATCCCCATGTCTGTTCCACTGGGCTCCAGCAAGCGCGGGCTTGATGAGTCTGAAGCCTGTGTGGGTGATGCTACCATGGAAGGAGTAAAGGGCCCCCGGCTTCTTAGTTTAAAAAGCAAAGCATCACTCTCCACCCTGTGACGAGTGAGGAGATAGATGGAAACAGATCACTTGTCAGCAAAAGCAGGAAGAAATAGTAAGACTTACTCTCAGATGTTCATCTCGTATTTATAAAATGCCTGGTCCGTGATTCTCAACAGTCTCACAGAGTAGTTTCTGTCTCCTCACAGACGTGCCTCAGTAGCTGTATTTGTGTGTGTGTGTGTATGTGTGTGTGTCAGCTAATGTCACTCCTGTTTTTCTCTCTGATTTGCCTCACTGGAAGAGCAAGATGAAGAAACTAAGAATGGCCATGGAGGAAGGTTGTAAATGTGGCAGGTCACCAAGCAGGCCAGAAACAAGGGTGATAAGGAACAGAAGGCAGGATCAACTCATCTTCGAGAGGGTGGTCCCACCTGTTAAGGAAAGAAAGTCTGAAGTTTGCTTTCTAAAGGCCAGTTGAGACGAGCATAATGCTTGAATTGAAATACGTGCACTCTTATGTCAGTAGATTTCTTACAGTGTTCGAATTGGAAAGGTCCTTAGAGGTCATCCTGGCCAACTCCTGGTTTTACAGGTGAGCCGGCTGAAGCCCAGAAAGGGTCACATGCCTTATCTGCAGACACCTGGCTAGTATGTCAGAAAATCACCAGACTGTGAGGCTTCTGCCTTAGGCTGCTGTTTTGTTTTGTTTCTTCCCATCATACATTTGAGAACAGAATGAATAGCATCAGTGTGATTTGTTCTTAATATGCTGACTTCGGGACACCTGGGTGGCTCAGTCGGTTAAGCGTCCGACTTCAGCTCAGGTCATGATCTCATGGTTCATGGGTTCAAGCCCCACATTGGGCTCTGTGCTGACAGCTCAGAGCCTGGAGCCTGCTTTGGATTCTGTGTCTCCCTCTCTCTCAGCCTCTCTCTCTCTCAAAAATAAAATAAACATTAAAAAGAAATCTCTTTAAAAAAAAATGCTGGCTTCTATCTCACTAGCCCAGCCTAGAGATACATCTTCTATATCACTTAACCAAGCCAAAAAATATAGAAAAAGTACAGATCTTGCCCTTAGGAAGTTGATTTTTTAAACTATTTGGAATTGAAAAACAAGACACAAATGCCCAGAATTAAAAGTCTCCTGACTGTGGCAGTCTTGGACTCTTCTCTTCAGGCATCTCCAGAAGCCATCCTCATTTTTCAGCTGTTTCCTTTAGCCACACCATGTGGTTTACTAAGCAAAAAACAAAACAAAACAAACACACATATGATTTGATATCAGAAGACTTTGTATGTGTGTAAAAGCCTCTGGGTTCATTTCCCGAGGTAAATGACCATCTTGTTCAATCTTGCAGGTAGAGAGGAAATGCAGTACTACAGACAGACAGGTTCTTCCAGAAGATTCCCTCACCTCCACAGCTCTGCCTCGCTAGCTCCAATTTTGGAGCCACGGTGCCCGCCCTTGTTCCTGGGAACACATACATCCCTGAGATTTTTCCAGTGCTGCTCACTGATGGCCTAAACAGCACTGCTTTTGCCAAAGGTCTCCTATAGGAAACTTGTGACTTTCCCAAGGCTGAAGGGTTTTTTCTAGGAGCTGCCTTGTGTACAGATTGTTAACAGTGTTAACATGCTCATACAGTGTTGGAGTTCACATTAAAATCCAGTTTTTAAACACATTTTTTTCATGGGAACCCTCCACCCCACCTCTTCCCTCTTCTTTCTTCCACCTTCCATACTTACAGTTTCTGAAGGGAAGGAAAGAGATCTGCTGAAACACCATAGAATGTTCGGAATAGTATCAGTACCCTGATTTCTCTGCCTCGTGGACCCCGGTGGCATATATAAGAAACTTCCCCAAAGTAACCTGTCTCCTAATTTTCACCTCAAAAAGTCACTTATCCAAGTCAGCAAGTGATAGAAGTCACGTTGAATTCAGCCTTTTCTCTCTTCTTTCAGGCCTCATAGGGGAGATGTAATCGTGCAGTGAAAATAACCAAAATTCAAATTGAGAAATAAAGGAAGACAGACTGATGGCTCAAAAATTGAATGATCAGTTTCTGAATAACCTCAAATTTTTGGTTTCTTTGGCTAGAGATCTGAAGCTTCAAATATTAAGTGAGGTATAATACTAACAAGAATCAAAAGGAAGAGAGGAGAGAGGAAAGGAGAGGAAAAAGAAGAAAATATCTTACAGTTGCAGTCCCTGAGAGTTTTATAGTGCTTCTATATAACGTTACTTTGCTCACTCTCAAAACAATTAGAAGTAAAAACAAAAAGACTGAATTCTCAATTTTCACAGTGTAGAAACCAAGGCTCAGAAAGGTTAAGGACTTTCTCTAGGGGTGCCTGGGTGGCTCAGTTGGTTAAGCTTCTGACTTCAACTTCAGCTCAGGTCACGATCTCATGGTTTGTGAGTTCGAGCCCCACGTCAGTCTCTGCACTGACGGTGTATGGAGATTGTTTCAGATCCTCACTCTCTCTAGCTCTCTTCCCCTCCCCCAGCTTGTGTTCTCTCTTTCTCTCGAAAATAAATAAACATTTTTTAAAAATTAAAAAAAAAAAAGGAAGAAAGGCTAAGGGACATTCTCCAGGTCATGTAACTGTTACCTGGAAGGACCAGGAGTAGAACTTGGGTGTTAGAACTCGGCTAGCCCTCTGCACTACTAAATAACGATGGAATGGAGGTATTTCCCAAAGGTCACATGGCAGGTTGATGTTAGGAAATAGAACCGTTTTCCTTCCACCCTTCCCTTGCTGGTATTTAAATTTGTGAATACTTTATCTGGCCTTGCCTTTCAGTCTTGTCATTTGACCATGTTTGATCACATTTATCACACTTCCACAGAAATAATTCAGGTACTTTTCATTTTAAGATTTTATGCATGTTGGAGATATTTCCAAGATGTCTCCCTGTACAGTACAAGGTCTTTTCACCAAGTAGTCTCTTAGATCTGTTCAGGGCAAGAGTGCTGGAAGGCTGTTAAGATTATCTTGATTTTTGTATATCCTCATATCATACGTAATGCCAATCACTCTGGCTTTCAGGTTGTACTATAATTTATTTCGACCCTCTTTCAAATGGCTTTTGTTGAATTTCTTTACAAAGCATCCTATTATTTACCTGCCATCATAAAGATTGTTTTTTCATCTGGGTTCTTATAATTAAGGTAAATGTAAGGTGATCTTATTCCGTATATATCTTAGTATTGTTTTACATGTATCTGACCGCTTGTTTGGAGAGCATAACATTTCTCTGTTGTTCTTGAGCCTGAGGGAATTTGTGATGCCTTGTTCTTCACTTTTAAAACAAGTGTTTTATTATGAAAATTTTCAAAACGTGTACCAACTGGGAGGAGAGAATATCATGGAAACTCACGTATTCATCAGATCCGGTGTTGATTCTTCTATCATTTTGGCTTTCTCTCCCTTTTTGCTGGAGTGTTTTAAAACAAATTGCAGACCGTATGTCATTTCATCCTTAGGTACTTCATTGTACCCCGCTTTAAAAATGTGGAATTTGGGGGCTGCAGGAGAAGATGGCGGTCTCCACAGGAGTTAAAGTTCCTCGTAATTTTCGCTTGTTGGAAGAACTTGAAGAAGGACAAAAAGGAGTAGGCGATGGTACGGTTAGCTGGGGCCTTGAAGATGATGAAGGTATGACACTTACAAGGTGGACAGGCATGATTATTGGGCCACCAAGGACAAATTATGAAAACAGAATATATAGCCTGAAAGTGGAATGTGGGCCTAAATACCCAGAAGCTCCTCCATCAGTTAGATTTGTAACCAAAATTAATATGAATGGAATGAATAATTCCAGTGGAATGGTGGATGCACGGAGCATACCAGTGTTAGCAAAATGGCAAAACTCATATAGCATTAAAGTTGTACTTCAAGAGCTAAGACGTCTAATGATGTCCAAAGAAAATATGAAGCTTCCACAGCCACCAGAAGGACAAACATACAACAATTTTAGTGGATCTCAAACTTGTCTTAAATCAACAGCCTTCTACTCATGTTAATGTCTTGATTAAATATCACAATGCAAAATACCCACACATTAAGTAAAAGAATTCCAGCTGGTAAACATGACCTGGACATTTGTAAGAATATATTTAATATATGTACACCATTATGTTTTCAGCTTACAGGAGGAAAAATGCAGCACCATTTTTTTTCTCTTGTTAAGGCACTGTCATTTAAGCATAAACCTGGAGTACTCAAAATAGAATTCAGGTTTACAAGATGAAAGCATGGAGAGAAGAGTCAGATGCTGTGGAAGCATGTGTGTTTCTGAAAAGTAAAAAAATCTCAAGAAGGAAAAACAGAAATGGCATGCTTTATCCATCTTGCTTAGCGAAAGAGCTTCAAGTTGAAATTGTCTAAAGTAGCAGGTACAATGAATCTTGTCACAAATTGTGTTAATTTTTGAAGCGGTGTGGGTGCTGACTACTAGTAGTATCAAAAATATGTTCAGGATTGTTTTGATACCTGTATTTATGATAAAAAAATGTCGTGGGGGAGGCCGATGAGTATCTGTTAAAAGCCGTTCCTGTGTGTTACATGTAACAGACATGGTAAATATTTGTTTACAGTCTTTGTTTGACAAACCATGCATTTAAGTGAAATCAACAAAAAAAGGAAATAGGTGTATGGATATGTGATTTTGAGATTAAAGTTAGTCTTAAAATGTAAATAAAATGTGGAACGTGTCCTCAGGTAAAAAAAAAAAATGTGGAATTTTTCCGTAATCACAATGCTGTTACTACTCCTAAAAATTTATAACTACTACTTGACATTGTAGAATAATCCATTTTCATATTTCACTTACTGTTTCATAAATGGCTTTTTGCAGTGGATTAGTTTAAAATCGGGTCCAGACAAAGTTCACATGTTGGCTGTGGTTTTCATATCCTAAATCTCTCAATCTAGGGCAGTGATCTCCTCCCTTCACTTTTTTTTTTTTTTTTTTTTTTTTTTGATGCCACTGTGACTTGTTGGAGTACGGAGCCTGTGTTCCTGTAGACAGCCCCGCATTCTAAAGTGGCCTCTGGTGCCTCGTGATGTCATTTCCCTTGTTCTCCTATCTGTGTGTCTCCCATATTTTTCTGTAAACTGAGACCCGCCTCTAAAATATTGACTCAGTTCAGATTCAGCTCCTGCTAAGAACACTTGGTCCTTGTGCTGTCTGGTTCGTGTTGCTTCACAGCAGGAAGCCCATAGCACAGGGTTGTCACCCTTCCAGTGATGCCAAGTTGATCAGTGATTCAGGTGGTGACCGCCAGGTCCCTGCGGCTCGCACCAGCCTTTCATTCAGTGGTTTTACCAGTTGCTGATCTTCGCCTGGACCAGACCTTTCATTAGGGCTGCAAAGTGGCGATTTTTGTAATCCTATAATTTTTTCCACGTGTATTTGTTGGAATTCTTCTATAAAGTACAACTTGCAGGGCGTCTGAGTGGCTCAGTCGGTTAAGTGTCTGACTTTTTAAAAAAAATTAATTATTTTGAGAGAGAGTGAGAGCAGGGGAGGGGCATAGATAGAGGAAAAGAGAGAATCTCAAGCAGGCTCTGCACTGTTAGTGCAGAGCCCAATGCAGGGCTCGAACTCACGAACCGAACCGTGAGACCATGACCTCAGCCGAAATCGATAGTTGGATGCTTAACCAACTGAGCCACCCAGGCGCCCCAAGCGCCTGACTCGTGATTCTGGCTCAGGTCGTGGTATCCCGGTTCATGAGATCGAGCCCCGCATCTGCTTGGTATTCTCTCTCCTCTCTGTCTGCCCCTCCCTCCCACATGTGCTTGAGCTCTCTCCCCCTCCCCCAAAATAAGTGTATATACATTAAAAAAGATAAGTAAAATAGAACTTTGCCTCATTAGCTAGGGCTAGTTGCTTACCCTAAGATACAATTAATATGGAAAAAGCAACAAATTCGTAATTGCTTCTCTTTAATTGCTCATTTTCAGAGGAGAGAGTCAGTGCCCAGGTTACCTCCAATAGGTGTCTTTTTTTTTTTTTTGAGCATTATTATAAACTCTTAAGGTTTTTAAAAATAATATATTCAGTCCATTTCAATAACTTGCCTTCTTCGATGCGAATGTTAATCTATCTTTGGCCAGTAAGAGCCCCATCATATTGGCTCCAGCGTCTTTTGATACAGGTCTACTTGCCTTTGGTGGCTTCCTTTTTTGGCACAGCATGTCTTAAGCTCTTCTTGTACCTTCTTGTCCCAGTCCTGAATCAGCCATTTCTTTTAGTGAGGAATAGGACTCAGAGATAACTAGGAAATGTATGTGTGTGTATTCTTGAAAAGAAAGTGAATCGTCAGTTCATATAATGATTCTAATCCAGATGTAGCCTTATAAGGTTTTTACCTCACTTTTGTACTTGATTCTTTTATCTTGGACTGAAAATTTTCGTTCCTAAAACATGAACTTGTTTTTGCTTTATCCAATGGTATATTTTTAAGCTGTTTCAAAATACTAACTATAGAAGTATTATAGTTACAAGAGAACTGAGTGAGATTTTAGACTTATTTGCAGTTTTCTTTGTCTTTGGAGTACATTCCCCCCAAGGATGTAAAGTTGAAATGCTGTGTTTTAAAGTCACTTGAAGTAATTCTGTTAACTGTGGTTATGTCACCAACTTGATAGTTAGATTCCTTCATTTATGCTTTGTCATCAATATGGGGGGTTTTTTCTTTTAATCTTATGCATATTTTTAATATGTGAAATAATGACTTGATTCCAGAATGCAAGCTATGATGAGAGAAGACTCACCACCAGCCCTGTCTCCTCACCTTGTTCCTCCCTCCTCCATAGGCAGCCATGTGTGTCAGATCTTGATTTGTCCTTCCAGAGCTTCCTTTTGTGAAATAAGCACGCGCACGCACACACACACACACACACACACACACAACACACACATATATTTCTATTTCTCTCCCTTTCTTACACAAAGATAATGTAGCTTATAAACTCTTACATGCCGTGGCTTTTCTTCCCCCACTTAATAATGTATCCCAGAAATTCCTCCATGTCTGTTTGCTTATGGTATGGAGATCTTTTTTTCCCCTAGCTGGATAGGACTCTATCACTTGCTTATATCATAGTTCAGTAAATCCCCTTTTGATGGAATTTTTTGTTGTTTTCAAACTTTAGCTGTTAAAATAACGTGGAGTGAATAACCTGAGGCATGCATTTTGTACTTTGGCCCGAGTGTATCTCTGGGATAGATCTCTAGAAGGAGGGTTGAGTGGTTTTATCAACCCAGGAAGCTCACTAGAGACTCAGCGCCTTAGGTTTTTACTAGAGACTAGTCACGTAGGCAGCCTCTTTCTGACATGTACCAAAATTACAGACTGAAAAGGAAAGCAGGCATTTGGCAAAAACCGTATCATTTGCACGGTTCAGGCACAGTGAACCACTCTTGTCTGTTAATGGTGGGACCCCCCTGAAAACCAGTTGCCAGATACCTTGCCAGCCTTGTGAGCAGCCTTTCAGAGGCTGGCAGTCAGGCCTCTCTTGCACAGCCCCGTTTTCATTTTCATGTCTTCTGGAACTATGTGTTCATATATTTTGCCCGCTTTCCTATTAGGTTTGTGGTTTGTTCTTTTTATGTTAGAGATTTGGGCCTTTTGTGACATAAGTTGCAAATATTTTTTCCAGCTTGTCTTTTGGCTTTGCTAATGGTGTTTGTTTTGTTATTTGTGTTTTTGAGCAGTAGCTTTTCCCACTCCAAGGTTAGAAAGGAGCTCTCTCATCTCGAACTTACATTTTTCATTTTTTATATTTAGATCCTTCATCCATTTGCAGTTTATCCTGATACGGAATGTGAACTACGGATCCTGTTTTGTTTTCCAAATGACTATCCAGTTTATGTCAACGCTTTTGTTTTTTGTTTTTTTTAACCCATCTGTTCCTTATTCCTTGAAGAGCCACCCTTATCAGACATGTACTACATTTCTGTATACTTTGGGGTCTATTTCTAGACTTGCCATTTTGTTCCATGGGTCTGTTTGTCTATTTATGCATCAATACCACGCTTGCACTTAAAAAGACTGTGTAACGTGTTCTAATACGTGGTAGGGCTAATCTCCCCTATCACATACCGTATTGCTTTTATTTTTAGAATATTCCTGGCATTTCTTGTTTATTTATTTTTTATATGAACTTAAACTTCCCTAGTTCTAGGGAAAAAAAGCTTATGTTGATATTTCTATAGAGATTATATTAAGTTTGCAAATTCATATTGTGAGAAATGACATGTTTATCGTGTTAAGTCTTACTGTCCAATAATACTGTGTCTTTCACTCTGTTATGCCTGCTTTTGTATCTTTCAGCATTATGTCCAAGCTTTGTTCATATGGGATTTGCACGTTTCTTGATTTGTTTGGTTATTTATTTATTTTTGTAAATCCCTCCATTCAATTTTGAGAAATGATCCTTAATGCTTACATGATAGATTTGACGTTGAAACCCGGCATGTGTTTATTGGTGACCAGTCGGGACAAGTAACCATCCTCAAACTGGAGCAAGACAACTGCACCCTGGTCACAACGTTCAGAGGACATACAGGTGGGATTGAAAGCAAAATCTCCATGTGCCTGCTCTCACAGTGACCTATCTATCACCTGCTGCGTGTTCTGGCCTTCAGATGCTGTGTTGTCAAAGTGACAAAGTATAGCATGCACACAGATACAAGGGATACGTTGAACTGATTCCACAATGGTTCAGTAAGATGTTATGTCCAAAATTTTCAACACCAGTGCAAACAAAGGAGGAACAAGTCTATTTCCAGAGTGTTGGTGAGTTGGTTCTATGTCACATCGCCCTGGAGAAAGCCAGTGTTGGCATATGCTGATGAGACATTGTTTTGAGACCATGTGGCAACTGCATAAACCTCAGGAAGGCCAAAAAGACAGCTGCCTCAGTCTGTCCTTGACCTTCTTGGAGCGAGAAGATGGTGTGCAAGACAGACATGCCCGCTTCTAAGTCCAGTAAAATAAAAAATATGGTCATTGTGGCTAGCTAGGCTGCATAAAAAGGCACGGGTTCGGTTTTAACTTCCTTCTGGGCTCTTCTCAGTGTAAAACCCAAGACTCCCTTTATTATTTCGGATTTCTTTGTTGGGGAAGGGCTCAGGATCTGTTCAGGATCATTTAAGTCAGGTAATATAAAATATCCATGCTTAGCCTTTGAAAGACTTGAATAGATGATGACGATTAGTTTTTACTGGTATTTTTAATCTGCGATGTTGACCCTGGGAAATGAGTCACTGCCTGTTTTCGTGGCTCTTAATGGGCTTTTATGTCTCCCACAGATTACCAACCCATGATTTAGTACAGAACAGGGTTCTTATTGAGTTCAGATGGCATATAAGAACAGAAGTAGGTGAATGAAGATGTAAAATGGGATAGTACCTAGATCATAAGGAATTTCCTCAAGGGGAAAAAAAAAGAATGCAGTAAAGAGGAAATTGAATCCAGGGGAAAAGAGTCATAAAAGATAATTATCTATGTTTTCTGGGAAGAAGAACACATAGAAGCATCTGCTGTGAATAGGACCCAGGTCTTTCCTGATTGTATTTCTCTTTTTAGCCACCTCCACCCTGGCTAAGCCTGGCCTGGTAGGGACCCAGAACTGTCCCACATCAGGAACCTTAAACTGCTGTGTGTCACTGCTGACTTCAGTCTCCTAATCTTTCGCTTCTCTGAACCCTTCCTCCAGCTCCCCTTACTCTTGCCCTCGTGGCCAGTCGGTCCCTGCTGGCCAGTCGCTCTTGTCCTTGTTGGCCAGTGTCTGCGCCCCATCTTCTCTCCCTTTCCAGAGGGGTGTCAGCCACTAGGCGCCCAGCGTTCTCTGGTCAGGCGCCCTCGTTCTTCCCTGAAGAACACGTCTGCCATTCACACCCTCTCCAGCCCTCCTGTGCACTCAGCCCCTGGGGCTGCTGCAAGGTCACGCTCTGAGCCCGGGGCCTTCTTCCCCACTGCACATTCAGCATTCCAGTCCAGCTGCCAGAGTCGCCTCAGTCCCTGCACACGGTCCCTTGCAGGTCCTCAGGACTCCCCTCCACTCCTCCAGACCTTCACCACTCCCCACCCCACCTGAGTCCCCTCTCCCTCCCCAGACTCCGCCTTCAAAGAAAAATAGAGGTTAGCCAATAGAGGCTTTAAAACTGTTTTCTTGCCCACCTGTGTTCCTCTCCAACAAACTTCTTCTGCCTCCTCCTTATCTCTTGCTCTCGGGGTCTCCACATCGAAAACTGTTCCCCGTGTCTCCCTTTTGACCAGCTCACCCTTCTCAATTTATTAACATGCTCAAATGCCTTGCCTTTCTGTTGGACAAACAAAACCCTCCCGACCCCGTATCCTGTTGTAGCAACGTCCGTCTTACTCTCTTAACAGCAGTGTTTCTTTTTCCTTTTTCTAAATTATGGTGAACTGTACCTCATCTAAAATTCACCATTTTAATCACTCTTAAGAATACAGCGCAGTGACGTTGAGGACATTCATATCACCACCATCCGTCCACACAACATGCCCTGTCTTGTAAAACTGAAACTCTGACCCCACCGAACGCGCACCCGTCATTGCCCCTCCCCCAGCCCCTGGCAGCCACCATCCCGCCCTTTGTCTCTGAGTTTGCCTGCTCTGGGTCCCTCGCAGAGGGGACTCGTACACTAGGCGCTGTTTGGTGACCGGCTTCTTTCACTCGGCGTCATGTCTTTCTGTTGTAGCAGAAGGCGGGGCGTCTTAAAAGAATATCTCGTTTTCCAGCCGCTTCCAGTTCTTCACCTCTCATTTCCCTTCCATCCACCTGCAGTTTGGCTCCATCTCTCGCTCCTCTGACGCTCCTGTCCCCAAGGTGTCCGGTGACCTGCTGGCTGCTGAATCCAGGGGACGTGTTTTGGACCATGTCACCATGAACCTGTCGGCAGCGCTTTACATTGTGGCCCTTCTCCTTGCCTGTGGCCGCCCTCCTTGGGCTCCTGTGACGCGTTCGCACCCGGTTTTCTTCTGCTTCTCTGGCTTGTCTTTCTCCTCTCCTTCGTGATCTTTTTTGTGAGTTCTGCCCGGACCCTGGTCTCTTTACACTCCGCGCTCTCCCTGGTTGATCTCAGCCACTACCCCCCGTCATAGACATAAAAGGTACAGTCCTTTCCTCACATTTTTTACACAGTGGGGGACGTGGGCGCTAAACAGTGGTCACAGCGCTTGGTGGCGGGGGCAGGGGGAGGCGGGCACTGGGCACTTCAAAGAACACAGAGTCGCCACGTCACTCGGACAGGAGTGCGAGTCTGTCAGGAAGGCCTTCCCGGGGGAGGTGTTGCCTGACCTAAGATCTTGGGAAGGAGTAAGCGTTGAGTTCATGAAAAAGAAGGGAGAAGGACACTCTAGGCAGAGAAAACCAGCGAAGTCCAAGGCATGGAGATTTGCGAGAGCGTGCTGTCTTGGGAACTCTAGTAACTGCCGTTGGTGGGCACACCGACTAGCAGGCGGCAGGCAGCCAGAAAGGAAGCGAGCGTCCGTTCGGATCACCGAGGCACTAGCCTGACGGCAGTGAGAAACCATAAGAGAGTTTTAGGCAAGGACATTATCCTGGTCAGAAGTTAAAAGATTGTTCTGGCAGCAGAATGGTAGGAAACTGTCCCTCAGAATGTGGCAGGACTGACGGGAAAGCCAAGAGTGGGTAGGCCGAAGGTGAAGTTCAGGTGGTGAGCTCACACTGGGTGGTTCCCAGACCTGGTTCAGGCCGAGGTGGCTTGCAGCCTGGCTCTTTGGTACTCAGCCCTTCACTGTACGGCTGGTAACTGTGCTCTGAGTTCTCCGTGGCTGCCTCCAGGCCAGAAAAGAGGTAAGTAGCTGCTGCTTACTGGTGTGTGGGGAGCCGGATGTGGCCCGTGGGTTTCCTGTCTTCCGGGTTAGTTCTAGTACAGAATGTTACCTTGGCATTATGCCTTATCTTTCTCAAAGAGTTTAGAGCATTCTCATATGACTTTACCATGAAATATCTTTGAGGACTGGATGTGGCCCAGGAAAGTTACTAACTAACATGAAGGCAAATGTTGCAGGTCACATATTCAACGTATTGTTATTATCCCTAGACAGTCGTCAGTCCATTCCGGCTACAGCACATCTCATTCATTTGTAGCCAGAGCAGGGATGTCTAAGAGATTCCATGATGATGCAAGCGTATTGTCGAGCTCTTCCTATGCAGTAAGCCCGTTCTGGGCCCTGGGAAGTCCCAAACTCAGCCAGACACAACTCTGGAAAAAAGGGTTTATATGGATTAGTTAATCTCCTCATTCCCTCACCCCCAAAACAAAGACTTTAGGATTAACCCAGATACATTGAAGAATGATCTCAGGGGTCTTATCAGTCCAGATCCAAACTCAGAAGCAGACCGTCTTTGGTCTGTAATACAGAGTTATAGCCATTCACCCATCACTCTGTATTGTAGTACAGAAAGTCATATAAAAATGTGGCGTAGTGATGGAACTGGCCTAATAGTCATACCCGGAGGCCAGCATAGCATTTACTAATCCGCGGGGACCTAGGAAACTAGTTTTATGTTCCTTTGCTCCCTCTGCTGGTTTTATTTCTGGAAGTAAGTGCCAAGTAACATAGTTCTTTGCTGTTTATGCAGAAATTAGAATGTATTTCTACCAAAAAGTCATACACTGACTTGAACACAGAGGGGAAAAATGAGATTTTAACCACTGGAAATTCATAGTATCAATACATTCGGTTTTTTTCTTTTCCTTCTAAGAATTATTTGGGTTAGTATGAACATATTGGAAATAGGAGGGGCCGAACATAAATTGCCAAAGCATACTACTTAACAAAAAATTAAATACATTGAATAAATTAAATAAATTTGTTAACTGTTAGGGGAATTATTGAAAGTAACAGTATAACTATAACCAAAATAATGAAAACATGGAGAGGCATGGTTCAGTGCCAACATGCAGGTTCAGATCGTTAAGTTGAAAACTTGATTTTCGTTTACAGTGAAGACTTCCACATCCAGCAGACACGGATTTTCATCGAGTCAGCCAAATTATTAGCTCTCTGCATGATGAGGGCTGGGGTATAGGGGTGAATCAGACAAATAATGCTTGCTTATTCAACCTCTAGTCATGGAATCCAGTCGTTAAAGCGATAAATTCAGGTAGTCCATCAGGATGTTATGAGTGCCGCAAGTACTGTGAGCCCCCAGTGCCACTCACAGCACTTGCATTGGGAGCAAATAACAAGAGGGACCCCCTATCCAGAGAGCTAAGGGGAGACTGCCGAGGAAGTCGTGTTTAAAGGATCCGTAAGGAGGGCGCCTGGGTAGCTCAGTCGCTAGGCATGACTCCGGATCAGGTCATGATCTCATGGTTCATGAGTTTGAGCCCCGCTTTGGGTGAGCTCGAACCCCACTTTGGGTGAGCTCGAATCCCGCTTCAGGTGAGCTTGAGCCCCTCATCGGGTGAGCATGAGCCCCATAGTGGGGGAACAGGAACCCTACCTTGGTTGAGCACGAGCCCTGCTTTGGGTGAAACACAAGCCCCGGGTGAGCCAGGTTCTCTCTCTCTCTCTCTCTCTCTCTCTCTCTCTCTCTCTCTCTTTCTCTGCCCCTTGCTCACTTGCCCCTCTCTCTCTCAAAAATAAAAAATGAATAAATAAAAATTTAAAGAAGTGAATAAATGATACCATAAGGAGAAAGAGTTGTCATCCAGGTGGTGAGACCATTTTAGACTCCAGGTGTGTGAAGCGCATGCAAAGCCCAGAGTGGGAAAGTGTGAACAACGTATGGAGTCGCACGGGCGGTGTGGAGAGTCAGGGGCGCAGAGTACAGGTTGAACGTGCAGGCGATATTAACAACTTTGGACAATGTTCTCAGGCAGTGGGAAACCAGTGATGAAGTAAGCAGGGTGGTAGCATGGTTTCCACTTTAGCAAATCACTGTGGCAGCAGTGGCGGTGGTTGGGTGGGGGTGAGAATGGATGTGCCAAAACCATTTGGAAGGAAGGCTAGGGTTGGAGTCCCACCTACCTGTTTGGACTGGGAGGTGGTGGAGGGTGTGGGGAGAAGAGGAGGGATTCAAGATTGTTTTAGGACATTGGGAGTCCGCAGCACTTGGCATTTGGGGTGGGAGTGGCTCCCAGGTTTCCATCTGGAGCATTTGGGTGGATAGTGATGCCATTTGCTGAAACAGGAGTGCTAGAGTTTAGAGCAGTTTGAGGAGAGAGCACCGTGCTTGGAGCTGAACATCTTCCTTCCATTTTTTCCACTCTGGCTGAAGGGTGGTGGAGTATTCTGATGACAGGGACACCCCAGGAGTGGTGGCAAGGGGACAGCTGGATGTCCTTTTGTGGATGTCAGGAGAAAAGCATAGTCTAAGAGGTAGAGCATGTTCAGCTTTACAGAAACATCCCTCACTTCAGCCCGAGTAACTGCAGAATGTAGTAAGTGAAAGGTCAGATATTTTATATTCAAGAGGCCTTGCGGTTGGAGACTCAGGTGGCTCTTGTGTAGTTACAGGGAGGCTGTTCCCCTTCCTCACCCTGCAGGGTAGGCTGGAACGTTCCGGGCGAGGTGCCATATCGCACTCGTAAAGACAGATCTGGCAGTTTCCAGCCCTGACTTTGCAGCACTCCGTGTAGTCTGTAGCTTTTGCAAGATCTGTTGTAAAAGTCTCTTAGAAATTAGCTGGGCTGTGCATTTTGGTAACACGTATTAAATTTCTAAAAATGCTGATACTCTGATCCAGTTTCATGTTTTGGGAATCTCTTCTAACTCAGTAGAAACATGAACAAAGTTTTACAAATAAAAATTTTCAGCTTGGCGAAATTTAGAATAGTTAAAAGTTGAGAAAAATGTAATGGTAAGTGAAATAAGGCACATCCCTGTGTGGGGTATTATGCAACCATTAAAACCTATGTTTATGAGAAAATGTAATAGTATAGATAAACTTTATAATGACAAAAACCTTTATTTTTGAGAATAAATTCATTTATGATAGAAATTGCTCTGTCAGCCATATATTGTGAAGGTCACAGGCAGGGAGAAACACACCATGAAATGAGGGGGCAGAAAGATGGAGTCTGAAGCGAAGTCAGACGAAATGATGTCTGTCATTTCAAATATCATAAACCCGGGAAACCCACAATTGCTGTGGCCCCTGGCCCTCGCACCCCGACCTAGATATGGAAGGTGAGGAAGGTGCCCTGGGTGTGGACTGCGCACAGGTGCGTGTCTGCACTGTTCTGGAAGGCAGGCTCGCTCACAGCCGTTGCCTTTCTGTGCTGCCGGACGCATCTGGAGGAAGGACTGTTTGTCAGGAAGCTGTCTGCTGGGAAGACTGCTGGGAAGGAAGAGTCCAGTAGGTCAGCAGCTCTCCTCTCCACCCTTCTGTGCCCCCCTGTGACTTAGTGTGCTGCCTCCCCACCGACCCCTACCCCAAAGCCCTGCGGGGCACCTCTGTAGTGATGGCTTACTTGTTTTGTTCATTGTCTCTCACTCCTCTCTGCCATCCGATTCAACTGGCAAGGTGCTTACACATTTATTAAGCATCTACTGTGTACCAGGTACTGCGCACTATGCTTGAATACAAAGATACAGAGCCTAAAATTTACCGCGGGGACAGATTTATAATCTGACAAGGTTCAATGCGGTGGGTGAGTATAGGGCTAGAAACCACACCCAGAGGTGGGGACCTCGCATAGGTGGAGAGCGTTGAGGAAGGCTTCCTGCAGAAGTCACCTGAGCTGCACCTTGAAGAGAGAGTTTACTTAGGGTGATGAAAGGTCTGATGGGCCCTCCAGGCAGAGGAGTAGCCACAGGTCCCATGAGAGAATGGTTTCACCAAACAGAGTGCACATGCCCTTCTTCTCAAAATTAATCCCATTATCTTCTGCTGTGTTTGTGTTGGTCCAGTAGGGTCTGAGACTTCCTTGGTTTCATTATATCCTCAGAGCCTAACATGGTATCCACCTTGTAGAAGATGCTCAGTAGATGCTGGTTGCATTGGTTTGAAATGAGTGCTGTGAGTGCACTGGTTTGAAATTGTGGTTTGCAGTTTATAAGCCAACATCCACGAGACCCCATTGTTAGGACATGTACGTAGAGCTGGGAGGGACCTCAAAATTTATTTGTTTTTCTCCCAGTCCCATCCTACTTCCCGTCTTGAAGATTTTTCTTCCATCTTTTCCACTCTTACTGAAGGGTGGTGTAATACTCTGAGCCCTAGGGGGTGATAAATATACCCTGACTTTGACTTTCTTGAACCTGGCATTGATTTTTCTCTTCCTCACTCTGGGTTACCAGGAACTCCCCTTCCCGGCTCTGGCCCCTTACAGCCTGATGTAATGTGGAAAAAACTAGAGCTTGGTCTTGTTTTTAAAACTTGAATTGATCTCCTGATGGCTGGGATAGTTTGGGAACAGGCTGATGACTGCCTCAAGGCTGACTAAACAGAGGACACGGTCACAGATGGTATAGATGGGGTCTCCTGCACTATAATCATAGCTGACACTTACTGAGCGCTCCCCATGTGCTAGGCACTATTCTGTATGTTGATGTGTATATTAACTCATTTAATCTCAACAAAATTATTGTCATCCCTGTTGTACAGATGAGGTTTCTGAGGCACAAAAACATTAAATAATTTGCCCAAAGTCACTTACCTAGTAGGAGTTGAGCCTAGGATCTGGTTCCAGAGCCTGTGCACTTACACTAACCACGTCTAAACTTCCTATTGCTTCACCATAAACTATCCTCATCCCATAGTCACCAGCAAAGAAGGCCTGCTTCTCATGGTGCGGTGCTTATAGATGTGGGTGTGTACTGGTAGGGAGTTGAGAGGGATCCATCACTTGGCACGTGGTAAGCCTTTTTAAAGATTTTCCATGTTTATTCTGACAGGATGAACAGCCCACCCAATTAAGTCCTTAATTACGTCAAATAAGCCTTTCTAACTATTCTTTTTACTAGTGCCCACCATTATTTAAATCTGATATGATGCTTTAAAGAACCTACCCACTTAATATGTTGTCTTAGTCTATTCAGGCTGCCCTAACAGGCTATCATAGGCTGGGTGGGTTAGAAACAACAGATACTTGTTCTGGGAACTGGGAAGTCCAAGATCAAGGCGCTGGCTGATGGAATGTCTAGTGAGACCACTTCCTGGTTTATAGATGGCTGCTTTCTCACTATAAGCTCACGTGACAGGAGGGACTGAGGAGCTCTCTGGGATCACTTTCATAAGGGCACCAACCTCAGTCATGGGGGCTACACCCTTATGACTTAATCACCTCAGAATATCGAGGATTAGGTTACAACGTAAGAATCTGGGGGGGGGGGGGAGGGGGCACAAACACAAACTAAGGAGAGGAAAAAATACATTAGTCATCTTTCCCTTTTCTGTCCCCAGTGGCTTAACCAGTCAAGTAAGACCATCTCCAGAGCGTCTCCTTGAGATGAGCATTCACTGACCTAAAAGGTGTGAGGAGTGGAATAAAGGCTGTCCCACAGACAACATTGGTCAACTAGGAAAAGAGATGCCACATGCCTGTTCCAGGTGCTAGGAACAAGGCAAAGAACATTCATGTACTTACTTCAATCATTTGCTCACTTGTCTGTGTTTATTGAGTGTCTCCCATAAGCTGAACAGAATTCTAGATCCTAGAGACACTGTGGTGAACAAGCCAAACCCTGGCCCTCCAAGAGCTTATATTCTGTGGGGGCAGTAGACAATAACTATGTGTTCTGAAGAAAAAAATAAAACCATAGAGAGGACAGTGGTAAGAGTGGCCAAGGAAGGTCTCTGTACAGAGGTGGCATCTGAACAGGGATCTTCGTAAAGTGAGGGCATGCCCCAGTGATAATCTGGAGGAAGAGAATCACAGGCAGAGGCAACATAGTGCAAAGAGCTAGAAGTGGGAATGAACCTAGCATGATGAAGGGGCATCCAGCGTGATTAGAGCAGAGGCGGTGGGGGGATGCGGGGGAAGCTTCACAGTAGGGGCAGGAGCTAGATCGCACAGGGTCTTGAAAGGCCATGGAGAGGAACTTTGCATTTTACTCTGAGCGGGATGGGGAACCATTGGAGGGATTAGAGCAAGGGTTGTCATAATCTGCTTTGTGTTCTTCGGTGGTCGCTTCAGCTGCTGTGTGGAGAGCAGACTACAGAAACAGGAGTAGAAGCGAGGAACCTGTGTAGGAGGCCGTTCACACAGTCTTATAGTTTGGGGCTTTTTTATTTTAACTTTTCATTTGGAAATAATTTCAGACTTTAAAGAAGCTGCAGAATAGTGCAGAGAGTTCTGTACATCCTTCACCCAGATTCCACGGACGTTAACATCTTTGAAAACTACAGCACAGATACCAAAATCAGGAAGTTAACGTTCACAGAGTCCTGTTCCCTAATCTACAGACCTTACTGACATCTCTCCAGTTATCCCACTAATTGCCTTTTCCTGGTTCACAGTCTGATCAGGACCACATGCTGCATTTCCTTATAATGTCTCTTTAGTTTCCTTGAACACGGCACAGTTCTGAGTCTTCCTTTTTCTGTCATGACCTTGGCATTTTTGCGGTCATTCTTGGCATTCTAGCCAGAATGTCCCTCCCTTGTAGAATGTCCCTCCATTTGATGTTTCCTCGTGGTTAAATTCAGGTTATGCATTTTTTATGTGAATACCATGGAAGTGATGTTATGTCCTTCACAGTGGATCGTATCAAGAGGCACATGATGTTGATTTGTCCTGTTTCTGGTGATGTTAACTTTGATCATTTGGTTAAGGTAGTGCGTGCCAAGTTTCCCCACCGTAGTCACCCTTTGTAATTCATAAGTATTTTAGGAGGAAATATTTTGAAGCCGTGTAAATACTATTTCTCATCATGTGTCTGCCCAGTAATTTTACTATCCACTGATGACTCTTACCAGAAACAGTCATGACTGTGGTGCTTGCTAGATTGTGCTTTTTCTAGTCCTTTTCTCTTCGACACTTTTTGGTTGGAATTTTATGGTAAGGAAAAGCTTTCATTTCTCCCCCATTTATTTATTTATTTTTTAAATTGTTTATACCAGTATGGGCTCACGAGTTCTTAATTATTTCTGTGTGTGAGGATTCATTACCACCATTGATTTATTTTCTTGTTCACATTGTCCCAGATTTGACCAGTGGAACACTGGCTTCTTCACGGTGGTGTTTCTGACCTTTTGACCTGTCCCTTTGCTTTCTGATAACCACGTCTTGATATTTCTGACTCATGTTGTAGACTACCTGCCTCAGCCCTAGAATTAACATTCATACAGCCTCGTTTCTTTCATTGAAGAATAGATAGTATGAGGGGATACTTCTAGAAGCCAAACTCAGGGTGCCATGCGTGCTCACTGTTAATGGCAGGGTGGAGGGATCATTGCTTCTGGGCCCTCAATAGACAGAGCTAGAAAATATGTGTGCACTCACACATCTGTAAGGATTTCTGTAACTTTTATGTGATGTCATACGGATACTTCCAATTCCATTCTAACACCAAAGAGTTTATTCTAACCTCCCCCCAGCTGTAACTCCTATTATGAGTGGGAAAGTCAACTATCATTATCCTTGATGTATTTACTTGTTCAATCCTAAAGTACAGAATAGGTTCAGAATTGCTAACCTATAACTCATGTACAAACCTACTAACTAAAGTACTGTATTTGTGTACAAATCTTATATTTTGCCTTCGACTGTGTAGTCAAATTACTATTTTCCAAAGTTGCTTTTGTCAGCTCGCCCCCTCCCGCCTTTAGTGTGGTTATTATATCATTCATTTGTAATACAGTTAGGTTCACTTGTTCCTGTTTATATTCTATTTGGGGTCCACACCCTGCCCTGCCAACACACTCCTTGTTAATTTTATTTACTTATTTTTGAGTATGTGAAACAATATGATTCCAAAACCCAGAACCAAACAAAAAGTACACTCAGGAAAGTGCCAGTCTACTTCACCCCTTCTCCATGGCCGTGCCCAAGCACCTGCTGAAGTTAACACATCTCATTCATTTATTTCCCCTTTTTTCTTAGATGCAAGGTAGTGCAATATAGCTGTTCTTTGGCACGTTGCCTTTTACACTCTACAGTGTATCCTGGAAATCACTTTCTATCCACGTAGATGATCCTGTTCGTTCTTTCTCATAGCTGTGTAATACCGTGTGGATGTACCGTAGTTAATTCACCCACTCTTATACGAGCATTCTCCTTGAGCATATGTATCTATGTATTACTTGGTGGGGATGGGGACAATATCTTCACGATAAACTCCTGAAAGTGAAAGTAAAAGCTAAGCACAGGTATGGCTTGTTGGATACGGCCTTCCCCATTGTACTGGTTTGCGTTCTCATCAGTGATATATGAGAGTGTCTTTTTCCCCCGAAGGCTTTCCAACAAAATATGTGTCATGCTTTTTAATTTTCTAGGAAAGAATTTTGATAGTGGCTCTTATGCAAGGATGGTAGTATTAGAGGTGGCGAGAAGTGCTTAGACTTTAGGTATCTTTGGAAAAAAACAATTTAGAGTTTATAGTGGATTGCTTTGGAGGCTGATGGAATAGTTCCCCACCCGAGGTCTTCTCCAATTCTGGTGAAACATAAGGCATCAAGATTAACAGCCTAAGGTAGTAACTTCTTTTTATTTGCCTGATTTATGAAGCTTTTGGTGACTCTCACCTTCCTCTTGGGCCAGCCTTATTACATATCCCAGTAAGTATATGGCATTATAATACCTAATGCTAGGCACCTGAGTAGCTCAGTTGGTTGAGCGTCTGACTCTTGATCTTAGCTCAGGTCTTGATCTCAGGGTTATTAGTTCAAGCCCCACATTGGGCTCCATGCTGGGTTTGAAGCCT
Organism: Neofelis nebulosa; assembly: GCF_028018385.1. Lineage (NCBI taxonomy): Eukaryota > Metazoa > Chordata > Mammalia > Carnivora > Felidae > Neofelis > Neofelis nebulosa. The sequence goes on from NC_080782.1 coordinate 224,275,344, forward strand.
ACTTAAAAAAAAAAAAAAAAAAAAAAAAAGGCTCTAACAAATAATTTCTAACATTCCAGTGGCTTCGCGTAGCAGAAGTTTGTCACTCTTGTGACAACTCAGTGTGGTTGTTTTTGTTCATTCTGGTTCAGTCTGGTTTGGATTTACAGCTCTATTCCATGTGGCGATTCAGGGACTCTGGCTCCTTCTAGAATGTAGTTTCTCCATGCCCTGGGGTCTTGGAGTCCTCGAGGAGGAAGTACGAGGAGAAAGTGAAAAAGGGACTGCTCTGGTCTAGAAGGAATGCAGATTACTTTCTGGATTCAGTTGCTGAGAACTGGTCACATGCCCCCTAGATGCAAGAGGGCCCCGTAAATGTGGTCCCTGCAGGACAGCGGCTTTCCAGGGAGCACTCCATATATGGAAGGGGAAGTATGGATCTAGGTGGACGATTAGCTGACTCTGCCACAGGTATTTAACAAAGTAAGCCATTGGGTACCGTGTGGGAATAAATAATATGTTTTGCAGGATGGAATATCCTGAAATTACTGAAGCATGGTTAAATTTAAAAAGTACAGTGCAGCCCCCCCCCCCCCAAATCTGCAGGGGACAAGTTCCAAGACCCCGCAGTGGATCCCTGAAACTACAGATACCACTGAACCCTAGATATACCGTGTTTACATACACTGTAATGAAAGTTATGCGAACGTGGCCTGCCTCTGAAAACATCTTGTACTGTGCTTCCCCCTTCTTCCTGTGACGAGGTGAGATGATCAGATGCCTTTGCAGTGAGATCACGTGAGATGGATGGCATAGCGTTAGGCTACCGCTCACCATCTGAGGGTCCCGCAGAAGAACGATCATCTACTTCCGGACCACAGTTGTCCACGGGTACCTGAAACCCCAGGAAGTGAAACCATGGACAAGGAGGGACTGCTGTAAGCATGGAGTTCAACAGCAGGAAACCAAGAGGAGTTATATAAAAGGAGAAGCAATATTTAACTTTGAAGGGTCAGTAAGTCTGGTAGAAGAGTTCCAAGTAACAAGGATGGTGGGTGAAAAAAAGATTCATGTGTTTTCATTCATCTGCTCCTTCATTCATTCAAGAGACAACCCCAGAGCCTGTCTGCTGCTGGCCCCGTGCTCCGATCTGTTATGTGGCTGTGGGGGAGGAGATGGGAGTGTCGGGGAGGGGGGGGGGGGCCCTGCAGGTACACTGGTGGGTTGGGGTGTTTACTCCTTCGTGGGCAAGAATAGGTACCAGCAGAATGTTACACAGGTATAGGGAGAAGCTATTAAGCATAAGCCAGAATAGTGGGATTTTTTTTCCCCTTTTGATCTTGGGGAGAAAAAAACAACAACAGCAACCTTCTGAGAATGTTATGTGAAAGAAACTTTCCTAAAAGCTTTCAAAGTGCAGCACTTTGTTAGAACAAATTGATAATCTAAGTAAGAAAAAGGCAGATTTTAAGAAACAAGATGGTATTTTCTGTTCTTTTCAGAATATAATATTTTCCAATAATGTAAAAAAATGAGTATTTCTCACATTCTTAAGTGTTTGTAGGCTTTGTGCCCATATTATGTGGAAAAAGTTAATATTGCTCTCATCATGCAGGAGTTTGATTTATAAGGGGACTGCCAGAGAAAGATCTGTCATAGTATTTCATTGCCACACCGGTAGAGCAATGCTAATAATCAGCGTGTGTGTACCTCACACTACAGTTTACAGAGGGGTCCTATGTAACGGATCCAACCTCATTATCCACAACCTATGAAGTAGGTAATGGCCAGGTTGATATTATCATTACTTGCATGCAGATGTTTGGACGTAGCCCCATTATCCCCATTTACAGCCGAGGAAATTGACCCTTAGGGATGTACATGATGTGCCCCAAATCTGTAAATTTAAATTCCCAAAGAGAGGAAATAAATTTTAAATTCCGATGTTGTAGTCTAATTATATCTGTGCTGAAGAATGAAGAATCTGGGGCTCCGGGGTGGCTCAGTCGGTTGGACGTCCGACTTTGGCTCGGGTCAGGTTCTCACGGTTTGTGGTTCGAGCCCCGCGTCAGGCTCTGTGCCAACAGCTCAGAGCCTGGAGCCTGCTTCCGATTCTGTGTCTCCCTCTCTCTCTCTGCCCCTCCCCTGCTCACGTTCTGTCTCGCTTGCTCTCTTGAAAATAAATATTAAAGAAATTTTTTTAAAAAGAGTAAAGAATCCAACTAAGCTATTGAAAACTCCATTTACTTCTCATCTGTTATTGTCAGGGTGGGAGGTAGACAGAAGTTAAGGAAATATGGTTAATACTTCCAAGTAGTGTGATATTTTCCATTCTTCGAATTACGTCTCTTGTCTGTCAATTAATTGCCTTTTTCATTTCCTTTGGTTTTTATATAATTGATTTTATGGTATATTAAGTTTTGGGGAAAAATGCTGAAAGGGCAGGACTTTTATTCTGGGAGTCCGTTTTTTTCTCTTCAGGGACTTACTTGTGTGTTCTCTAAGCAGAAGAACTACACTAGATCCTAATGCCTTTGCATTCACATTTATTGGTGAATGCTATTGTTGCCTGGTGACGAATGTCCTGCTGTGTCTGTTCTCTCAGGTGGGGTGACTGCTCTCTGTTGGGACCCCGTCCAGCGAGTGTTGTTCTCCGGCAGCTCCGATCACTCCGTTATCATGTGGGACATCGGCGGGAGGAAAGGAACAGCCATCGAGCTCCAAGGACACAAGTAAGGCTGCTGGTGCTTTTACTAAAAACTCTGAGAAAAGATTCCCTTCTGAAAGCCTAGAACAAAGGCGTGTGCTTCAGTCTCTGTGGCAGGATCTTCGCATGGGAAGGAACCCAGCAGGCACTCAACTAATGGCCACTTTGAATTGTATCCGTATCTAAGTATGTTTATTTATTTACATGTCACCTTGTTTAATTCCATAGAGGACTTGACAGTGCCTACAAAAACAGTGAAATAAAATAATGGCAGCAAACAAATAAAAGGTAAAAGTGAGAACCAGGGAGACCTAAGAGTAAAAATTAGAGAGAGAGAGAGAGGAAAAAAAGCTTAAAAATAGAAGCCATGGAGGCCTACAGAATTTCTGTAATTGAGTTCAGATGTGGTGCCAGGACTCCCGGCAGCTTGAGGAAGAGGGGAGAGATAATATTCTTACACAATAGATTTTGTACTTCACCACATATTTATTGAAGACTCGCTTTGATTCCTATCAGGCCCTCTTCTTCCTTGAGGAACGATTTCACGGGCCGAGAGGAAAAGCAAAGGCAGCTTTGCGTTTCCTTGGAGCAGACTCTTTGCCGTGTGCTGAGAGTCACTAAGGAATTTTTTTTGATGTAGATTCCTGGCCCCTGTCTTTGGAGATTCCGGTCACCAATGTGGAGCTGAGGCACCTCTGTTGTTCGCAGCCTCCCAGGCAGCTCTCCTGGTGGCCCTCAGACCACACTCTGATGGCTGCCCACAGGCCCCGGGGGCACATACTGGCCGTGTGCGGAAAAGAACCGTAGATTTGCTTCAAAGCTCTAAGCTCATCTGAATTGTTTTTAACTTGGAAAGTTTCCACAGTGATGTTAGCAGCGACTCTAGACATCCGTAAACAAATGTTAGTGGGGCTCCCAGGAACTGACTGGTGTTAGCCAACATTAGGTCTTTTTGTAAATCTGCCCGGAAGCACTCGTTTTAAAATGTTCCCCTAAGTAGTTAAATTTTGCAGTTGGGATTATTACTGATTGAATTTTGGAAGGCCCCTGCACAAGTCATTATTTCAGTGTTAGAATTTAGTCTTAGAGAGCTACTTATTAGTCCTCCTTTCCCACATTTGAGAACAGACCCATTGTCTGGGGCCATGTCTGGCTTGTGGGGCCACTCGGACCTCATCATCAGCTCATTAAGAGGAATCGTTCCCTTGTGCTTATCTCCATGGCAAGGGGACATACATCAGTATCATATGAAAGGAGTTGACATCATCCGTGTAAGTGAAGAAAAGGAGAGGGCAAACACAGTCCTGTTTAGTAATGCTCAGTTATTATCCACTCTTCCAGGTAATTCTGCCACCTCAGGCTGTCTCAGAGAAATAAAATGCCAGTTTTGAATGAAGAGCAGTAATATTTGTTGGTCTCACTCAGATGAACTCATAACTAGTTTCATTTTTGCACCGTGGTTAATAAAGACTGCAGGCAATCTTGCATGACCCATCCTCAGGGCGGTAAAGTATGACAGTGCTCAACACCAGCGTCACTGGGTGCCAAGTGCCCTCGTGCAAACTGTTCTGGAAAACTTGCGCCTAGAGTTTGGTAAGAAAGGAAAAGCTATGAAGTTGAGATACAGTCTCTCAGTCCCAGAAAAATGGAGCCTGGGCTAATAGGTATTCTAGTTTCTAAGGAATGCAGACCTGACCTTTTAGAAAATGGAACAGACTGTACTTGGGAGTCCATCCTGTTACTCTGTACCCTTAGAACCTAGTGGGCCAGCAGGCTGGTGAGATCAGGAGCCACTGGTCAGCCCTGGCTTTAAACAGGAATAATGGCCGTAGGCCTTTGCCTGGGGCTTTATTTAACTCAAGCTGAGAAAGGAATGACGTGAACTCTGTGGTCACCATCACTGGGCCTTAGCCTGGGAGGGGCCGCCTGGTGTCACACAGCTGGGAGAGATGAACTTCCTCAGCATCAGTTGGTGTTAACCCTGTTAGAGTGGGTTTGAGTGCCCGAGGTGAGGACGGGGAAGACACCAGAGCCGCTGGAAGTGGGAGGTTGGGACTCACAGAAGGTGGCGGAAGGAAAGGGGCCAGGGCAGCAGGCAGGAAGGGGAGCATAGCGCCACATGGCCACCATTGCTTTGTCCTGAAAATTGGCCACTGGATTGGTGTTCAGTGATTCTTGTCTTTGAATGGAGCTTAGTATTTTGCCAGAGAGCTTCTGAAACTCACAGGGACCTCAGTGTAATCTTCCAAGAACCCTGGATATGTAAGAGGGAAGCCCGATGTCATTTTTTAGATGAGAATATTGAGCTACCACCCTCAAAGCCTCCAGCTGGTAGCTTGGGTCTCTCAAACCTTCTTTCAGTCCAAGAAAGCTACTTAGAGCCTTCTTTGCATCCTGCACTATACTAGGTACTGGGGCAGAGAAATGAGCATTGACTAACAGATGGCCCCTTCTGTGCTCCATGATGTTTTTTTGGTCTCTTTTCCACTCTAGAGGCCAAAGAGTTTCTTCGTGGGGCCCGAGGCTGCCCCTAGCTGCCCTACAATTCCTTATGTTCCCACCTTCCCCTCAGGGAGACTCTGGGTGGTCAGAGTTCCAAATCAGGCACCGAATTGGTGAGCTTGGGAACTGGGCAGAGCCGACCGGACCAGAGAGCCCCAGAGGAGTGGAAAGACCACCTTCCCCTTTTGTGGGAATATCCGACCCCGATGTGAAGGGGCAGCTTTACGGGTCTTCTGTCCTGGGTCCTGTGGCTTCATTCCATCCTTCAGCAGAAATAAGACATTTGTGCAACTAATTTGATCTGGTGTGTGAAAAACCCATCAAAGCAGAGAGAGCTTTAGCACTAGAGTAACCGAAATGTTTCCAAGTCCAAGGGAAAAAAGCTAAGAAAGTATACTTCTATACAATAGTCTCTGCATTTGAAACATTTTGATATTTTTATTCCCTGTAGCAAGTGGACCATGATTGTGTGCTAGCTCTGTGGAAGGAAAGGCAAAGAAAAGGTTCCAGTTTCAGGGACCAGTTATGTTTCTGAAGTATCCATTACCAGTTGGATGGATATTACAGAAGCATAAGCCTGGACATTTATTGTCCCATGCCCACCGTGTCAAACCTAATAATGATACTTGGGCTTTTTAGATCCTTTTTTATTCTTAGATAATACCTGTCATTTCATGACCAACTTTATGACCATAATTTTCCTTTCTAGCAGTATTTTTCTCAGGCTTTTAAGACTTTGTGGCAATTTAGTTTAACGGTAACTCGATTTAAAGCACAGATGAACTTTTTGGGATGGAACCCTCCACCAACACTGGGATCTTAGGTTATGGGGGACGTGGTCACAGCCCCGGCTGTTGGCACACACGGCTTGTGTATTTGCTTCCTTTTTCCATAGTCCCAGCTCTTGGTTTTTCTCTTCCGACTCCTAGCATGTATAAGACTTTTGTTACAAGCATCTTCAAAGCCTTTTTGTAAAGAGAGGGACTAGTCAGTGGGGCATCTGGGTGGCTCAGTCAGTTAAGCCTCCAGCTCAGATCATGATGTCACGGTTCATGAGTTCGAGCCCCGCATCAGGCTCTGTGCTGACAGCTCAGAGCCTGGAGCCTGCTTCAGATTCTGTGTGTCTCTCTCTGCCTCTACCCCACTCACACTCTGTGTCTGTCTGTCAAAAATAAATGAACATTAAAAAAATTTTTTTTTTAAAAGAAAGGGGCTATTCGTCGATAAATATCCATCGGCAGAATTTGTACCTTTCCCTCTTTATCAGGTAAATTGCCTGTCAAGTTAGGAAAGGAAGTAGAATTCTCACATTCATCCTTTCCTGGGTTTGGGGAAGGAGAGGAAGGGTCAGGAGAGCAAGGTTTCTCTCTTTGCGAATCTCAGATTTAGGAGCATTTCTCATTGTATCACCGGAGAATTATTAGGATACAGGGGAAGAGATTTTTTTCTATTTCTCACTTAACTAATGCATAATAGATCAAAGAATTCAAAATTAGGGTTTTCACAGAGAGTGGAATCTTATCCGAGGGGTGGTGCTCCGTGGTGTGGTCATTAGTTGCTGGCCTCTGGATCAGGCCAGGCTGTATTTGAGCCAGCCCTTCTGGCTCTAAGCAGGGCTCTCTATCTCTCTGATCCTCAGTTTCCTCATCTCTAGAGTAAGGATAATATTGGAAAGGAAAACCCTCAAAGGTTGTCAAAAACCATAAATGATATAATGCATGTAAAATAATCAGCACAAGAGTAAGGGACAGTAAGTGACAGGTGTTAAGAATATTCTTGTTAATAAAAATTATAGTAATTTGTAAATCAAGCTTTTGGATAGGATTTGTATTTCTCTCTGAACATAGCATTTTAAGTGGAAGTATAGCCACATGTACCTACTCCCTCAATTTATATTACACTCAACAGAAGTTTACTGATCTCTGTCTATATACCAGACTTTATAGCAGACACTTCGGATATGAAGGGCACTATGGCAACAGCCACTGCCTGAATGGTGCTATAGAGGCATGAGAATGGGGACGAGGTGGGACAGTTTGCCAGTTGTACTGAAAAATGGGAAGCCTCAGTGGAGGGAGTCACTCTTGATTTGGATCTTAGGAGATGAATGTGTTCTCGTTGTTCTCAGGATCAGGAGGTTACCCAAAATAGAACTGCATGAACTCAGTACAGGGTTTTCAGGAACTTGCAGGCGGATGGGAGGGCAGTGGCTACTCTGATCTTCCGTCTTAGCCGGTAAACAGCCAAACGTTGCCAATCTTGAACCAGCACTCCCAGTAGGATCCTATGTTCAGGTTCAGGCTGGCCGTGATCCAAGGATTCCCAGGGAGGCAGATCCATCCAGGGTCCCTTTGGTGTGAGATGGCCCCAAGTATCTGTTATCCGGGGGACCTCACATGTGTGGATTACTCACGAGCCTTTTCTGGTCCTTGGAGGTTTGGGGAGACTTATGAATATGGGGGCTCTGAATATAAGAGAGCGAGTTCTCTGGGAGCAGATGCATGACTGATTAGATTTTCACCAAGTAATCTAGGACTTTTCATCAAAGAAATGAAAGCTGCTATACTACTCTTAGGATGTAGAAGAGGACCTAAGTTGACATTTGAGCAGATGTTACCTTATGTCTGAAAATCTGTTTCAGTAAAAAGAGTAAAGGCTTCTCTACCCTTTTTCCTTAATAAGCATCAGACACAGCACCGGCCTCAGGGGCATGCTACCTGTGCAGTCACACAGGGCCCCATGCTTGGATGGGCCCCATGCTTGGGTTAATGTCCTGCTGTCACCATCTTGTCATTGTTAGTACATTTTTAGCAAGGTGCCCTGCATTTTCATTGTGCATGACGCTCCCCCCCCCCCCCCCCCCCCAAATTATGTAGCTAGGCCTACTAAGGCCTGTGTTCCCTCTAGGGCTGGTGAGAAGGGAAATTAGGCCATTGCCAGTAAGTGTAGTCTTTGTAGCTGGCAGATCCTGGTAGTCGTGAAAAGTGAGGCTTTTGTGCACCGGTAAGAGCATTTGCAATGCAGTACTTGGAGCTCTCACCCGTGGAATGATAACCAGTTTTGAAATGCTTTCCAGTATAAATGCTACACTGATGTCAGATGAAACATGAATGTAAGAAGAAGGTATCTTTTGTTCTTTATAACCCTCAATCTGTGAACCTGGGGATGTTCCCTTACCTCGTTTTTAACTGCAAGGTGGTTAGATTGTGAATCCTTAAATCAAGAAGTCCCCGAGCAGCTTTATTACAAAGCTTGGAATCCAGCATTCATCACTGTGTTCCACTCATCTGTGTTGGAATATTAACAGTATTGGAGTCCCATAAATTATGTATTGGTTGCTGAATGTTGCTGCCAGCTATGAGTGGCAAAGCAGTTCCTTCTGTAGCTTATTTTGGTTTTACAAGATCACTGATGTGTATCAAGATGCCTTAACAAATGAAATGTTGTTCAAATCACCGGGTTACGAGTCTGTTCAAGTAGATAGATTTTCCTTCTTGCCCTTGAATGTCAGAATGGTGGCGCTCCATACTTTAAAACGTGTGCAGTAGCAGCCAAGAGAGATAGAAAACAGTTGACTCTTTTGTTAACAAATACCCGGTGAAAATTTTATATTAGTCATTAATTACTAAAGGGACTAGTAAGATGTTACACCAGTTCAAAGGAAAACCCAAAGAAGAGACGTATGCGTAGACAATGGAGAACTGAAATGAATTGGTAGGTGGATTCACAGTTGGCTTCTTCTGTGGGAGGGGGCGGGCAGGGGGATTAGTTATATCATCACTGGAAAGGTTCATTTGCAATAATACCAGGTTCGTGTAACTTACAGAGTTATAAAATAGCAAAGTTAATGGTACTGAAAGATGCAGACCCCTACGGAATCAGACAACCCCAAAAGGTATGCTAGGTATTACCTGATACTCCATTTGAAGATACCAGTAATTTCTTTTTGCCCATCTCATTCCTTCACAGTCTGCCTGATAGTTCTTCCCCCACCCCTCCTGTAATCATAATAATCTCAAAGATTATTCTTGATCACAAAAGGTTGGTCTCATAAGGTTTGGCCTAATTATTTACATTGTACAGTGAGAGTGTTAATTAGCCATATAGGTCTTCTTGGTTTGCTTTGCAAATAATAGAGCCAAAGAGTATTAAACAATAACTATCAAGCCTGCAGAATTAACTTCTGCCTGCAAGTTTTTATAAGGAATCTTGGATTGGGCTTTTCAAAGCCTCTGTTATTGGCTGTACCAAGATTAGGAAAGCTAGCCCAAAAGATTCTGCACCATATTTCACCTGTGGTATTTACAGCTTTGGTTGAATTCCTCGAGGTTGCCAACATTTGCCAGGTCCCTGGCCTGGTAGTTTCCTTACTATCTGTAAGACCAGGACCCTGCAAACCCAGTACTAGGCCAGTTTTCCTGGGAAGACTTTGTAGGCATTGGCGCCATAAGTTCAAGTGGCTAGTCATATCTGATTCGATGAGCATCGTTCTCTAATATGACACTCCAGGTAAGGACCTGGTTGCCAAGTCATATCCTTTGGAGGGAGGCTAACTGAACCTACAAAATAAATATATTGCCATTAAATTTAAGGGGGTTCAGTATTACTTTTTTAATTCCGGGGGAATCATTGAAAACTGGATGTCATGTTTAAATGTTTCTTTAGCTTATAAAAGCAGAGTTTACAAGATTGTAGTTTAGACGTAGGGTAAAAAGTAAGAGAAAAGGCAGCCTCATAGATCCAAAGAATATTTAACAATATTCCAGACATATAACCACAGCAAAATGTCCCTCTTCAGTTCATTCAGTCCTGTGTAATTAATTCTTGTTCTGCTGGTTCTTGCTTTAGTAGTCTGCATTCATGAAGCCATCTGCAGCCAGACTAAAAGGAGTCCAGAAATCCAAGGAAATCCAGACTTGGTCCACTAGCACAGCTTACAAATTGTCTAAGTCGTGTCAGCTCTGTAACCTTTGCCCGAGAGTCTGTTCTTTGAAATAGCAATATTTTAAAATACCTGGTACATGTCGTCCTTTTCTGTGAAACTCTCGAGATTCTCCTTTCTGGCCTGTAGCTTATAACAGAGCCCTCAGGCAAGCATCAGAGTGAAACAAAAGTTATCTATAGATTATAGAGACTTTAATGGTTAGGTTTTTTGTTTTTGTTTTTTTTTGTTTTTTTTTTTACTGTGACAGATAATATCATAAGGGAGGAGAATAAAATTCTCTATTGAGATAGCCTACATAAGTGTTTCCCAAGAGTTTTGATCATTATTTCCCCAGAGGGGAAAACATATTATAGACAATGAGAGCTCTGATTAATCTCCAGGGTCCTCCCATAAAATATGCAACTTTAGAAATACTTATATATTAATAACATCTTATCTATACTGACTTGACCTAGGGAAGACTGAGCATCTCTTGTGATCTGACAACTCGTCCCATGAAACTCTTAAAATAGCAACACAGCAAACGAATACAGTTATTTATAGCATCTCTCTTTTTATGAGGCAAAGGAACACATCTTTACAATTCTCAAGGATCCCTCCAGGAAATCTCAAAGATAGCTGTAGGTATAAAAAGTATCCCAAATTTTTTATTTTATTTTTTCAAAAGACAGGATACAGTCTGGGAAGGCAAAATCAAAAGAGTTGTCAGAGATGTTTCTGGGACTTTAACCAAGTCAACATAAAGCTCTGAAAATAATTGTGGTGACACACAAAATCTTTGCTAGCTAGGCAGATTCTATAGAAGGTAAAAAATATCCTTTTGCATTGTAGTCAAAGGCATTAATCAGTAAGGCAAGGAAGCAGGCCATCAAAACTGAGGGAACTACGCCAAGATTTTAATGCATTTTATTGCTCTTTTTTCAGACTCGAGTATTATAAACCAAAGCAAATAAAATTCACGTTCCAAGTTTTATCCTTCATTTTTCTTTCTCATATTCTGGAACAAATTTATACTTTACTTTAGAACTGCCTTATTCATCCATATTCTCTCAAAAACGTACAATGGAGTTTTCCAGAGGCTGCATGACGAGTGGCATCAGAATAAATGCAGAAAGAGATGGTTATCTGGCTCGCTCCTGTGAAGCCACATACTATTTAGAAAGAATGGCAGAAATGTTCAACAGTGCCATTTTTGTCATCAAAATTTGTCACTTTGGGAAGTACAGTTAATTTTCATCAAATATATGTGATTTATATTAAGATGGAATGGATTCGTTGCTAATTCCAAATGAATCGATATTTTTTTTTAATTCTCAATTCTGACTTCATATACAATAAATATTGATAGTTATCACTTATTTAAACCAAAGCTCTTTGGTGTCCTCAAATAAGTTTTAAGAGTGCAAAGGGGTCCTGAGACAAAAAAGTTCGAGAACCATTGCTTTAAGACAAAACTGTTCTGTTTTCTCTTTGAAAAACCAAAGCCCACACATCGTCATATCTTGTTTCCATTACTGCCCCTGGTATAGTCCATCCATAAACCATCCATTTTAATTATAATAATTAACCAAAGTAACTAGTGTATATCTCCTAGAGAAAATTGGGAGGAGGAAGGATGTGAGTAATTGAAAGCTGTCACATACAAGCATCCGAGCAGACCAGCAAAGCTCAGGAGCGCACACCACAGAAATTTCTCTTGCAACATATGCCACTTTTATGTCTCCTTACGGTGGCACACGTGGACGTGTTCATTGGTGACTCACCTAAGTTGCAGCCTGTCTAGGATGTACAAAATAAAAAGGAAGTATATATAAGCTTAATACTATACTTTGTAATCAAAGTTTCAGTATTCTGACTTACTTGGAAATTATCTAAGTGGGTATCTAGTGATTGTTTATCAATTAGTTCAACCTAATAGTAATCCATTTTAAGTTACCTAAAGATCTTAGGGATTATCTGTAAGTTGATGTGCCATAGCACATAATTGCTAGTTATAGAGAAACTTTATCAAAACAATTAATTCAGTTGAGTTTAACACGAATTTATATTTTTAATAGTCTTAAGCATTATATAGGCATCATATTCGCTTGTTTGACCAGTTATCCTATATACACTTATAAGAAATCAACCCCATTAAAATAAGTTGTACACTTGTGTTATACTTAACACTGATAAATAAGAAAAGGACTAGCTGTGTTTTAAAATGTAACCATACTAGTCTCACTTGCCAAAGAATTAGCCTCAATTCTCTGAACTTAGGTTCTTAAAATGTTATTGAGTTAGTATTTTGTGTAAAATAATTTTTAAGTCTAGTAAACTTAAAGTTTTAGAGGCTCAATTTCCTTTTTTTCTGTTAAGTTTAGGAAGAATGAATTTCTATAAACATTTGTTTCTCTTTATAAGCCAAATAGAACAAGTTCTTATAATTTAAGAAGTACTATAATCTAAAAAGAAGAGAAATTAAAACAAGAAAAAAGAAATAATACTGTAATCTAAGTTATTGACACCCTCTGGAAATACAATAATACTCCATATACGAGAGGGACAGGCCTTACTGAAGTGTAGACACAGACACACGGGGCTTTAACAGCATCTGTTCCACAACTTCAGCTGCAGGGCAAAAGGAAACACGAAAGCACACAAAAAAAACCCCAGTCCAGATTTCAAGGAGTTGTTCTCCTTCCCAGTGGGCACAGAATCCTTAATTGATTTGAGCTCAAAATAGAAACATAATCAGAAACAACCAAGAACCCAGTTTCCTATTCCCTCACCCAATGGAGAATAATGTATATAACTTTTTGTTAGTGATGCTCAAGTTGTCAGACCACGGAACTGGTCTTGGCTTTCCCCAAGAAGGAATAATTCATCAGCCATGTATGAACTAGAAAGAAAAATAAAACACAAAATGAGTAGAGAGGAAATGAAAACTAGAGAAAATAGAGAGTCAGCAAAACTCAAGTCTATTGCTGCTTTGGTTTCACTCTGGAAGCCAAGAAATGGCACCCTTTGGCTTAAGCCACCATGATGTGCCTCACACCTCAAGCAACATGGTTTACCTGGATCTGGCAGGAATGCAGTGGGCATTCCGATGAATGACCTCCAGTGCTCTTAAAGGATACTTTTGGGGGGTGCCTGGGTGACTTAGTCGGTTATGCATCCAACTCCAGCTTGGGTCATGATATCACAGTTCACGAGTTCACGCCCTACACTGGGCTCTCTGCTGGGAGCCTGGGGCCTGCTTCAGATTCTGTGTCTCCCTCTCTCTCTGCCCCTCCCACACTTGCACTCTATGTCTCTCTCCTTCAAAAATCAACATTAAAAAAAGGATGCTTTTCTTATAAAAGGTAAAATCAGGGGCACCTGGGTAGCTCAGTCGGTTGAACATCCAACTCTTGATGTCAGCTCAGGTTGTGATCCCAGGGTGGTGGGATTGAGCCCTGTGTCCAGCTCCACACTGAGCGTGGAGCCTACTGAATATCTCTCTCTCTCTCTCTCTCTCTCTCTCTCTCTCTCTCTCCCTCCCTCCCTCCCTCCCTCTCTCCCTCTGTCCTTCTCCCCACCTCACGCACTCTCTAAAGTAAAAAAATTTTTTTAAAGGTAAAATCATGACTTTAGAACATATACAGCACAAACATGTGCCACAGATTTTATATATAATAAATCAATTAAGGAAAGGGATAGTACTATCTTACACTGAGTTCAACAATCAGCTTTTTTTCCCTTAAGTGTTGGTAACTGACAAAAACTCTGTCTTCCTGGGCCTCAGCATCTTAAACATTTTGATTCCATCTGATTTCTAAGACCTGTGCTTGGGGCTCAAGGGTGAGCATGCGCATTGATTGACTTTGCTGGGCTTCCTGCCTTTAGGGCTTTCATTTGCTCTCCAGAACTGTCACTGACTTTTGCTTTCTTTTGCAGTGACAAAGTCCAGGCCCTTTCCTATGCGCAGCACACACGGCAGCTCATCTCCTGCGGTGGTGATGGTGGGATTGTGGTCTGGAACATGGACGTGGAGAGGCAGGAGGTACGTGTCACAGCAGGTCACGGGACCACTCCATGGCCGCTGGGCTGGACTGTGCAGTTCTGGGTCTGCCGAGGAATGCCTCAGCCTCCCCTGCTGCTCATTTCTGCTCTATTTTATGATTAAACTGTGAAATAAGACATGTTATGTCAGAGAATAAAAAATTTTCAGGGGCGCCTAGGTGGCTCAGTCGGTTGAGTGTCCGACTTCGGCTCAGGTCGTGATCTCACGGTTTGTGGGTTCACGCCCCGTGTCGGGCTCTGTGCTGACAGCTCAGAGCCTGGAGCCTGCTTCGGACTCTGTGTCTCCCTCTCTCTCTGCCCCTTCCCCACTTAGGTTCTGTCTCTCTCTGTCTCTCAAAACCAAACAAACATTAAAAAATTTTTTCCGTACAAAAGGAAATTCCATTTTTTGTACCCCTCACAAATTGGCATGTACCATTCATGCAAGAGAGATTTCATAAGAATTTCGACCGAGACTAAGCTGTTCAGACTTTGAATCTGTTGCTCCATTCATAACCAAAGTTCAGGTGGGAAAAGGGAACCATCTATTTTCAGGCGATTACTCCCTAAAGTGCCCTAGGATCATAGAAAACTCATGTGCTTTATGTTAGAGAACGGTGGCTAACGTGTGAGAAATGGTACTTGATGAAGTCAGAGTCTTTTTAGTTTGATATTAGTAGAAATATCAGAAATAACTATTTTTGTGCTTTTAACCATTCTCCAGATATAAATATATACTTTGTCATTTTTAAGCATACATTTAAGTTTTATCATAGGATTCTTTCTTTATGAGTTTTCTTTTTTCATCTTTGAGCATCTTAACAACTGATCTGTTTACTGAATATCCCCTTTGACAAGGACTTTGAAGTTAACCATTTTCTCATTTCCCTAGAATTATGCGGGATGAACTTTCCCTCTGACAGTGTATATTCTTCTAATTTATTTCTTTGCAGGGTGCAAGACTTAGAAAAGCAACACTTTAAAAAGACAAAAGCAATTTCCCAACTTCTTTCCACGCCCTCACCCCGATCTCATTTCAAGAGAGTAGTTGCTATTATCCACAATGTAATGCCTTTCAAATGCCAGTAATTAAATGCTTAAGAAGATTAAAGCCTGACTTGCCCAAACCATAAATCCATGGGAGTTCTATTAGTAACTAATTAAAATGATCATTACGCTTTGGAAGTGGGGAATTGCAGAATATGGCTTTTGAAAGCACCGCTTGGCCCCTTCAGTGTAACAGCAGGGAAATCGGTGCAGTGTGCGGTGACCACGCCAGCCAGGCCGTCCATGTGACTGTGGATTCTGTGCTGTAGCCTGCTTTGGGTGAGGGACGGTCACACCTAGTCTGTCCTGACTTCTTCCCAGGCCTAACTGACCACACCAGGAGAGGGGGAGCCACCGGGCTCTTTTCCCTCAGTGCATGCAGCCTCCACCCTTGATGGACAGAGGCCCCAAAGAGGATAATGATGTGGTTTCCAGAGATGAAACCAGGTGGTTGATGGGCTGTCCTTTGAGTCATCTTGCTTAAGTTACACCCTTTGACATGCGGATATAGGGGCACTTGGTACTTGCTGACTGTTGAATCTTCTTCTTTGAGTGATAGTTCCAGCCAGTTTTTGTAAGGGTCATCTTTTAGACATGTAAAGACCTGAGATGTATCTGTGGAGCTTCTGGGTCCTGGCAAGTGCTATTCAGGGTGCTTAATTCAGGAGGCTGGAGACTTGTAAGGAAGCAGTCCCTGTGCTGGCTGACTTTCTGGAAGAAAAGACATGCGGGTCTTTTCTGTTATTAAATGGTATGAAGGATTCGATCGTAGTTGCTGCAAGATAGAACATTAGTGCCGGGTATTTAGGAAGGGACGTTACCATTGTTGGCTTTCTCAGCAGAGAGTTTGTGCAAGGACATGGCGCTGAAATGAAAGATTGATGGGGCCCGGATGTGCTCCGACCAGAACAGGAAACACCACAAGTAAAGACCAGGTGAACAAGAGAAGCCACCCTATGCTCGTGAGCAGTGGAAGCAGTCAGAGGTGATTGGCGTTGGGCAGCAGAGGGAGACCGAGTGGCTGAGCACGCATCGAGTTGACGTCTCATAGGCTAAACCTGTGTTTCTCTTGTTCGTGAAACCTGTTTTGTCAAGAATCGTTACCATTTTTTAGACGTATATACAATGCATGTTCTTTGTAGAAAAATCACAGAGTACTCATTAACAAATAGAAAACATGTCACCCATCCCAGAAATATCACCCGTAACATGTTGGCAAAAGTCCTTCCTTATAGTTTGCTCTGCAAATACACATGTACAAGCATTGCGGGGGGCGGGGGGTGGATAAAAAATGGAATCATACCACACATGCTGATTTTGTTCCCTTTTCCTGATCCTCACTCCCATTTCCCCCTCATAGACACCCACTGTGATGCATTTGATACATGTCCTGAACCTGTATGCTTCCTTACAAAAGATGCAGTAGTGTGTGTATGTGACTCTTTTGTGAATTTTCCTGCATCATAAGTGTTTTGAAAAATCACAACATAGATAAGTCTTTCAGGGATAAAATGTTTCTGCCTGAAAACTTTGTATTACTTTGTCAAATCTGTCTTTAAACTGATTAGAGCATGCAAATTACAAAGCAAATCAAGGCTTACTTCCTAATAACTCTTTGGTTTTGCTAAAATAAATAAACCAAGAATTGGAACTCCTAAAATGTCATCTTTTTACTTTTCTTTTTTGAGACCGTGTGTATAGCTTTAGGTTCATTTCTGCTTGGAGATGGGAGAATAGGCTAACCCCCCAAATCTGTTCTGTAACAGGTCTTCTTTGGAAAAGGATTACATCAACAGACAAAAGCCTTTCCGAGCCTTGGCTATGCTGCTGTCCGTTGAATCTCGTAGAGAGAGGGGGCGGGCTGTTGTTTGCCACATTTCTGAAACTTATCTGATCTCAGGCTTCTTTTATATAGTAAGTGGCCTGCGAGTCACATTGGAGTTTCCTGGAATTCACTTTTGAGAAACCCTGGAGTTGGATATATTTGTCCAGGTTCCTTGGGTTCAGTGATAGGTGGAAAGAGATCAGTCTCTCTGCCAAATGATGAAATGTACAGAGTTGAACATGGAACTCTAGAAACAGATGTAGAGTCACCATTTGCATAATCCGTAAAGATTTGCTAAGGAATAACTTTAAGCTTAATACATCTTTTAAACGCATTTGATACAGTTTCGAGTACTCGTGATGGGGTTGGGAAATAGTGAACAGAGGTGGAATAGTATGTGGTCCATGAGGCAAAGGGCAAAGCCTGCACCCTTGCTGGGCCCTGCCGTGAGCGGACGGTGGACATGCGGCTTCCCTGAGTACCCACTGAGGCCACATTGTATCCTTCCCACACAGGTAGCTGTGTGTATGTGTCATGTGCAGTTACACATAATTATATACAGCCAGAGCAGATATACGATCTGAGAATATGTGATAAAGTCACCATGGCTCTCAGAACTCTGTGTGGTGTGGCCCCAGCCATCCCTGAATGCGCCTGAGCCCCAGCCTGTGCTGTTCCGCTCTCATGGTACTCCGCGTCGCCTTCTCAGGCCTTTGCACTTCCACTTATTTAAGTAATTGACATTCATAATATTTTCTTGTGTAGTCTTCCCTGATAAGTTATAAGCTCCATGATGACATACCACTACGTCCCCCAGGGCTCGACGCTTTAATTCACCACTACGTTTAATTCACCACTACGTCCCCCAGGGCTCGACGCACAATAGGCATTCAGTGAATATTTTTTCAATGACTAACTGAGCAATCATACCTCTGTTTCTTGTAAACACATCTTGATTCTGTAACTTTCATCGGTGTTAATCGTTCGTTGTCCTCACTGCTCCTCACTGTGTCCTGTTGCGTGCTTTATTTCACAAGACCCCTGAATGGTTGGACAGTGACTCCTGCCAAAAATGTGATCAGCCTTTCTTCTGGAACTTCAAGCAAATGTGGGACAGTAAGAAAATTGGCCTAAGACAGGTGGGTGATACAGATCCCTCATCAGAATGTAATAGAGCGGAAATAACTTCACCTGTGATCTTAGAAGAACCAGCACCCTGGGCAGAAGTTGGCGGGGACGGTGCGGGGGGCGGGAGGGGTCAGTTATAACCCTGCAGCCACTTTGTGACTGCACATTAATTTATTCCCTTATCGACTGCAGCTCATTCCTTCTGGGTTCAGTTTCTGTAGTGCCTTGTTCCAAGTAGTTAAGGGATGTGATTTTAGAATTCTAGTGGCGTCTACCGAAATACGTCTTAAAATTAGAGGGGTCATGCTTAGCTCGTAGTGGTACCAAACCATGAAATTATGTAAGTGGTATTTATTTCTTCTTAATAATTTCACTTTCTCTCCTGCCATTTTAGTTTTCGTCATTTAGATCTACTCATAATAATAGAGCATTTTCAGTCTGATTCGAGGTTGGATTTGGTCCTCCCCAAGGAAATCAGTGTTAGTCACCCAGCCTGAGCATGGCCTGAGCATGAATTGGGCTTCACTCATGTTCTCCTTCATCCAGCAGCATAATCTGTGGAGCTCCTACTAATGATGGCTGGGAAGGACCGAGAATGGGCAAAAGGGGGCTGTGGTAGGGGTGGGGGAAGGGGTGGGTGCGGTGGCACGAGCAGATGTCTTCCCAGCAGCTTTCCATTTGAATAAAGAGCCCCGAAGAGAACACGCCTGGTGTGTTCCTTCAGTTTTCTGGGGCGCTCTTGTTTAACATCCTCCCCTGAATGCTGTTGACCACGCCTGAGCCTGGTAAGGCAGAGGCGTGGGAGCCACAGCAAGCGTGCGCTCTCTCTCCCACCAGCACCACTGCCGCAAGTGTGGGAAGGCCGTCTGCGGCAAGTGCAGCTCCAAGCGCTCCTCCATCCCCCTGATGGGCTTCGAGTTTGAAGTGAGGGTCTGTGACAGCTGCCACGAGGCCATCACCGATGAAGAGTGAGTTCCAGCAATGCGCAGGGCTGTCAGGGTGAAGGAGAGAATGTGATCTGGGAAGCTGCCCTCGGCACCTCAGCCGTGACCAACGGTGTCCTCGTTCCTGCTGGTTTAGAATGTAGACCATGGCGGGGCGCCTGGGTGGCTCAGTGGTTAAGTGTCCTTGTTTTGGCTCAGGTCATGACCTAATGGTTCATTGGATTGAGCCTCACTGCTTGGGATTCTCTCTCTCCCCCTCTCTCTCATGCTTCCCCCCTCCTCCTCTCTAAATAAATAAGTAAACTTAAAAAAATTTATAGAATATAGACCATGGCAAGTGGGTAAAGCCCTCCTTCCTTCCAAGAGATACGTGTTCTCTTACGAGACAGGAAAAGGGAGTACACGTGAAGAATTCATGTCTTCTGTGCTTTTCTCCACCCCCAAGGACATGTGCACTGCAATGCAAACAGATGTTCTTCCAGCAAACCCTTCTGTCTGTTTATTTCCTTAAGGGTTGCTCAGGAGTGTAGGAGCCCAAGCTTCACTTTCTAGCCCAAGCTGGTATCTTTATAGGAGCTGAATCAGCTCACAGGCTCCAGAAGTTGGTGTCTTCTCCAAAATCGCTAAGCCACTTTACCTAAGAGGCCAGGACTGCCGGCCGTGCAGCTACTCAGTCTTGCTTGTTGGTCTTGCCCAATAACCTAGGACCTTAGGTTACTGCACGTCAGCGTTGGGGTGTGTACGTGGAGGGGCACATCTGTGTTACCCCTTGAATGCCGCTACTTCCAAAGTGCCCCAGGAGTAAACAGAATGCTTTGCAACACGTTCCCCTTATATAATGGATGACGGCACGCTCTCCTGAGGAACTTACCTGCCCGATTCTCCCCCACCTACTCCCGTACCTTGTCTACAGTGGAATCGTTTTAAGTATAAGATAGGTGTCTTGTAAGCGGCACGTAGATAGAAACACATTTAAAATGCACCGGAGGAAGTTAGCACTTAAAGGAAATTCTTGGCAATTAATAAACCAAAGCATTCTCTTACAGATAACCCTAATTTATGTGTTTTTTCCTTCTTATTTATCCATATCAAATATAAATTAAGATGCCCTTGCATCAATAAGCATTTATATTCATTGATTATTTTCCACTCATCATATGTGATGGAATTCATAAGAGAATTCTTTTCATTAGAGAGCTGCAAGAAACTTTAGAGATATTCTGAATTAATTCTTCATTTTATAGATAAAGACACAGACCCAGATAGCCTAGGCAACAGCACATTGAACCTAAATCTTGAATTCCAAATATTTGAAAGTGACCGTTTTAGAATACTCAAGATCTGTGCTGCAGACTTAGCTACAGGTAACAACCGTCTTCAGAGAGCCCACTGCAGAGTGGGCCCCCTTGAAACACGAGGAGAGGACAGCCGTTTCCTTCCCTATGTCCCTCCTTCCCCCTCCTCCCCATGTCACCGTTTGTCCTGCCTCTTCTGCTTTGCCTCTAGACAACCTAGGCAGTTGACAAGCCTTCTTACCAAAAAAAAAAAAAAAAAAAAAAAGCACAGATGAAAAAATACAAAACAAATAATGATGTTTGTTGATAGGTTGTTTTACTGGTTAAAGAGTTAGAACACCATAGAAAAACTAAGAAGCCTGCAAGTTAACACCAGGAACACAAGGAAATAGATTGGGCAGCCCTTCAGTTAGAATGGTAATAGTATCTTAGGCTTTGTAACAGGTGTGCTTTTTGTTGTTAATAGGCACAGGTACCAGCAAGTTCTTCTGAGACTTAGCAAAAGCACTGAGGCGTTTGTTTTAAGATTTGTCAAAAGCATCAATAGAGATTTTCATAGGCTCTATCAGAGCAACAAGTAATCCGTAAGACTTTGGGAAATGTCATCATCTCTTTCCCATTCTGGAGAAGAGAAGAATCGTTGCACCTTAAGAAAAAAAATCATTAACAGGTTCCCAGGGACTAATAGTAGATATGAAGAGTAATTTTAAAGTGAGTAAGTCTTGGGGCACTTGGCTGGCTCAGTCGGTAGAGCATGCAACTCTTGACCTAGGGGTTGTGAGTTGGGGCCCCATGTTGGGTACAGACTTTACTTAAAAATAAAATTTTAAAAAAATTAAAAAATAGGGGCACCTGTGTGGCTTATTTGGTTGAGCGTCCAACTTCAGCTCAGGTCATGATCTCGTGGCCCATGAGTTTGAGCCCTGCATTGGGCTCTGTGCTGACAGCTCAGAGCCTAGAGCCTGCTTTGGATTCTGTGTCTCCCTCTCTCTCTGCCCCTCCCCCTGCTTATAATCTGGCACTCTCTCTCAAAAATAAATAAACATTAAAAAATAATAATAATAAATAATGTGAAGCAGTCTTAGCCATTTGGCTGCAAATTAGAGCTTAATGACACCTCAGGTCTCTTTCATTCATGTGTCACTACTTTTCACTCTCGGAAACTTACTTTGCTCCTTCCAGACGTGCACCCACGGCTACCTTCCATGACAGTAAACATAACATTGTGCATGTGCATTTCGATGCAACCAGAGGATGGTTACTGACTTCTGGAACTGACAAGGTTATTAAGGTAGGATGTCATCTCATTTTAGAAGCTTTCCATCTTTGGCCCTGTGTAAATATACCGGAGCCCCAAGACTGTGTGAGGTCTGCTCACAAGGTTACTCTCAGCTGTGAGTGTTTTTGAGAACCCATTATGTGCCAGGCCCCATGCCAGGACACGGGCTTCACATACCAAAATCAGACGTGGCTCTTGGCTGCAGGCAGCGGGTAGCCTACTGGGGACGTACTCTGTCTTTTTGACGGTTACTAATAGGTCATGTGTTCAGCAGCCAAAAGAGTGATACAGGCAAGAATTACCTGAAGAATTCAGTGGAGGGGGATGGGGCTGCTGGAGATGGCTTCAGGAAGGTGGTGGGGTTTGAGCCGAGCATTGAAGGAAAGGAAGGACTCAGGTAAACCAACAAGAAATAAACGAGATCTTTCCCGCGTGAGATCAATTAATCCAGAAGCATTCCTCCAGGGCCTCTCTGAGGACTGTGCTGGACCGCATGGATTTGGTACTACAGCAGAGGCCCAGGACAGGAGGGGCCACAGCTGCGCCACCCCTGACAAACAGGCACAGGCTCGCCCGGCGCACCGGCCCACTCTGGGCCCTTCTTGGAGGCGGCCACAGGATGCGGTGGCTACAATAACCCCCTTCGAAGCCACTAGGCCTCTGTGACTTGGAGCAAGTTAGAAGTCAAGTCTGGGAGCCTTGGTTCCTTCATTTTTGAAAATGAGACATCTTAGAGGACCTTGAGAAGACTGAATGAGGGAAGATACAGAAAGGACACAGCACATCCCTGGCGCCCATTGGGTGCCTAACACACGTCTGTTCCCTTGCCCCTTAAGTCAATCTGATCTGCCTTATTTTCCACTGGCTGGATTGAAATTCCCCACAGCCACGGTTTTAAAGTTTACGTGAAACATTTTCATGGCAAAATACTACTTAATAGATTTAGAAAGCACGTTAGCATAGTTCCTAGTTGCTTGTCAAAACGTTCACTTGCATTCGATGGGGACTGTTTATCCTTCGCACAATTGAATTTTTAATTCATCAGATGTTCTCTTTTCCTTTTCACAGTTGTGGGATATGACCCCAGTCGTGTCTTGATGACACTACAGGCATCACAAAGATCGTACTTACTCAAGAAACGGTTGTTCTAATCCACATCATTACTGGAGCTGCAAGCGGACGTGTGAGAATTCGAGAGAAACTGCAGAGCGGGGCTGAGCTGACGGGGTAGCAACGCGTACAGGGGTGAGCTCGTGAGTGAACGCTGGCGAGGGAGCCTTTCAACGCGTTCATACGATATAAAAGAAGATATTTTTTTAGCAAATGGTTTATACAGTCTGGCTGTGCTACATTGTTTTGAGCATACTGAAAACTTTGTGTGGGGTGTTTAATTTTTACATTTTCAACACTTCGTTTTAGTTGTTGCTTTGCGTGTTGGAGAGATGACGGAGGCATCTGTTCAGGGTATTTTTGGTCATTATAAAGTCGTTTCCATGTTTTCTTCACTTCCGGCACATATTCTGTGGTCAGCGTCTTTTTCTTCTGTTACCTACTCTCCGCTTCATCGGCTCTTTGCCAGTGTGTTTATATTTACGCTCTTTCTTCTCAGCGTTTCCGCTTTCACAGAAATCCTCTTCAACAGAGAGAGCTGGGAAACCATTCATGTGGGTTTTCCAACCGAGTTCTTGAATCACATGAAGAGTTATCCCTTTGACACGTCTCACTCGCTCATGTTCTGAGTAGACGTGACCTTGTGCTTCTGCCTCCGTGTCTCCGTCTTTCCTACGTTACAAAAAGGCTGTGAGAAAGCTGCTCCCAACCACTGTCCCCACAGAGGTGGGTGATTGTAACTCAGAGCTTCAACTCGCAGTGCCTGGGTCATTTCTAATTCAGTTGGAGCTGTCTGAGCCTTTTCTGTTTTGGCTTTATTCACATAGCTCTTCCTCGCTCACAATATTCGAAACAAACACAACACAACGAAACAAAAACCCATGACCTTCGGGGGGGTGGGGGGGAAGCATCTGTAAGATGTGTTTCTCTGCGCTGCACCTCTGAATTTGAATGTGTTCATTACTGCGAGATCGTATCCTGCTCTACTCACCATCTGTATTCTCTTCCCCTTTAAAAACTAGATATTTAAAGATTTTGATCTTAATGTATTTCAGAACACTGTGCACACTTTCGTACTAAACCTGTGTGATCTGAGACGTAAAAGGTACCGAGTCGTACAGCTCATACTGTGTTCCAATTGGGAATGTTAAAAATTTTTTAAAAAGTGGGTGGGGAGCTTAGAAAATGAACCTGAAGAGCTCTCAGTTGAAGGGAATCCAGACAGACTTGATGAAGTGAAATACTCTTACGTGTAGTGACTCACCTCAGGCCATTGAAGTCCCTTTTAGGAATCTTATTTTCACCTGTAAAGCCAGACTGCGTTAGCAGCAGGCATGCACGATGAGCCTGCCCCATTGTGCGCGCTTTACATGTACCGCCTCGTCACCCTCCCCTGGCAGGGGCGGCCGGGGATCACTAAGTCTCGAGATCACCAGGTTAAATCAAGCCTCGCCGGTAAACAGGCCAATGACTTGCCCTTCACTATCCATATTAGCTTGTGCATTCCTGATTTGACAGTTTTTTGGTGGTAGTATTTGAAGTGCTCCTGATTTTTCTTTCACTTCGGGCTTTTTTTTCCAACCAGGAAAAGTACTACCAG